>NC_054468.1:175849851-176164658 GCF_017639515.1 Carcharodon carcharias | reverse complement strand
ATTTGAGAAGAACTGAGTCAAGTGCCTTCAGGATAAGCGAGCATGGCCCAAAGCCAATGCCTCCATCCATCCCACCAACACTGACTTCATATGCAGTATTTACAGTTGGTTATGCAAATCAAGACTTGACCTAATGTTACACGAGACAATATCAACTTAGACTATAAAACAGTCTCTTTTGTTTGTTGAACACTCATCCGTCGAAGAGATAGGAGAATCCATTCATTAATATCCCATTTTTCACCTTTCAGACAGAAAATATATTTTGTATGTTTTCTAAATTAGTTATTCAACATTATACTATGAAGATAATTCAGCTTACAAAAATCATTTGTTTCCACAAAATAAAACCTTTTATATTCTTTCTTTTTATAAAACTGGAGTATGGTTTCTCCTTAACTGATTATCCAACAGGCACAGATTTAAGAGTGTCTTCTAATGGATTGTATTGTAAAATAAGCTAAAAAAACTGTCCCTTTGCATTCAAAGTGTTGGTGTAATCCCACACCTTATGATTAGATGTATATCTCCTCTGACTAAATGCTATAAAGGTTTAAATTAACACTTACTAATGAGTGTCAATCGACAATATAAAAAATAACTGAGCAAGGATTAATGTCAAATTTACAATGTCATGGTGGCAACAGTGAATAGAAATGTCCCACAGTTATAATTGGTATTACGTTTTTGAAGTTAGATCAAAATTAGCTGTTGAAGCAATGAAAAGGAAACATTATTCTTCACTTAACCTACTTGAAGTGGGAGTACTTGTTGTTAACACTGACTGCAAACATATAGGCAAACTGTATCTTTCAATCTGAGCCAATGCTCCCATTTACTTCAATAAAATGTTCCTTTTTCAAAGGGATAAAAGGAAATGTTTTCTGAAAAGTAGAGGATGAAGTCATTGCTTTTCATTAGTGCCTGGTCTACCTTGCTCATTCCAAAGCTCCAATACTAATTTTAGTGTATTCTTATCTTTACCACAAAAGCTATTGTAGACTTACATACCCTAGCAATGCAACAGAGCCTTCTACAGATTCTGGACACTCATAGAAAAACACTTATACATGAAATCGGATTTTTAGAAATATCAGAGCAGGATTAGGACATTCAAACTCTCCAGTCTGTTCCACCATGCTATGACATATGAGGCTATGCCTCAACTTCATTTACTCACCTATATACCATATTCCTTGATAGGCTTACCAAACAAGAATTCTTCCAATCCTGCTTCTTAAGGATATGTATCTTAAGTAACAACACACATTGCTAAATATGTGGTAAATATTGTGTATCAACATGTAAGCTACAAAGATTATGTCTTACATGTTGATAAAAATCCAATCAGTCACATGCTATTATGAAGTAATATTCAAAAATCAAATCAATCCACAACTTTGCAGCGTTGAAGCATTTTTCAGCTTTCAGACAGGAATACCTTTTGGCGCAGTTTTCCATGAACACTGTCTTTTTAAGAGCTGTGGTCTCATCAGATTTTATAATCGATACCACAGGTGTAGCATGCTAAACTCCTGACCAAATTTTATGTCCCAATTTTCTTTCCAAACTAAGGGGAGGGAAGCAAATGTCATTGCAACCCACCCTCTGCACTGCTACCATGGGCCAATGCAAACCCATTTTAGGCACATTAGGTGATCATCTCAGGCCCCAAGCATTGGTCACCAATGGCTATCCAGCACCATCTTCAAGAGATGAGCAACATTAGGCTTTTAGATGGCCAGGCTCCATGCACTGGCAATGGCTAAGTTTTTGTGTTGCTATGAACACAGAACTCCAATGATTTAAGTGTACTATTTGCCTTTAACAATTTTTAAAGACTTTAGCACTGGTGGTTGTTTTGGTGTCCATCGTTCAGTCTTTTGTTTCCTTGTCCTTAATAGAGAAACTAACTGGCGGGAATATACCTGAAATTTCCTCAGATTCCTCACAGCTTGCCCAGAAGAGTGGAGAAAACCCCAGTTAGGGCATACGTGGAGTAAGGGTTTCCAGCAAAGCTATAGTGGCAGAGCAGAAACAGCTCTGAGAAAACTCCAGGCAGTTTCATGTAGGTGGGAATTTTATTTGATAATAGTTTGCAATTGCATGAATAAGTTAGAAGAATACAAAAACTATAAATCATGTAAATTTAATTGATCACAGTTCTAATATGAACTTGTATTAGATCAAACAGCTTGAAGAAAGAGCCGCACCATTCTTAGCAAGGTTCAATAAAGCCTACAAAAGAGTTTATAATGGCATTTGATTAGGAGTATTTGGTCATCTTTGTTCCATTATATAATGTGAATTCTTGTCACAAACCCTCTGGCTGAAAAATGGAAATGCAACAGCTGACACAATTGTAAAATGAAAAATGGTACAATCTTGTAGTGAAGTAATAAAAAGACCCCAAAATCTTCACTGCAAGCATCAGAAAAAGTATCACCATCAGCAAGGTAACAGCATCAATCAGTCATTGCTGTTTATAACATACCTTGTTTTCAAAGTCATCTAATAATTAGATTGCAATTCAAGAACTGAGGTAAGAAATGATTTGAGTATGCTGTTGGATTTTTCGTTCTATAGAACATAACAGATTAGTTTGAAAGCAGACCTATGAAATAAAAAATTAAATAATGGTACATGCCAGAACTTAGATACTATGATATGACAACTACATACTACAGTTTTGATAAACGAATACTGCGGCAAAAACTGTACTTCTAAATCTAAATTTAAGTAGAAGTGATGATTAATGAAAGGATGGAAAAGGTTGCTACATTATAAGGAGGAGTCTGAAAAAAATGTGTGTGTTGTGTGTGTGTCTATAAGTGTCTGGCCAGGAGAAAAAATCAGAGATCTGGAGTTAACAGTATGGAGGAAAGGCATGAAGAATCAGACAGTTATGAAGCCCTAATTATAGGCACCCCCCATCAATGTCTGCCCCTGTGGATGCTCCTCTTCCTTTGCTTCTCTATCAAGACCCCCACCCTCCTCTCACCACGTCCCTCCGGCTTCACCTCCCCTCCCCACGTGAGAACATAAGTACTAGGAGCAGGAGTAGGCAATTCAGCCAATTGAGCCTGCCCCGCTATTCAATGCAATCATGGCTGATCTAATTTTGGCCTCAACTCCAATTTCCCGCCCTCTCCCCATAACCTTTCAACCCGTTACTAATTAAAAATCTGTCTATCTCCTCCTTAAATTTATTCAGTGTCCCGGCATCCACTGCACATTGAGGTAGTGAATTCTACAGATTCACGACCCTTTGAAAACAGTAATTCCTCCTCATCTCTGATTTAAATCTACCACCCCTCAGCCTAAAACTATGGCCTCTCATTCTAGAATGCCCCACAAGGGAAAACATCCACTCCACATCTACTTTGTCTATCCCCTTTAGCACCTTACATACCTCGATTAGATCTCCTCTCATCCTTCTAAACTCTAGCAAATATAGGCCTAAACCGCTCAATCTCACCTCAAGAGACAAGCCCCGCATCTCTAGAATCAATCTAGTGAACCTCCTCTGAACCCCCTGCAGTGCAACTATATCCTTCCTCAAGTAAGGGGACCAAAACTGTGCACAGTACTCCAGATCTGGTCTCACCAATGCCTTGTACAGTTGTAACAGCACTTCCCTATTTTTATACTCTCTATTCCTTTCGCAATAAATGCCAAAATTCAATTTGCCTTCCTTTTTACCTGCTGTACCTGCACACTAGCTTTCAGCGATTCATGCACGAGGACATCCAGATTCCTCTGCACTGAAGCTTCTCTTCATTTAAATAACAAGTCACCTTTTTAATCTTCTGACCAAAATGGATAACCTCACACATATCCACTTTAAACTCCATCTGCCAAATTTTGGCCCATTCACTTAACCTGTCCATATCCATTTTAAATTTCTTATTTCTTCATTGCAACTTACTTTCCCACCTATTTTGATGTCATCTGCAAATTTAGCTATAGTACCTTCTATCCTTGAATCCAAGTCATTAATATAGATTGTAAATAGTTGGGGCCCAAGGACCAAACCCTGTGGCACTCCACTAGTTACAGCTTGCCATCCAGAAAAAGACTCATTTATCCCGACTGTTTGCTTTCTGTTGGTTAGCCAATCCTCTACCCAAGCTAGTATATTACCCCTAACTCCGTGTGATCTTATCTTGTGTATTAATATTTTGTGTGGCAAAAAAATCCTTGCACTTACCTGGTCCTGTAATCCAGGGCCAGAATTTAACCTTCAGCGTGTGGACATGCTCCTGACACGCCCAAACATAATATGACATGTGATGACATCAGGTGTGTGTCCCAATGTCATCGCGCACTTGCTCAATATTTCATTTGGCGGGCGCGCACTGGAATCGGCTGCACGTCCGCTGATAATTGAAAGTCCTATTAAGGCCATTAAGAAGCTAACTAACTTGAAATTTACACTGTTCAACCTAATGGTTGGCGGGTAGGTGAAAAGGCCAAGTGGCCTTTACATTTTTATGAAACCTCATCCACGAGCGGGATGAGGTTTCCTAAAGCTAATACAAATTAAAAACATGTCACATGAGGGGACAAGTTTCATTAAATTTTTATCGCATTTATTAATTTTTTCTAAAAGCGCTTTTGGCATTTCTGGGTCTATGGAGCTGCTGGTTAATCAGATCAGCTGGCAGAAATATGAGCTGGGCCTATCACCCGAGTGGGAAGTGGAAGTCCTGTCTCCGGTGCTGCTGGGACTACAGAGCTACCAGTTAGTCAGATTGGCTGGCAGCACTCTGAGCTGGGCCTTTCACCCCAGTGAGAGGTGGAAGTCCTGCTCCAGCCAATTAACGCTCCTTGGAGCATTAAATGCCTTTGGGGACTGCTGTGATTGGCAGGGATGTATTCCCCAGCAACTTTTCAGGTGGTAGGTCAGGAAACCCGCTCATTAATTTTCAAGCCTCACAATGTCAGTGGAAGGTTCCCCAAGCTGATGTAAATCGGTAGTTGGCATTTACCAACTTAGCTTGGAATGATTTTGATTATATCATAAAGAATTTGTATTAGTGTAGCACCTTTCATGGCCTCAGGACATCCCAAAGTGCTTCACAACTTTTGAAGAGCTGTCACTGTCCTCAGGCAGGGGTTGGGGATTCTCTACACTGAACACAAAACCTGCCAGAATATTATTCCGAAATTCCTGAAATGCAACAGAAAATTTCAGTCGGAGAGAATATTTTGCTTGACTGTGTCAGATCATGGTGCAATGATTTGACTTCATGCATCTACCACACAAGTGGACAGCTACAATTCTGCTCAGGAAATCTGTGAAATGGTTCTCAAATAAAAGTAAGTTGTTAACAGGTCAGAATTTCCTCTTCTACTGTTTTGAATCAACATTCAGAGCTTTGCAATATAACCCTGTTAAGAAAATATTAAGGACCCTTAAATAAATGTGCTGAATCCTGCATCTGATTTCACTGTGACAAAAGTGAAGAATCCTGCTTTGGACACCAGGAAGTAGGCTTTCAGTCTGGAGCATGTTAACAGCAAGTCTTTATTAACAACTCATAACTATGTACATATCTACAGTAGAAGGTACAGATATGGAGCTGATCCCTAACCCAACTCTGTCCATCTCCAGGCTGAGTCTGGGTCTGGTGTCTTCTTACATCAGTGTGTGTGGTACTGTACTCGGTCCCACATTAACCCTTTAAGTCCCAGACCCTACAACTACAAAATGAATCCATATTTGAATTACTTCTAGCTTCATTACGATCCTGTTTTTAATTTTTTTTTCCATTCATTCATGGAATATGGACTTCGCTGACTGGGCCAGTATTTATTGCCTATTCCTAGTTGCCCTTGAGAAGGTGGTGGTGAGCTGCCATCTTGAACTGCTGCAGTCCATTTGGTGTAAGTACACCCACAGTGCTGTTAGGAAGGGAGTTCCAGGATTTTGACCCAGCGACAGTGAAGAGATGGTGATATATTTCCAAATCAGGATGCTGAGTGACTTGGAGGGGAACTTCCAGGCGGTGGTGTTCCCATCTATCTGCTGCCCTTGTCCTTCTGGATGGTACTGGTCATGGGTTTGGAAGGTGCTTCTAAGGAGCCTTGGTGAATTCCTGCAGTGCATCTTGTAGATGGTACACACTGCTGCTAAACTGCGTTGGTGGTGGAGGGTGTGAATGTTTGTGGTGCCAATCAAGCAGGTTGCTTTGTCCCAGACGGTGTTGAGCTTCTTGAAGGTTTTTATGAGCTGCACTCATCCAGGCAAGTGGGGAGTATTCCATCACACTCCTGACTTGTGCCTTGTAGATTGCAGACAGGCTTTGGGGAGTCAGGAGGTAGGTTACTCATTGCACAATTCCTACCTCTGACTTGATCTTTTATCCACAGTACTTATATGGCTAGTCCAATTCAGTTTCTGGTCAACGGTAAGCCCCAGGATGTTGATAGTGGAGGATTCAGTGATGGTAATGCCATTGGACATCAAGGGGTGATGGTTGGATCCTCTCCTGTTGAAGACTGTCATTGCCTGACACTTGTGTGGCATGTATGTTACTTGTCAGCCCAAGCCTAGATATTGTTCAGGTCTTGCTGCATTTGGACATGGACAGTTTCAGTATCTGAGGAGTCATGAATGGTGCTGAACATCATGCAATCAGCAATGAACATCCCCACTTCTGACCTTATGAAGGAAGGAAGGTCATTGATCAAGCAGCTGAAGATAGTTGGGCTGAGGACGCTACCCTGAAGAACTCCTGCAGTGACGTCCCGGAGCTGAGATTACTGACCTCTAACAACCACAATCAACTTCAGTTGTGGTGGTATGACTCCAACCAGTGGAGGGGTTTCCATTGAAAACTCCCTAATTCCCATTGACTCCAGATTTGCTAGGGCTCCTTGATGTCACACTCGGTCAAATGCAGCCTTGATGTCAAGGGCAGTCACCCTTACCTCACCTCAGGAGTTCAGCTCTTTTGTCCATGTTTGAACCAAGGTTGTAATGAGTTCAGGAGCTGATTGGCCCTGGCGGAACCCAAACTGAGTGTCAGCGAGCAGGTTATTGCTAAGCAAGTGCCACTTGATAGCATTGTTGATGACCCCTTCTATTACTTTACTGATGATGGAGAGTAGACTGATGGGGCGGCAATTGGCCATGTTGGATTTGTCCTGCTTTTTGTGTACAGGACGTACCTGGGCAATTTTCCACCTAGCAGATGAGCAAGAACTGATGGTGACCAAGGCTTCACTCTCAGTTTAAAATGGTAACTTAGTCTGATAATTTAGTCAACAGAAGTGCAACTTTCAGCAAAAATGACACATCCATTCATAGCAACCCATTACTTTTTTTATTCAAAGGGTTTTGCAGTAGTTTTGTTTCCCAAGAACATGGTCATTTACAAAATTGAAAATAGCAGTTTACTGCAGTCAGCCTTCACTTAGTAGTCCAGACCAAGCAGAAAGCCACATTTAAAAGCCAACCCACAGAACAAATACAGCACTACTTCAATGACAGGATATTACAAATGTTCTTTCATTCAAGCCAAAGACAATCATAAGTCAGTTATGCCTGCAGAGCTTGTGATTTATGGATCTTTCTCACTTGTGAAGGAACTTCCATAAGGTACCATCAGTGATATGGTGTCTTATATTTATCTCATCACTTTTCTCTTCGAATTGTCCATAAGTTATTTTCAAACCAGAACAACAATTAATATTTTACCATAATCGAGCCTTAAATGTCAGTAAATTAGTAAATGTGGGATTAGCTTGTATAAGTGCCCTTTTTTCTGCATTCTCTAATGTCATTTACTAAGCTCCTGGTAGAAGCTTCAAATCAATAAAACAGTTAAATATATCACCTTTGTGATCTGGGAGTGCATATTTACATTGCCTGCTAGAGTCATAATTCTCAGAAATGAAAGATTAAAAGCAAAATACACACTTGTGACTTATTAAATTACCACTGCTGTGTTGCACAAAGAATTCTAGAATTACTCTAAATGCTGCACAAAGGCTCCAGGGATTCTCCATCACAAAGAATAAACAAATATATCATCAGTGACTGAATTCCAGGCAACCTGTGTAAACAACCGCCATAATTTACACTCAACTGTGTGTCCTTCACATTGGGAATGTGAAACCCAATTTCTACCCTACTTTGCAACAGTTCCTCTGCACCACCAGCAGAATTATGGCAGGCTTATCACCGATTTTTAACTTTTACTCGTTTATCCCAAAGCTTGAAACTTGGTTCCTGATTAACGATGGCTTTCCTCCCCCAGAAAAAGCAGCAGGATAGTAAGATCCAATCATTTCAAACTGTTAAAAGGAAAATGACTCAAACCAGCACAAGATGACAAAGATGAAGAAAGCACCTTTGGCTGTTGTGTTCCATTGCAGGGGATATAAGCTTACTTGCTAAGGAGGAAGAAAACAAAGAAGAAGTTCAAAGCATTTACTTTTATATAGGACCTTTCAAGCCCTGACAGCATTTCAGGGTTCTTTACAACCAATGAACTACTTTAGAAGTTGTCACTGTAGTTTGTAAATCACCAGTTAGTCTGCTGACAAAATTAACCATTTGATTTTGAAAGTGCAGCATTCTGACAACCAGTTAGACCAGCACAAGCTGTTTGAAAGAGTACGAAACAATAGAGTTCATTGTCAGGTAAATTTTGCAAAACTAAACTTGGAACTATTTGTCATTCCTTCACTGTGTCTGTTCAAAATCTTGGAATTCCTTCTCCAACAGCAATGTGGAAATACCTACACCCACATGGACTGTAGTGGTTCAAGATGGCTCCCCACTACCTTCTCAAGGGCAATTGGGAATGGACAATAACTGCTGACCTTAATGGTGACGTGCACATTGCATGATTGAATAAAAAAGAAAAGGGTTGTGTGGATATTTACTCAAATTCCAACTGGAGTACTACATTCAGTTTTTGGTGAAGTGTCAGTAAACGTGTCGCACTGTGTTTGGGTGATGTGAAATTTGGGTGTGAGATTTGCAGCAGTGGTAGGTGTTTTGAGGATGAGGTGGAGCATACAATTGTTAGACATGAGCCCTTATAGCTAAAAATTGTTAATGGCTGAGTGATAGAAGTATGGTGCACAGGTATTTGGCTGTGACAGATTTGAGATAAGCTATCAAGCCTTCACACTCATTCTTCTTGAGACCGGAAAAGATCATTTTTGTTCCTGGAATATATTTCTTTGGATTCTCCAAGTAAATCCTCTGTGTATCCTCATCCCAGGTGATACCTTTGTCTGTGTTTGCTTCAGTGTAAGAAAATCCTTCAGCCTGGCCAGTCATGCATATAAATAAAGCAGACAGTTCATGGTGTGTGAGGTTGGCAGTGCGGTTGTTGGAGATGCCATTTGAAGATGTATTAACTGACCATGTCCATTTGTGTGCGGTCATTGAACTTCTTCCAGCATTGCATCCAGGTCTTCAGGGCCAGGCTCCTGGTATTGACCCCCATGGCTCTCTGCTCTCATTGCCTTCACAGTATCTGCCTGGAGGACATCCTGTCCACTGACTGAAACATGACCTCCCTCTTCCTTTCCATCTCCTGCACTAAGGACTCCAGCATTGCATTTGAGAACTTGGGAACCTTCTCTCTGGCCTGTTGCTCCATTATACAACTTTTTTCCTTGTTCCTAATATCTTTAACTTTTAGTTGAAAGAGCCACTGTAGCCAGAATGCACTTCCCCTTTAAGAGGTTTTATGAAGTGCAGGCTAGCTTTAATTAGTGCTGGCCCTGCGTGACCCTGGGCTCCCTGAGTGTGCAGCCACTCAACAGTGTGTTTCGGGTTGGGCTGCAATAATGAGCAAAAAGTTTGCCTTTTGCCCACTATGGACATTATTGAACTTTTTCCCTCAGTAGCTTGGCATGTGAGCTGTTTGAACGGATGTTTTCATGGCAGCATTGTAAATGATCTATTATGTTTCTTCCACCAGGTGTCTATGTGGAGCAGCTGGCTGAACACTATGTGGCAAGACCCCACAGCTGGAAACATTACTCACTTCAACTTGAGCAGCAATTCCCTGATTTGAATCTAACCCACCAGACATGAATGGGTTGGTTTCAGTTGAATGTGCGATTTACAATTCACCTGATTTTACACTCCATTAGTTGTGTAAGGGTTTGGAAAATCAGCCACATAGTGAAAGTGCACTGTTCTCTCATGGAGCTACTGTTTAATGCACTGGTGAACTTCTAATTGAGGGATTTGGCAGATACCTCCTATTCTTTGAATGAATCAATTGTGTTGAAATTCAAGGCAATGGTCTACCAACAGCTACTGAAACCAACATCCCTCACCCAAAATTGGCCTAACGGTCAGGTTGCGCATCTCTGTCACTGTCTACTTTGTGAATCAGAGCCTCCTCAAGCAGATTTACTATGATGGGACATGTGCCTCAGTCAGTACTCATGTGAATTTAAATAAAGGCAGGCACAATAAACAGGCGAGAAGAAATCAACAGCTACTTTAAACTCTACCCATTTGTTAAAATCAACCATAACCCATTTAGCATTATCAACCAAAACAAATTTCATCCGCAAAATCTCAAAATGAGGCAAGGGACTTTCCAAAAAGCATATGTTTTATTTGGGATCTAAAAATGATAAGCACTAGCCCAGATCTGAGAGCAAGACTTCAGGGCACTGCAATAATTTTGCCTTACCCAAGAGATGCACAACATGTACGATCAGCGGTGGTTGCACACAGCATTATGAAACCAGTCTTTGTGTTGATCAGTACAGAAGAAAAGCTGAAACCCTATAACTTTCTGACTCAGAAACAAGAGTGCTATACAACCAGCCAAACTGGGACTACGGCTGAAAATCTTCACAGCTTACTAATAAGCACGTTTGAAAATCAGCAAAATTTAAAGATAGGTTAAAGGATGAATTTAACAATTTAGCAATACCAGCACAGAACAGTATGACAGCATATCAGCGATTTGGATGCAGAGACCACCTCCTCCAATTCACAGCTTGCGGGTTTTCCATGTATCCAATTAATATTTTTCCATCTTTAAAACTGATAGCTGAAAAATGAGGAGGAACACAAATCAGAGACATTGATCTGTGCCCCGTTTCTCTAATCTGCCTTCCTGCTCAACAATTTTTTCTGCAGGAGCACTCTTTTATAGAATCTGCCCATCATCTTAAACAAACATGTAAACTGGAATTCTCTAACGACTTATCAGAATTTTTGGGTGATGTAATGTGGTGCAGCTTTCATATATTGACTTTCAGACAGTATTTGATGAGAAACCTGAAAGGATAAATGGCAAAACTGAATGCTTCCAGGATCAAGGAAGATAATAAATTGGATAATAAATTGACTGAATAATAGAAAACAAACAAAGGTAATGGATGGTCGTTAAGGTAAATATTTTCATCAGGGCAGCTGCTATACAGGGACAGTACAGGTGAAGGGTCTATCAGAAAATTGAGCTAAAAGCAAAAAGCTGCGGATGCTGGAAATCCAAAACAAAAATAAAAATACCTGGAAAAACTCAGCAGGTCTGACAGCATCTGCGGAGAGGAACACAGTTAACGTTTCGAGTCCGTATGACTCGTCAACAGAAATAAGGAAAGATAGAAAAGAGGTGAAATATAAGCTGGTTGAGGGGGGGTGGGACAAGTAGAGCTGGATAGAGGGCCAGTGATAGGTGGAGATAGCCAAAAGATGTCATAGACAAAGGAGGTGTTGAAGGTGCTGATATTATCTAAGGAATGTGCTAATAGGTGACATTAAGTGTAGAAAGCAGGACGAGCAAGGTACAGATAGCCCTAGTGGGGGTGGGGTGATGGGGAAGGGATTGAAATAGGCTAAAAGTTAGAGATAAAACAATGGATGGAAATACATTTAAAACTAATGGAAATAGGTGGGAAAAAAAAATTCTAAATAAATTATTGGAAAAAAGGGGGATCGGAAACGGGGTAGGGATAGAGGAAAGAGTTCATGACCTAAAATTGTTGAACTCAATATTCAGTCCGGAAGGCTGCAAAGTGCCTAGTCGGAAGATGTGCTGCTGTTCCTCCAGTTTGTGTTGAGCGTCACTGGAACAATGCAGCAGGCCAAAGATGGACATGTGGGGATGAGAGCAGGGTGGTGTGTTGAAATGGCAAGCAACAGGGAGGTCTGGGTCATGCTTGCGAGCAGACCGAAGGTGTTCTGCAAAGCGGTCACCCAGTCCGTGTTTGGTCTCTCCAATGTAGAGGAAACCGCATTGGGAGCAGCGACTGCAGTAGACTAAATTGAGGGAAGTGCAAGTGAAATGCTGCTTCACTTGAAAGGAGAGTTTTGGCCCTTGGACAGTGAGGAGAGGGAAAGTAAAGGGGCAGATGTTGCACCTTCTGCGGTTGCATGACAAGGTGCCGTGGGAGGGGGTTGAGGTGTAGGGGATGATGGAGGAGTGGACCATGGTGTCCCGGAGGGAACGATCCCTGCAAAATGCCGCCAGGGGGGTGAAGGGAAGATGTGTTTGGTGGTGGCATCATGCTGGAGTTGGTAGAAATGGCGGAGGATGATCCTTTGAATGCAGAGGCTGGTGGGGTGATAAGTGAGGACAAGGGGGACCCTATCATGTTTCTGGGAAGGAGAGGAAGGTATGAGGGCGGAGGCGTGGGAGATGGGCTGGACGCGGTTGAGTGCCCTGTCAACCACCATGGGTGGAAAACCTCGGTTAAGGAAGAAGGAAGACATGTCAGAGGAACTGTTTTTGAAGGTAGCATCATCAGAACAGATGCAACGGAGGTGTAGGAACTGAGAGAATGGGTTGGAGCCCTTACAGGAAGCGGGGTGTGAGGAGCTGTAGTTGGGGTAGCTGTGGGAGTCGGTAGGCTTGTAATGAATATTGGTGGACAGTCTATTACCAGAAATTGAGACAGAGAGGTCAAGGAAGGGAAGGGAAGAGTCAATGATGGACCATGTGAAAATGATGGAGGGGTGGAAATTGGAAGCAAAAGTAATAAACTTTTCCAAGTCCCGACAAGAGCATGAAGCAGCACCGCAGTAATCATCGATGTACTGGAGAAAGAGTTGTGGGAGGGGGCCGGAGTAGGACTGGAATAAGGAATGTTCCACATACCCCATAAAGATACAGGCATAACTGGGGCCCATGCAGTTACCCATAGCCACACCTTTTATTTGAAGGAAGTGAGAGAAGTTTAAGGAGAAATTGTTCAGTGAGAGAACAAGTTCAGCCAGACGGAGGAGAGTAGTGGTGGATGGGGATTGTTCGGGCCTCTGTTCGAGGAAAAGCGTAGAGCCATCAGACCATCCTGGTGGGGGATGGAGGTGTAGAGGGATTGGACATCCATGGTGAAGAGAAGACGGTTGGGGCCAGGGAACTGTAAATTGTTGATATAATGTAGGGTGTCAGAGGAATCACGGATGTAGGTGGGAAGGGATGGGACAAGGGGAGAGAGAATGGAGTCAAGATAGCAAAAAATGAGTTCCGTGGGGCAGGAACAGGCTGACACAATCGGTCTGCTGGGACAGTCCTGTTTGTGGATTTTGGGTAGGAGGTAGAAGTGGGCCAACCATGGTTGGGAGACTATCAGATTGGAAGCTGTGGAAGGAAGATCTCCAGAGGAGATGAGGTCAATAACCGTCCTGGAAAAAATGGCTTGATGTTCAGTGGTGGGGTCATGGTCCAGAGGGAGGTAGGAAGAAGTATCTGCGAGTTGACGCTCAGCCTCCGCATGGCCCCAGTTATGCCTGTCTCTTTATGGGGTATGTGGAACATTCCTTGTTCCAGTCCTACTCCGGCCCCCTCCCACAACTCTTTCTCCGGTACATCGATGATTACTTCGGTGCTGCTTCATGGTCTCGTCTTGACCTGGAAAAATTTATTAATTTTGCTTCCAATCTCCACCCCTCCAGCATTTTCACATGGTCCATCTCTGACACTTCCCTTCCCTTCCTTGACCTCTCTGTCTCAATTTCTGGTGATAGACTGTCCACCAATATTCATTACAAGCCTACCGACTCCCACAGCTACCTCGACTACATCTCCTCACACCCCGCTTCCTGTAAGGGCTCCAACCAATTCTCTCAGTTCCTTCACCTCCGTCACATCTGTTCTGATGATGCCACTTTCAAAAACAGTTCCTCTGACATGTCTTCCTTCCTCCTTAACCGAGGTTTACCACCCACGGTGGTTGACAGGGCCCTCAACCGTGTCCAGCCCATCTCCCGCTCATCCGCCCTCACACCTTCCTCTCCCTCTCAGAAACATAATAGGGTCCTCCTTGTCCTCACTTATCACCCCACTAGCCTCCACGTTCAAAGGATCATTCTCCGCCATTTCCGCCAACTCCAGCATGATGCCACCACCAAACACATCTTCCCTTCACTCGGCTGGCAGCATTCCACAGGGATCGTTCCCTCCAGGACACCCTAGTCCACTCCTCCATCACCCCCTACACCTCAACCCCCTCCCACGGCACCTTCCCATGCAACCGCAGAAGGGACAACACCTGCCCCTTTACTTCCCCTCTCCTCACCGTCCAAGGGCCCAAACACTCCTTTCAAGTGAAGCAGCATTTCACTTGCACTTCCCTCAATTTAGTCTACTGCGTTCACTGCTCCCAATGCGGTCTCCTCTACATTGGAGAGACCAAACGCAGACTGGGTGACTGCTTTGCGGAACACCTTCGGTCTGTCCGCAAACATGACCCAGACCTCCCTGTTGCTTGCCATTTCAACACTCCACCCTGCTCTCATGCCCACATGTCCGTTCTTGGCCTGCTGCAATGCTCCAGTGAAGCTCAACACAAACTGGAGGATTAGCAGCACATCTTCTGACTAGGCACTTTACAGCCTTCCGGACTGAATATTGAGTTCAATAATTTTAGATCATGAACTCTTTCTTCCATCCCCACCCACTTCCTGATCCCTCTTTTTTCCAATAATTTATGTAGATTTTTCTTTTCCCACCTATTTCCATTATCTTGAAATGTATTTCCATCCATTGTTTTATCTCTAACTTTTAGCCTATTTCGATCCCTTCCCCCCACCCCACCCACACTAAGGCAATCTGTACCTGCTCGTCCTGCTTTCTACCCTTAATGTCACCTATTAGCACATTCCTTAGATAACATCACCACCTTCAACACCTCTTTGTCCTTTTGTCTATGACATCTTTTGGCTATCTCCACCTATCACCGGCCCTCTATCCAGCTCTACTTGTCCCACCCCCCTCAGCTAGTTTATATTTCACCTCTTTTCTATTGTTCCTTAGTTCTGTTAATGAGTCATACGGACTCGAAACATTAACTGTGTTCCTCTCCGCAGATGCTGTCAGACCTGCTGAGTTTTTCCAGAAAATTGAGCTAGCAGGTCTGCAGCATGAGACATGCCTGATTCCTTCTGCAAGTGAGTTGCTATCAAAAACCTTGTAGCTCAAGATGAAAAGCCAGGGAGGCCACTCTGGCCAATTCTGCTGGTATGCCACTAATTGCACCTGGCGATGACTGAGGACAATTTCCTCTACAGATTTCAAGAAACCAGGACAGCAAAGCAACTGGCAGTCAAGGTTGCTACTTTCCTCAAAATATCTGTCTACAGCTCATTTGTAGAATCGTAGATATCACAGCACAGAAAGAGGCCATGTGGTCCATAAACCCTGTGTTTGTACCCCCTCCTCATCAGGAGCTATCTACACTTGATCCCATTTCCCCACCCTTTCCCCATTTGCTTTTACATTTTAGACCACTTAAGGGCCTCATCCCTGTACTGCTGGTATTCAGCCATCGGGGGTGGAGGGTTGGGGTGGAGCTTGCCATCTGAGGAGGCCGTTCAGCATACCCTATTGGGTTTGCCAGCAGCCTACCAAAGGGTCCCTAGTTCAATCCCTGTGCCCAAACGAGGGTCCTGACCGCACTGCTAACATTGGAGAGCTGCCAGCCTCTGATTGGCCAGCAGCTCTTGGGGACGAGATTTCTGCCCAACTGTGGAATTAATCAGATGGGAGGCCCAACGCTACCCACATAAGTGACTGATCGGAATGCAATAGTGTCGTGCTTCCCGGAGAAAAGTAGCGCGGGTGTCCAACCAGTGGCCGAGACCCCCAATCACCCATATTAAGTCCTGACCCTTGTATCCCTTTCAATCTCCAAGCCCAATTCCTTCTGTGTCATTTTGGTTTTATTTACAAGACAGCAGTAGCAGCTACATGTGTGCATCAAACTCCATAACTAAAGAAGCACTCTACTCTGTAGAGGTTCCCCACACTGCTAACACATTGGTTTACGTAGATCATGTGATCTTACAACACCTCTCAACCCATTGTCCAGCTGTGCTGTACTGAATTCACCTGGTTCCATTCTTATCTATCTAATCATAGCCAGAGAAGCACTTGTAATGGCTCCTCTTCCTGCCCATACACACCTTTGCTATCTCCGAAGGATCTATCTTTGACCTCCTCTTATAGCTCATCTATATGCTGCGCCTCAGCGACAAAAGTCATTGTTTCTACATGTATGCTGAGAACACCCATCTCTTCCTCACCAGCACCTCTCTTGACCTCTCCACTGTCTCTATGTTGTCTGTTTTTTCAACATCCAATAATAGCTGAGCAGAAATTTTCTCCAATTGAGTATTGGGAAGACAGGATCCATTTAAATCAGCCCCGCTACAAACTCAGTTCCCTCATCACTGACTCTATCCTTCTGGCAACTGTTCAAAGTTGAAACAGGTTATTGACAATCTTGGTGTCATATAGATGACCATGACTCTAAATGAACTTCTGATCAGATACCCATGTTATCACCAAGGCAACCTATTTCCAAAGAGCTCAAAAACTGGATGAATATACCACCAACAAAGATTATCCATGGCTCTGGAGCAAGGTTAACATGGAGGTCCATGGTTGCCAACACCCTATTAGGGCATGGTAGCTGGAGAGAGAAAAAAGAGAGAGAGAGAGAGAAAAAGAGACATCATCCAAAACTCTGCTACCTATAACCTAACTTGCAACAAGTCCTGTTTACCCATCATCCCTGTGCTCACTGACCTACAGGCTCCTGGTTAATCACTGCTTTGATTTTAAAATTTTCATCCTTGTTTTCAAACCCCTCCATGACCTCATCCTTCCCTATCTCTAAAATCTCTTCCAATTATGCAACCCTCAAAGATAGCTGTGCTTTGCTCATTCTGGCCTCTTGAACATCCTGATTTTTGTCATCCCACCATTGGCGGCCATGCCTTCAGCTGCCAAGGCACCAAGTTCTGGAATTCCCTCTCCCTAAACCTTTCTGCATCATCATTTTTCTTTTCTCCCTCAAGATGTTCCTTAAACCGATCTCTTTAACCAAGCTTTCAGTCATGTGCCCCAATATCATCTTATGTGATTCAGTGTCAAATTTTTGTTTTAGAACACTCCTGTGAAGCACCCTTGGATCATTTTCTTATGTTAAAGTTGCTTTATAAATATAAATTTTTGTCATTGTTATAATTATTACAGACTTTCTTATTGTCCTTGAATGTAGAAACAACAGAAGTACTTCTCCAATGTAAGCCCTTGGAGTAATACTACCCTGGAAACATGGGGATAGAAATTGGGCCTCATTCGGCCCAATTTACAGGTGTAAAATTAGCACAATGAAGCCAATTTTTGTAAAGTTTTATACTCCCAAGATGCCTGAAAAGCTTCCAACCCAAAATGGGTGAGCAATCTGTGAAGGCATAACAGACACCATCAGCTTACATATAAAATGTTATTGAGGCCTAAGGCCAAATTTCAATGTCTCAAATGGAGTACACACATGGATCCCAGACTGGTCCCAAGACACAACTCTGTGGAATTTTTACCTTTACTTTACATGGCTGTCTGCTCCAATACAGGCACTGATTTATCCTATTGTCGCTGGCTTTTGCCTGATTGGCAAGCTGAGTGAAAGCTACCAACGGTAAAAACAGCTGTCAACTCCTGGTCACAGGGTTGTCCATCAAATGGATTACAAAGAAATATGTCTTGCCCCATTCATAATCCTGACTCGAATTTTCTTTGATTTGCAGGACAAAGGGAAAACCAAAAATATTTGCCTCAACAAAATAGTTCCACAGACAGCAGGGTTCAGTGACAACTCTCAACCTGCACTGTCTGTTGGTAACAGACTGGTGTCAAACTGACCATATTATGCATAATAAAAACAGAAGCGCTGGAAAAGCTTAGCAGGTCTTGCAGTATCTGTGGGGAGAGAAACAGAGTTTTTTTAAAAATATTTGTTCATGGGATGAGGGTGTCACTAGTCAGGCCAACATTTATTGCCCATCCCTATTTGCTCTTGAGATGGTGTTGGTGAACTGCCTTCTTGAACTGCTACAGTCAATGTGTTGCAGGTACACCCACAGTGGTGTTAGGGAGGCAGTTCCAGGATTTTGACCCAGTGACAGTGAAGGAACGGCAATATATTTCCAAGTCAGAATGACATGTGGCTTGGAGGGGAAAATCCAGGTTGTGATGGTGTTCCCATGTGTCTGCTGCTCTTGTCCATCTAGATGGTAGTGGTTGTGGTTTTGGAAGGTGCTGTCTGAACAGTCTTGCTGAGTTCCTGCATTGCATCTTGTAGTTGGTACACACTGCTGCCACTGTGTGTCGGTGGTGGAGGGAGTGAATGTGTGTGGTGCCAATCAAGTGGGCTGCTTTGTCCTGGATCATGTCGAGCTTCTCATGTATTGTTGGAGCTGCATTCATACAGACAATTGAGGAGTATTCCATCACACTCCTGACTTGTGCTTTGTAGATGATGGACAGGTTTTGGGTGGGGGGGTGGGTGGGGTGGGGGTTCAGGAGGTGAGGTACTCACCTCAGGATTACAAGCCTCTGACCTGCTCTTGTAGCTATAGTGTTTATATGGCTAGCCCAGTTCATTTTCTGGTCAATGGTAACCCCCAGGATGTTGATAGTGGAGGATTCAGAGATGGTAATGCCTTTGAATGTCAAGGTGTGATGGCTAGATTCTGCCTTGTTGGAGATGGTCACTGCCTGTGGTGCGAATGTTACTTGCCACTTGTCAGCCCAAGCCTGGATATCGTCCAGATCTGCTGCATTTGGCCATGGACTGTTTCAGTACCTGAAGAGTCAAGAATTAGTGAACATCCCCCTCTGATCTTATGGTAGAAGGAAGGTCATCGATGAAGTAGCTGAAGATGGTTGGGCCTAGAGGAACTCCTGCAGTGATCTCCTGGAACTCAGATGATTGGCTTCCAACAGTCACAACCATTTTCCTTTGTGCTAGCTCTGACTCCAACCACCGGAGAGCTTTACCCCTGATTCCTATTGACTCCAGTTTTGCTAGGGCTCCTTGATGCTCAGTCAAATGCTGCCTTGATGTCAAGGACAGACAGTCTCACCTCACCTCTCAAGTTCAGGGGTGGGATAGTTCCAGATTTTCACAAAGTGCAGCAGCAGGCAGGAAAAAGGACGTTTTACCCGTCAGCCGCAATGAATATTAAAGTGGGGTACCTGACGCTAAGTGCACGATGACACTGAATGAGGTAAACTTAAAACGGGGACTCACTGTATAGCTTTGTAAAAGAAAAACATTGAGCCATTTTCATCCTCTATTAACTTTGAGATGTAAGGGGTAATTGCACACTTCCACAATTTGAAAGAAGTTGGGCCCGTGTGGAGATGCAGGTCAGCAGCAACACTGCAGGACCTGATGGTCTCATTCCCTCTGAGGGTGGTTTCCATTAACAATGTGAGATCTCAGAATTATCACAGCAGAACAGTCACCTTGTTCTACTATTTGGCCTTTGACTTGCATACAGACATCACTCTGGAAGCACCTGCATTTAGACCTGGCCCAAGTTAAAGAATTATAAATAAATTTGTTATGCTTCAATTTGTTTCACTTTGGGTTCTCAATTCAGTTCTGTATTCGTCTTTAGTGGATATTTTGCCATAGCAACCACAATTCTGACCTCATCATCCTGCTGAACCAGTACTGATTGAGTTTTGTGGCAAGATACCACTTGGTGGAAGATATTAATCTGACTCTCAGGCAAGCTGCCACCCCCCCCACCACCACCACCATGCTGAATAATATCATCATGCTATAAAAGTAGTTATCTTAAATTATAATATTCTTACAATCTTGTGGTTCAAATTGAATGTTGTGGGTTAAATAAAACCTCTAACTAATTTCAGTATGATATATTCAATATTATATCCAATGCCTGTGGCTGTATACATATTCCAGAGCTAAAATTTTGGCCCCTTACTTTTTGTGATCATTGTTAATGTCTTACCATCTGTGTTGAGCTGAGTAGAAGTTCATGTCAAGGGAAATCTTTCCATTAAGTATCAGCAGTTTATCCTTACAGTTTGGCATATTTTCCAACTGGCTAAGAAATACAATTTATCCTAAAACATTAAGGAAACTAATTCACATCTTTGTATATATGCCCATAAAATGTAATGACCCTGAATTTTGTATTAGCTGCATGGCATCTCATTTAGTAAAGTTAAAAATATTGAATACTGAGGAAAATATTTAAAATGCAGACTGAGAATTTCACAATATGACTGCAAAACTTCAAATGGTTCCCTCTCTTCTCTTCAGTCGTTACTCTTCCTTTCATAATTGCAGTCATCATCCCGCCTCCGCCCGCAAAAAACTCACCCAAACCTCTAGCGTTCATCCTCCCTAAACTTCCAAACCTCTGCTACTGAGATCCTGCCTGGCACTGTGTCCCACTCAACCCCATTCTCCATAATTTATGTTGGCTCCCATTCCCCTAGTGGTTCGAATCTATTTGGGGCATTATCCCTCCATCCCCTTGTAGTGTTCTCCAGCTCTCAAAACCACATCCACATCCCCATCCCCACCACCCAACTGTCCCAAACTCTCCAGTACCCTGACACTGGGAGAAATTATAATCTAGTAGTACGCAGGAAACGAGGGGGCCCATTAGCACATAGGGAACATGGAAGTTAGGATAGTGCATCTGTCAGTGGGTTTTAACCCAGCAACTGCATTTACAGCTGACTTCCAGGTTTCCTGATCAATTTGAGTGAGTGGGATGATGAGGGCTTGGATAAGTCAATTTCCACTGAACCGTTAAAAGTTGATAGTTGTGCGGGTGGGGGAAGTGCAGAGAAAACAACTGGTGTTATGGGGTCCCAACATGGCAAAACTGCACCATGGAGAGAATTTTCATTTATCATGAAACCTCATCCATGGGCACGGGCAGGCACGCAACTGATTTCCGCCCGCAATTGGCTCCGTGCCGCCATTTTACGTGAGCCCTGTCTGTGCGGGGGGGGAAGTAGGCTGATTCATGTGTGTGAAAGAGTGCAGAAATCTCCCTGAGGCACCTCTGTGCTTCAGAGAGATTAGTTTGATTTTTTTAAATTTAAATAAAGAAAAGAAAAAAAAATTTAAGACATGTGCCCTCATGTGACACTGTCACATGAGTCGAGATATGTCTATGAATTTTATTAAAAATATTTACTTAAGTTTAAAAACCTTCATGAAACCTCATCCTGCCCGTTGATGAGGTTTCATGATAAATGCAAAATGGTTCTTCTGGGCTCTTTGTCTGCCCACCAACATTAAGGTTGGATGGGAAGCTCAGTTAATCACTTTAATTAGTTTTTAAATGGCCGTAATAGGCCTTTGGCAGTTTGGCGGGCGCACAGCCGACTCCTCTGTGCAGCCATCGAACTGAGGATCAGAATGACACACGGTGATGTTGGGATGCACGTCCGATGTCACCGCGCATCATTTTACGCGTTGGCGAATGGGGCCCGCCCCTGCACGCTGACCGGAAGATTCTGGCCCATGTTTCACAAATGGCTCCCTTGACATGATGCTGCAATCTGTAAGGGCCCACAGGGCGATACTGTTTCCTGCTGACAGGAGGAAAAAACTGTCACAGAGAGCAAGATTGCCAATCAGCAGGATTGTGATGCCATGCTCCTGGAAACAATCTGGAAGTGGGTTAATGGCCAAATCCGGGGAAGGAGAAAGGCGAGTACAATGGCACATTCAGCTACATCCTGCTATACACATAACATCAACCTCTTCACTCTGCCTTCCCAAGTCTGCTCTTGCACATCACTCCTCACATCAACTTATCTTGCAGCTGCACCTATTGCTCTGTCTATACACCTCCTCAAAGCCCCATCTAACCATCCACCACCAATACTCACTCT
Organism: Carcharodon carcharias; assembly: GCF_017639515.1. Classification (NCBI taxonomy): domain Eukaryota; kingdom Metazoa; phylum Chordata; class Chondrichthyes; order Lamniformes; family Lamnidae; genus Carcharodon; species Carcharodon carcharias. The sequence continues at coordinate 176,142,480 of NC_054468.1, read as the reverse complement.
CTTCGTAATGCAATGTCACACCTCTCCCTCATAGTTACCTTCAAGACATGTTGGTCAGCCATTCCACATTCAATTCTTCTTTCTCACCTTGCAAGAGGAGAGAGCACAGAACACCAGGCAGAGAACTAGAGATGGCTCTCCATCCACATGGCATTAAACACTTGCCCATGTTGACTTGATGTCAGCAGCCAGTGAAATATGATCCTGTGCATAACTTTCACTTAAAACATTCTCACTGTGACAGTTCTCATTCATGCTTTCAATCTTCCATAGGGCTATTAAGTGGGATCACAGGAGGTGATCCAAAAGGATGATGAGGACTCCACAATGGAGCTCATTCACCCTGAGGGACCACTATCACAGATCTCATGCAGTCTAAACACCAGCTCAGAAACTAACGCTTCAGTGGGACCAGTACGCCAGATAGCTGGGTTTTCACCTGATGTCTCACACAAGTAAACAACAGCAGGTGGTAGAGACAGGGTCAGCAGTACAGAGTCTGTATTAAAAGGCACAGGTTTTCCAGGTTCTGTTTAGCTGCAAGTAAATGCTGCATTTCGTGGGCTGTCAATGAAGAGAAGACTTCTGGAGCAGCAGCAAAGAATGTGCAATACACTGGCAGGTGTTCCAGCTGGATTGTGCAAACTTGCAGAGAGATTGTGTCAAGCATTAGAAGCATATTCTTCACAAGCCATTGCAATGATGCCTTTGCTCATGGAAAGTGTGGTCACCTGGATGGAGCATCAAATGTGGAAATCACACCAGTAAGTTCAGGCTCTCACTGATGGCTTTCTCTTCTGAATGTCACCTTAAATAAGATGGCTGTTCAGCATCCCACTAATTTGTAGCAAAGGGCCCTCCAGCTCATTGCTTGCAGGGAAGTTCTGTTGGGCCATGAGAGGGAAGGTGGTGAAAGAGAACGTGGAAATGGCAATCATCTTTTATTTGGAGGAAGCGAGTGGAGTTGAAGAAGAAGTTGTTCAATGTGAGAACAAGTACAGCCAGTTGCAGGGGGGTGATGGTGGATGAGAACTGGTTGGGCCTCCATTCAGTGTAGAAACATAGATCTCTCAGGCAGTCCTGATACGAGATGGAGATGTACAGCAATTGGACATCCAATAAAAAGATTGATATGAGGATTTGGATGAGTCCAAGCAATGCCTGCCTTTTTGTGGGATATATGGAACATTCCTTGTTCCAGTCCTCATATGGCCCACATCCTCAACTCTTTTTCTGGTACATTGGTGATTGTATCTGTGCCGTTTCCTGCTCTCATCCTGAACTGGAAAATTTAATCAATTTTGCTTCCAGTTTCCACCCTTCTCCCACATACACATGGGGCAGAATTTTGCCTTCGGCGAGCAGGGGGCGGGGCCTGCTCACCGACGCATAAAATGATGCGGGATGATATTAGGCTGAACCCCCGACGTCATCCCGCCCCATTTAAATTTTCAGGAAGGCAGGGGCGCAGCAAAATCAGCTGTGGGCCCGCCAACCCGTCAATGGCCAATTGAGGCCATTGACAGGATCATTTAAACAATTAAAGGACCTGCCCATTCAACCTTAATGTTAGTGGGCAGGCCAGGAGCTCCGGCGGGCTTCTGAAAAAACATGAAACCTCATCCAACGGCGGGATGAGGTTTCATGCAGGGTTTAAAAAAGTTTAATAAAGCTATAGTGTAAATTATGAACATGTCCCATCTCGTGTGACATTGTCACATAAAGGGGACATGTTAGGGATTTTTTTTTTCTTCTATTTTTAATCTTTTTCAAAGTGGAAGCGATCTCCCTGAGGCTGCATTTTGCATTAATTGGCCCGCCCATGTAAAATGGCGGTGCGGCCCACTTCTCCGGCGGGGATTGGCTCCTCGCCCGCTGGAGATTGGGTCAGACCCACTCGACAAGCAGAAAATTCTACCCATGGTCTACCTCCAACCCTTCCCTTTCTTGACTTCTCTGTTTCTATTTCTGGGGATAGGCTGTGAACCAATATTCATTATAAGCCCACTGACTCCCACAGCTACACATCCTCACACTTACTTCCTGTAAGAACTCTGTTCCACTCTCCCAGTTTCCCTGTCTCCATCACATCTTTTTGAACTATTTCACATTCCTCATCCCTCCCTCCCAGAACCACACTAGAGTTTGACTTGTCCTTACTTTCCACTCAACCAGCCTTTGTATTCAATGGAACATCCTGCACCATTTCTATTACCTCCAGCATGATGCCACCACCAAACACTTCTGCCCCTACCCTCCCCTTTCAGCATGAAGAAACTATTCCCTCAGCAACACCCTGGTTCATTAATCAGTCACTCACAACATCCCCTTCCTTTCCCACAGCACTTTTCCATGTAAGTGCAGGAAATGCAACACTTGCCTTCTCACTGTCCAAGGCTACAAACACTCCTCCCAAGTGATACAGTGACTATTTCAATTTAGTGTACTGTATTCGCTGCTCATGATGTGGTCTCCTCTACATTGGGGAGACCAAATGCAGACTGAGTGGCTACCTTGCAGAACACTTCCATTTAGTCTGCAAGCGTGACTCTGGCCTTCCAGTCACCTGTCATTTTAATTTGCTGCCTTGCTCCCACTCTGACCTTTCTGTCCTTGGTCTCTACAGTGTTCCACTGAAGCTCACTGCAAACTCAAGGAACAGTACCTCATCTTTTGACTGGGTGCTCAACAACTTTCTTGACTCAACACTGAGTTCAACAATTTTCGATCAATATCTCTGCCCCCATTTTGTTTTGTGTTTCTTTGTTCGTTTGGCTTTTCTTTTTCCCTTCTCTCTTGTTTCCTTCAGTTTGCATTTGGACATCAAGTAATCTGACATTCACACCTCCGTTTTGTTTCTTTACTTGTCCCATTACCACTCTCTTTGGCCCTGCAATATGAAACCTTTCACCATTTAATCTCTCCTGCCCTCCACGCTATCATAGACCTTCCCTTTCGTTCTTCTTCCCACCCATCCCATTTTGCTTGATCAAAATCTATTGCATTTCTAACTTCTCCCTGTTCTGATGAAAGATCACAGACCTGAAACATGAACTCTGTTTCTTTCTCCACAGATGCTGCCACAGTAGCTGAGAATGTGCAGCATTTCCTGGTTTATTTCAGATTTCCAGCATCAGCAGTATTTTGCTTTTGTAAGCGGCTGGCTTTACCTTGCTTGAGATATATATGACTCCTGCTCTGCGCCAATGTGGTTGACACTTAACTGCCCTGAAGGAAAAAAGCACATATGTACTCATATTTGTCTCTGTCATTGCATTTTATTGCATATTACAGCATATTTATACATCTTCAATTTTTTTTGTTATGATTTCGTTATGAGGCACTACTATCAGTGAGCCCCCAGCTAAACAAGAGTTTCTCCTCTGCAACCTTGTAAAATGTTACGTTTTCTCAGGTAAATATATATCTTCCATGATATAATTAAATACATTATCATAAAACGTAGATGGAAGATTCGCCAAAACAGATTAAAAGATTCTAATATAAAAAATATAAAGAGCTTTTTCAGATCAGAGGTTCATTCAATGGAAGAGGAAACTGGCAGGGGATTTGGATGACTTAGCCTGCTGAGTATGACAGCTTGCTTGTGAGAGCAAGACTGTGTGTTGCAATTTCAAACTGGAAATTCAAAGATGTTTAGAGACCCAAACCTGACGTCTCTTAAAACGTTAATAATCTTAGTTCAGGTTAGTTGTGTTGCTTTAACTTGATTTACTTCATTTTATTTTGTATTATTCAATTTCCTCCATCTATATGTTCATCTCCTGAAAGAATACATTACTTGATTGAAGCCAAATGCCCTCCAGTACCTTGACCAAGTGGACAACATTCAGGTGTAAACCTTGAAAACAGCTTTTGATAAAATATGTAATTATAGTGGGGCGTCATACCTCGTTCTGCCTTCAACAATAATAGCTTGAATTGGAGCCCTGGAAGAGGACTTAGGAAAGGTGACAAAGCGTTTGGTTAAAAACATGGATCTTGAGAAGGTCTTTAGATGTGTAAAAATGTTTAAGGAATAAGTTCTGGTGCTGAAATTCAGCCATCAATGTTAGGTTGGAGGAAGGGGATGTAGAGAAGCCCAGAACAGCAGTGGATCAGGGTTACAAATGGTGTAAGAGGGGTTGTAAAATTGGAGAGTTGGGCAAGATGAGGACTCTAAACTCATTGTGATTGGTACCGATAGCCAATGGCAGCCAGGTGGCATTAGGATGTTAAAACCTGAAGTTTGTACCAGCTTGAGCTCATGAACAGGGGAGGTGGAGGGGCCAGGAAGGAGGATATTGGAGCAATTGTGTGGTTTCAGCACCAGTGGGGACATGGTAAAGCCAAGTAGCCCAATGTTGTGGAGGTGAAGATATGCGATATGGGTGATATATGCGATGTGGAATTTGAAGTTCAGTACAGGGTTAAACAGCACACTAAGATTTTGTATGGTGTGGTTCAGTCCGAATGAGTGGTGGGGGAGGGGGGCTATTGCGTGAATATTATCACCCAGCACATAATAAGGATTAAGCTAAAGATTGTGAAAGGCATAAGTAAGACAAAAGACAAAGACCATTGTAATTAGAAAAAAACGATTTTAAGGGAATGAGAATGGACCAAGGGAAAACAAATTGAAAAATCTTACTGACAAACAAAGAAATAGAACAACAGTGGGAATCATTTAAAAGAATGGTCAATGGTGCCCAGGCAAAACATATTGCACTAAAAAGCAGGAAAAATCCTAACCAACAAGATGCACCATGGATAAATAAAGAAATAACAGCAACATTGAAACTAAGTTCGCTGACAACAAAGGGGCAGGTAATAAAAGGAAATGCAATAAGATTAAGAAAGAATTTAAAAACAGCAGTTAGGGAGACAATGAGGAAAGTACATAATTAAATTATCAAGGAAGGTAAAAAGAAATAAAGTATTCCACAGGCACATATGCCAGAATTTTCCCATTGGCGTGCAGGGGAGGGCCACGCACGCCCCCGCATGCCCACACGTAAAATGATGCGCGGTGACATCGGGCGAGCATCCCAACCTCACCCCATGCCATCGTGATATTTCATTGGGCAGGCACGCGATGATATCTGATGCGAGCCCGCCATTAATTGACCGGCCACTTAAGACCCTTGAGCCGCCAATCGACGGTGATTTTTTGGCACCCGTGCGATCTTCAGGTCGGCGCAACGTCAGGTGGTAGAACACATTTGTATAAACCTCAACCACGGGCGAGATAAGAAGGCTCACTGGGGTCCCGAGTGTGCTCTGTCAAATATTGTTTTTTCTAAGTTACTGATACTTGCCTATGTCATCTGCAATACTTCAAAACGCATACCAGCTGCTTGGTCTGGACTCACAATCTTCAGGTCAGCTCTCTGCAGTGAGGAATATTTTTTAGCCCTGCAGGTTTCAGGAAGCCTTCCCTTAACCTGCGAATGGGAGATGAACTCTCCACTGGAGGACTTCCTCTGAGGAGGAAGGGAGGGCTAGAAGGGGGAGGAGGCCAGGAGTGCACTTTCAGCCTCCAGGGGAGCCATCTTTTGGAGGAGAGGCGCAGGGTCAAGAGGTAGTCCAAGGTGGAAGAGGCCACAGAAGATGCCACTATCCTGTTGCCAGGGTTTACAGGTGGCGAAGCAGCTACCTCAATATGACTGAGGTTCAGTGCTGAAGGAGGCTCCGTCTCAGGGAGGAGTCAACTATATCTGTCTGATTATTGGGCCTGAGATCTCCATTAACTGTGCGGGTGGACACCCCATGCCAGTGGCTCTGAAGGTCACAGCTGCCCTCAACTTCTATGCCTCTGGCTCCTTCCAGGGCTCGGTGGGTGATCTTTGCGGTGTTTCCCAATCAGCTGTCCACACTTGTGTCAAGCAGGTTACAGATGCTCTGCTCAGGCATTCATTGACCTTCATCCACTACCGTTGGGACCAGGCAAGTCAGGCACAGCGAGCCAGATGCTTTGCGGCCATTGCTGGCTTCCCCCGTGTCCAGGGTGCGATAGACTGTACATATGTGGCCATCAAGGCGCCAGCATGTGAGCCCAGTGCCCTCGTCAACAGGAAGGTCTTCCACTCCATGAACGTGCAGATAGTGTGTGATCACAGGATGCTGATTCTACAAGTCTGTGCAAGGTATCCAGGCAGCTCCCATGACGCCTACATCTTCAGACACTCCCAGGTGTCGGGGCTCTTCAGTGCTCCAGCCCGGCTTGATGGATGGCTGCTGGGTGACAAGGGCTATCCCCTCAGAAGGTGGCTCATGACGCCTCTCTGCCATCCAAGAACAGAAGCTGAGCAGCGGTACATTAGGAGCCACCGCTCCACTAGGGCTGTGGTGGAGAGAGCCATCGGTCTTCTCAAAATGCGCTTCCAAAGCCTGGACTGCTCAGGGGGTGCACTCCGGTACCCCCCAAATCGTGTGTCAGTGATAGTGGTTGCATGCTGTGCCCTCCACAATCTTGTGCTGGAAAGGGTGAACGCAGTGAACGATGGAGAGGTTGACACAGTGTCTGTGGCTGCACATGAGTCCAGCAGTGAGTCCGAGGATGAACATGCACAGGGAAATGCTGAGGGGGTAGACGCTGACCCAGGCATACTCCAGGAAGGCAGGGACACCCGGGAGGCTAGCACATCACGTATGGATCTCCAGGACAAGCCTAGGCTGTAGGCTCCATACTCGATACCTAAGTGCAAAATCTGCTTGGATAGGAACATTAACTAAGGTCCTTGTTATAAAGCTGAATGTCCCACAAATCATTCATACCATTTTTGGAGATCATCCACCTGCAGAAGAAAAGAGGCAACCTCAGCCATGGTGAAATGTCTGAATTTAATATTACAACCAAAGGAACTTAAAAAAACAAAATGAAAGAAGTGTTAAAAATCACGCCAACTCATAAAGACCTCATTGCGGGCCAACACAAATGCACCAGTGATAAACCTGTGATGTGCTTAAGCTGCCTTATGTTAAGTTTTTGAGTGCTCCGTCTTGGTGCTGCCCCATTGCTGGGAATGGCATCTCGGACAGCCTGCTCACTCTACTATCCTGTTAACCTTGGCAGTCGTCCTCTAGCCCGTGGAGCCTGTACTGGTCCTGCCTGGGAGGGAACTGCCAGTTCCACAGCTGGCATCTCCCCAGTCATCGCAGCCTCACCGGATGTAATGGTACTGGCAGAGGGGCGGAGGAGCTGCTGCCCTCATCCGGAGCGCCCTGAGAGGAGCCCACAGAGATGACAGGCAGCTGCTGTGCCAACGTGATGTCGCTTTGGACCTCCCTGCTCACCGTGGATGGATGGGCACCAAGCTGGAAAACATGGTGCCCAGATCATCTTCCACGTTGGAACTGACCAGCTGAGGTCAATGCCGATGTGAGGGCTTGCTGGTCTGAGCACATCCCCAGGAAGCCCTGATTGGTCTCCTGGAGGAATCTCTCCAGGAGAGTCACCACCATCTCCATGGAAGACGCATTGCATTCAGCCATGAGGCTCATTGCATTGGCGATAGTCCATGTAGGCACCTTCCGCCATGGACACCAAGCCAAGCATAGTCTCATGTATCTCCACTAGATGCTCTTGCACACCCAGCCACATTTGCTGCGTTTGCTGCGTTGCGGACAACTCCAGAGCCACATCATCAGGCACCGACTGAGCATGTGCCTGATCCCCTTCAGTCCTCTGACTGCTGGTGCCATGGGCAGTCTTTGTCTCTGCCAGCTCCTCCAGTGACTGTGAAGCGCCCTCACCACTGTGCCCCATGACACTGGCCGATGTTCTAACTCCCACTGAGATGCTAGAATCTGCGCTGCTGCCTGTCTGGCAGAGATAGTGTGACACTGGTGAGTCCATGTGAGTCCTCTGCCAGCTCTTCCTGGCCCTGCTCCGCTAATGCTGAAAGGAAGAACAAGGACATTGGATCAGTTAAGGTGAAGACAAAACCAATGTGTGTCCCTGTCCCCCAGACCATTATGCGCTCATCCTTCCATAGGTAATGGTCAAGCCATGTTGCGAACTTCAATCACTGAACATTTAGCACTGCCATGACTGTTGGGGGAACAATGGTGACCTCACTGCTGGGCAAACATACCTGCCCATGCCAACCTAGCCTCACTGACACCAGTGGACCTGGGCGCATGGCACCTCTCCAAATCTAGGGCCTTCTGCTCGAAGCAGCTGAGAATCACCAGCTGGGCCAGCCTGCCATCAGTCCTCGCCTGCTCAGCAGCATTATATGCATTCTTCTCTTAAAAAGAAGAGAAGAGCGTTGATTAGTGCTACTTGTACCTAGACTCTCTTCGCGGATGGCCCACCCCAACCATAGTGAGACATTGCACGGCTCCAGTGCCTCTTCGCCCCGTTGCTGCCAAACACTCACACAAAGATGCTAGGCTTGTCCCACCCCCGCCCCCCCCAACATCTTGGCCAAATGCTGCCTACATCACATTAGGCACCACACGGTCTAACCTTCCATAACAAGGAGGCGCAAGCACATGGAACGCAGAGAGCAGCAGATTGATCAGTGTCACACCACCTTGAAGCTCCCCTCCCAGCATGTCATCACCCTGACTTTGACATATCCTGGAGTTCCAGCACAGTGCCCAGGTGCAGCTCCTCCAGGTTGCCCCCCCAAACAGTAATGCGGGTGTCACTGTACCACATGCTGCAGTTGCAGAACCCATCTCTTCATCACCCTCTCAGGGTGACCTAGGCATGGGCAATATTTGCTGGCCCACCCAGCGAAGGACACATGCTGTCAATGATTCAATGCAGTCACTACGCTCAGAGTTGGGGGGGGGCGGTGGCTGGGTGGTACCAGGGGGGAAAGCTTGCCTGCTGGGTTAAGTGACCAATGCCAACATGGTTCTCAGCCTTCCTGAGTGCACAACAGGTCATTGAAGCACTTGTGACACTGGATCCAGTGCGTCACACCACGTCGTGGGAGCTCACCACCTCCGCTAACTCCTCCCAGGCACGTTTGGTCATGTGGGGGGGCCTCCCCCTCCCATCCTGGGGTACGAGCACCTCCTGCTGTGCTGCCACCTCCTCGAGGAGGGCAGCAAGGCAATCATCTGAAAAACTGGGGGGGGGGGGTGGGGGGGGGGGCGGCGTGGGGGGCAGTTCCCCTCTTCCCTACTCTCCTGCCTCGCCTGCTCACCAGCAGCGTTCTGGGGAGCCCTTCCACTGGCCGTGATTCGCAGCCTTTCAAAGGCTGCAGCAACTTTTTAAAACAGGCTGCAGGGTCGCCATTGGACCTGGCGGTCATTGCAGACCCACTGCCCCCGCCCACTCCCACTGTCCTTGGGAGCCACGATTCACACTGAGCAGGCCTTAATTGGCCCGTCCACATAAAAAGGCTGCACGGACCCAATTGTGGGCGGTGATCAGGTCCGTGCCCGCCCCTGCCCACTCCTGCACCACCTGCCCGACAGGCAGAAAATTCTGCTCATAAATAACAAAAACAAATTAGCATAAGGATAGAGCCATGAATGGATAAACACAACCATCTCACAGATAATGACAGGAAAATTGCAGAAATATTAAATAATCACTATGCCTTGGCATTTACCAGGAAGGTGATCATGATGGACATGACTGTAGAAGAATAGATTGCAAAAGAAAATTAAAATATTTAGATAGAAAGGAAGGAGATGATCGATAAATCAACTTTAGAGAAAAATAATAACAGGCCTGGATGAATTGTTCCCACACATAGGAAAGACATAGCAAAGGCTCTATTGCTTGTGTAAATAAAATTCATTAGAACAGGGAATAGTGCCAGAGGTCTGGTGAACAAAATCTAATGTGAGTATTATGTTTAAAACCAGAGACAGAAGTCCAGGGAATTATAGACCAATTAGCTTAGTGTCAGTGGTAGGAAGGATAATGGAATTCTTACTCAATAAACTGAAAATATGCCAAAGAGTAGTCAGCACAGACTTCAAAAGGTTATGCTTGACCTACATCATTGAGCTGCATTGGGACAGATCCCCAAAGTATTCCTGCCACTAGGAGGTTTCCCAGTGGGAAGCTGGGAGTCAGATTGGCTGCCTGCCCATGGAGATGGGCAGCCAATTCAGATAATTAAATACCCTGTTAGTCGTGATTTTTTGGGGGCTGCTGGCATCTCTCCACTGGGGATAGAAGCAGCTAACTTCGCAGAGGTTCCATACCCCAAGGAGCGGGCCATAAGGAAGAAAGCCATCTCCCGCTGTTTCCCCTCTTTCCAACAGGACCTTTCCCTTCAGTCATCTGGAATTTTAAATTAAAATTTCCCCTCTTAGGGTGCCCCCATTTTGAAGTGCCCACACATTCTCCGTGCTGCCTTAGAGCGCCCACTTCTTTTGTGGGGCTGTTGAGGCTTCAGAGCTATCAGTTGTCTAATTGGGCCACAGCATCTACATCACACTCACCCTCCTTCTATGGATGATGAGCCCAGAGACAGGCAATTAGGAGGCTACAAATGGGAGTATTGCTGAACTGCTTGCGCTACTGGCAACTTTGGGCTCAGAATGCCGATTTGGTCCTGAAGTCAGGGTCCTAAAGCCTGAGGTAAATTCTAGTCCTTTGAAGAAGTAGGAGGAAGAGTAAATGAGGTTAAAACAGAAGGCATAATATATTTGGATTTTCAAATAAGGAAGCGCATCGTAAACTCATAACTAAGATCAGCGCATGTGGAGTCAGGAAACAAGCGTTAATTTATATTAATTGTGTTTAATTGTAAGCAGGTGGTGGGCATTAACAAGGGATAAAATAGGTACAGACTAAAACTGTGGATACTAGGTTAAGAGGAGTATGCTTGTAATCTGTAACCGTGTAAATAAATATTAAATTGTGTAATAACTCCAGTTCTTTCCTTCACCAAGTGGCTTTCTGGAATAGAAAATGGTAAAATAAAATGGTTGCCTCAAGACGAAGGTTGGAACTATGAAAAAATGTATTTCAGCCAGAAAACAACAATCCTGGTAGCCATTGTCCAAAATGGCAGAAAGTAAGTGTTGGGGTTTGATTAATCTCCAATGTTCCTACATTTTGAAGCATCTGACCAGTGAAAGAATGAAGTGGATATGTGGACATGGGTTATGTCCTTACCAAAGGGGAAAGAAAGCCTTGGTGTTGTTTCTTTCTACCAGAAGTAAAATTAGAAGCAGTTTGTGAGCTGAATGATGATCAGTTGGATAGTGATTAAGGTTTACACCATTGATTAGTGTTCTTGAATGAAAGGATGGTCTGCTAAATGTGTATGAGGCATGGTCAGACTTTGATGGATTTGGGAAAACAGATGGTCATTACGTGGAGGAATATATCATGGACTTCAACAGATTGTATAAAAGATTGGTGAAATTCAGTTCAGGGATCCCTGGATTAGTACTATTGTTTAAATTGCTGGATTCTATTAAGGTGTCTCATATGGAGAGACAATTGGTTCTAACTGGTGTTTGGTTCTCAGAGAGGGAGATGCTGCTGTCTGCTACCTTGAAAAAAATCCTTGGAATACAGTCATTTCCTTCAGTTTTCTTGGAACAAATGGAATATTCAGTGGTGACACAAAGCATAGAAGACTCAAAAATGCAAGATTTTGAAATGACTCTAATATATGGATGGAGGCATCAATATAATAGAAGCAATACAGATATGTAGAATGAGGATGAAAGCACCTTTTGCAAATTTGGCTATTTAGCAGAAGACAGAACTAGAATGGCAAAAATAAGTGAGTGAATCCCAGGAGTGCTCAAGGAAGTGTTAATAAATGTTTGAATTGTCATTAGGTGATGAACTGATCAAAGCAGAGAGACAGTGCCTTTAAAATGAAACATATTGAAGTGATTTTTGAGGGAGGGAATGAAGATAATGAGGAATCTAAACAAATTATACTGGTCACCAGTCATTTTGGACCTGCATTGAATTTGTTAGTCACACACTTATTTAACTGTGTAGTGTTAGATGGTGCTTGCACTTCGACAGTATAGATCAATTTTTACATTAATTCAGAAATGGGTGAGGATTTATGCAAGTTAATGAATGTAGAAGTACTATTTGCTTTTGGTTTGGTGATGACATCACATTGAAGCCACTAAAGAGAGGTGTAATTCTGTGTAAAGAAAAGCTCAGGTAAGCCATTTTATAAGTACTGAAGTAATGTCTGGTGATATGCAGTTGACTAAACATTCTATGGAAAAGGCACACATTAAATTTGACATGGAAAATGATAAGGTGATTATTTTTGGAAAGTCAGTGGACCTTCAATTTACCCAGTCAGGACATTACTGTTTCGCCTAAATAAAATCTGATGTTGCGCATTAGAATGTTGGACAAGTAGTAATAGCATCAGTGATAAGAATCAGAAAGATTAAAAGAAAATTGTCTTAAAGCTGTATTGAACAGTTGCTCACCCTGTTTGACAAAGATTTAAAATCCTACTGCAAGGTGAAGGTGTGGTTGATGTAGATTATACAAAGCTAATAGAAGACATTAATAAGAAGTGTTAAATTTGTAAATAAAAAAGTATCAGGGGACAAGCCACATCCTGTTCCAAGTCTTCCATTGGCAGTTACTTTAACAAGGTAGTTCTGTAGACCTCAAGATCTGAAAGAAAGACAGAAATATTTCCTACATTTTATAGACCTGGTGACCAGAATTAGCAGGCGGAATGTGGTGAAGGTGACTGGGATCTCAGCCGCCACTGCAGACACGATGAGATTTCCAGATCACCTCTTTTTCAAAAAGGCCTGCTGCATTTTGTGTCACTCAGGCACTTAGCTTGCCAGCAATGGACCCTGTGAAAGGAATCATGCAGTGATCGATGAAAGGCTGCAAAAAAATTGAGCTGATAAACCAGACGCTAAGTTAACAACCACCCTGGCATAGGTGGTTCACGGGAAGAGTTAATTCCAAATTATTAGACTGTGTAGCCCTATCCATTGGTCTGTGGATGAAATCAAATTGTGTGCTGTGTGATAATCCTCGTGCTCCTGAAGGTACTACAATTTGGCCATTTTCTTTTTGTACATTTAAATGCTTTATTTGCAGGGAGGTGGGCTTTCATCAAGGTTGAGGTATTGGCCAAAATTCTGAGACCACTGAGGCATCACCTAAGACCATTTGAGACAAAATTAATTCAGGAGATTTGGTGTATTATAAAAGGGAGGCATAGAGAATGGAAACGCAACAGTAAGGCAGGACTTACCAAACATGGCAATCAAACTGTTGAGGTTTATCCCTCATGAATCAGAATTAATTGCAAAAATCTCAGACTTTGAGCAACTAATGAAACAAGACACCTCAAATGCTCCCCTATTTTAGAATGAAGGTCCTGAGGAACAGAACTCAATAGATCAAGGGCTGGATAGTAGTAATATGTGATCACAGCACGTAGGACAGAGCGATTAAATCTGAAGGCCAATTGCCCAGAGTGGGTATTCGGATAATATATACTCCAGTGGGGTCTAGTGAATGGAACAATGTGACAATTGTGGAATATGCAGGAAAAGTTGTTGACAACCTTAAATCTTGGTTGAATGTTCAGGATGATAGCAAAGAAGTGAGGTCCATGGACTGGCAGAATGAAGTGGAAGAGTGGAAGTAGGAAAGTGTAATGCAAGTACTGATACTCCAGTGATTCTTGTATCAGAAAATAATCATGTACTGGAAAAGGGCCCTCTGATAGGGCAAGAGAGCGATCTCACAGTCATAGTCTTGACAGACATAAGTACAGGCCGAGGTTTGATTAGATTACATAATGAAATAAAGGCCACAGAATAGTCTTGAAACAGAGCTAGAAGCAGATGCCCTTGGTGAAATTTTGGTGGCTGCCAATAATGTTAATTGGAGACGAAAAACGAAAGGAATTATGTAATTGGAGACAGAGCATTTGGAGTTTATTCTGAGGTATCAGATAAGGGGCAGCCAGCTTTGTCATGTAGATGGATTTGTATTGACAAAGTCCCTGCAGATGGCCCTTATAAGGCCGGCTAGTTGCTAAGGGTTTCGTCTGACACCCTACATCATATCAATAATTTCCAGTTCCCTGGCCCCAACCGCCTCCTCTTCACCATGGTCATCCAATCCCTCTACACCTCCAACCCCCACCGGGATGGTCTGATCGCTCTTTGTTTCATACTTGAAAAGAGGCCCAAACAATTCCCATCCACTACTACTCTCCTCCGTCTGGCTGAACTTGTTCTCACACTGAACAATTTCTCCTTCAACTCCTCTCACTTCCTCCAAATAAAAGGTGTAGCTATGGGTAGCCGCATGGGCACCAGCTATGCCTGTCTCTTTATGGGATATGTGGAACATTCCTTATTCCAGTCCTACTCCGGCCCCCTCCCACAACTCTTTCTCCGGTACATCAATGACTGCTTCAGTGCTGCTTCATGCTCTCGTCTGGACCTGGAAAAATTTATTAATTTTGCTTCCAATTTCCACCCCTCCATCATTTTCACATGGTCTATCTCTGACACTTCCCTTCCCTTCCTTGACCTCTCTGTCTCAATTTCTGGTGATAGGCTGTCCACCAATATTCATTACAAGCCTACCGACTCCCACAGCTACCTCGACTACAGCTCCTCACACCCTGTTTCCTGTAAGGAGTCCATCCCGTACTCTCAGTTTCTTCACCTCCGTTGCATCTGTTCTGATGATGTCACTTTCAAAAACAGCTCCTCTGACATGTCTTCCTTCTTCCTTAACCAAGGTTTTCCACCCATGGTGGTTGACAGGGCCTTTAACTGTGTCCGGCCCATCTCCCGCGCATCTGCCCTCACACCTTCCTCTCCCTCCCAGAAACATGATAGGGTCCCCCTTGTCCTCACTTATCACCCCACCAGCCTTCGCATTCAAAGGATCATTCGCCGCCATTTCCGCCAACTCCAGCATGATGCCACCACCAAACACATCTTCCCTTCACCCTCCCTGGTGGCATTGCACAGGGATTATTCCCTCTGTGACACCCTGATCCACTTCTCCATCACCCCCTACACCTCAATCCCCTCCCACGGCACCTTCCCATGCAACCGCAGAAGGGGCAACACCTGCCCCTTTACTTCCCCTCTCCTCATCGTCCAAGGGCCCAAACACTCCTTTCAAGTGAAGCAGCATTTCACTTGTACTTCCCTCAATTTAGTCTACTGCATTCGCTGCTCCCAATGCAGTTTCCTCTACATTGGAGAGACCAAACGCAGACTGAATGACCACTTTGCGGAACACCTACGGTCTGTCCGCAAGCATTACCCAGACCTCCCTATCGCTTGCCATTTCAACACTCCACCCTGGTCTCATGCCCACATGTCCGTCCTTGACCTGCTGCATTGTTCCAGTGAAGCTCCACGCAAACTGGAGGAACAGCACCTCATCTTCCGACTAGGCACTTTACAGCCTTCTGGACTGAATATTGAGTTCAACAATTTCAGATCATGAACTTTCTCCTCCATCCCCACCCCCTTTCCGAACCCCCTTTTTTCCAATAATTTATATAGATTTTTCTTTCCCCACCTATTTCCATTATTTTTAAATGTATTTCCATCCATTGTTTTATCTCTGCCTTTTAGCCTATTTCAATCCCTTCCCCCCACCCCACCCCACCCATTAGGGCTATCTGTACCTTTATTATCACATTCCTTAGATAATATCACCAGCTTTAACAGCTCTTTTTCCTTTTGTCTATGATATCTTTTGGTTAAACTCCACCTGTCACTGGTCCTCTACCCAGCTCTAGCTGTCCCACCCCCCACCCGCCCCCCCCAAACCCCTTAAACCAGCTTATATTTCACCTCTTTTCTATTTTTCCTTAGTTCTGTTGAAGAGTCATATGGACTCAAAACGTTAACTGTATTCCTCTCTGCAGATGCTGCTGAGTTTTTCCAGGTATTTTTGTTTGTGTTTTGGATTTCCAGCATCCAGTTTTTTGCTTTTATCTAAGGGTTTTTGAAGGGTGATCGGCTGTTACTGATGTTACAGTGGGCTCTTCCACAACTGGAAAATTAATCCTGAAAATTCTACTAGCTCTGTTGGCCACATATTCATGGGAATGTAGCTCTATCATTGTGAAAGTCTCATTTCTGCAGGACGATACTTTTCAGAGAGAAGTGTTTCTGAACCCACCCAAAGAGACAGCAGATGCAGAAGGGAAACTATGGAAACTGAATAAATGTGTCAATGGCCTGAATGATATTTTCAGGCTACAGGATATTTTGGTGAGATCTGTTTATCTGAAAATCATTTGTGTTTAACGAAAAGCAAATCCCACAATGTTTCATTCATATATTAAAGGAAAACCATCTTCATAACGCTTGTTGATGATTTCTTATGGGATGTACTGCAAAATTTGAGAAATGTGTTTATCAATAAGATTAAGGCAGAATTTAAAATTGGGGGTCAGGTTTGTGAGACTTTTAAATACATTGTTTGAGCTATTAAGAAGACTAAGTTTGGAATAACTTTAAATCAACAATTCTATAGGAGAGTGTTTTTCCCATCCTGGTTACTCATGCTGCTAGGTCATCACAGAAAGAAAGTGCTATATCGAAAGAAGAGGCAGAGCAATAATGAAGCTTGATTACTTGGACATTCAGATTCATCTAGATACTGGTTTTGATGTACTTGAGTTAAGTCTTATGATGAAACACCCTAAAGTAGAGAATGATTTAAGATCAACTCAAACCACGAAAAAGTTTAATTCTGGAGAATTCATACTAGAATTTTCATCCATGGGTGACCCAAGGAAACTAATCAATTTTAGCAATACTTCAAATGCTAATCTTCCTGATGGGAAGCTGACTGTAGCTGGCTCCGTAGTACTTCTTATGGGTGAAAATGGAAATTATTGTTCTTTAGCTTGAGAAGCTAAGAAAATTAAAAAAAGGTTGTTAAAAATACTTTGGCAGCTTAAACACTAGTTCTGGTGGATATGGTATTCTATTTATCAAATATTTTAAGTGAGATTCCATACATGGGGCACACTGAAGTTGGTATACCCATTGAATGTTATGTAGATAATCATTCCTTGTGGGATAATACGCTCAATGAAAAGTGTAAGTGAGAAAAGGTTATGGATTGACCATGTTGAAATAAATCCTTGAGAGAAAGCAAACCCCTAAATTTAAATGGATGGATCCAACTGGCTGATTGCTTTACAAACTGAAATGTATAAATCAAGAAATTGTTAGGGTGTTAGAGGAGAAAATGTCTCATAATGTAGTGCTTTGTACAGAATATGGAGGATTTTGATTTAATTTGTATTGAAATTTTGGTTGTACACATTAACTCTACTTTTTACTTAAAGAGAAAGAAGGGATCTGTTAATTGTACGTTAGTTGTGTTTAGTTGTATGCAGATGGTGGACATAAATTGGATCCCTATAAAAATAGACACAGGCTAAAACTGGTTGTTGTATGAAGAAATCCATGTAAAGAAATATGTCATCAGGAAGCATTATAAGAGTGAAAGAGTTATTTTCCTATAAAAGTTACAAAAATTATAAAGGGTATTTTTTTAAGTTAAAAATCAGTTCACAAAGGACAAGTTGGACTTAACCCTTCTTACAGTAATGTTGATTCATTAATAAGACACACACCCAAAAATCCGCACACAACATAATTTTTTCTTAAACTGACACAAAAGACAGCACAATGTAGGGATTGATAATTAAGTCACATTCAGATGGAAAGTTTTAAAATTCAGGCTTATATTCTAATCGCGTAAAATAAATCTCTAACTAAGGAAAAAGTTGATCAAGCATGTCTATTCAGAAAGGTTCACTTTCCTTGGATATGTGAGGACCACGACTCACAGGGAATCTGACAGTTACATAAAATTCCTTAGAATTACGTTGGACTGTCGATCATGGGAATTAAGAGTGATCAAAACCAAATTTGGAGAATTTAAAGGAGGAACCTAATAATAATTAAGAAACCACTCCTTATATAAGAGATTCATTTTAATCTCTCAAAAAATAATGCAAGCATTCAGGAACCAAAACCAAATAAGTCAGATTTCACTCACTCAGGGATTAAGGAAACCTTACTTTAATATTAAGTGGATTTCCTAATTAAAGTATTTTTTCTGTAACAATCATAACTTAAAATGGGATTCTCTACTGGAAATAAGACTATACTATTTCTCTTTTTCCCAAAACCTATCTAATGTTGCAATTTATTCTTTCCACCTAGATTTTGAATTCTTTGGTTCTTTAATAAACTTTTGTATATTTTAAAATTTATATTGGCTCACGTAGTTTTCTGTATCACTAACTTGAGAACCCAGCCGCATTCTCCTTTAGGTGGGAGAGTACAGTACTGAAGAGTTTTTACCCGGATCCTTTTTAAACCTGGGAAAATTGTAATCTGGCTTAAATTTATCAAAAAGGTCACCTGGAAGATTGTAATACTCTCACTGGATCTTTTACTTTGTCTTTGGGGAGAATAGGTATATTTTTTGGATCCATTTAAGTGTCTTTGGAATCTGATTTTCTCTACTGAAAGTTAAGCAGAATTAACTGAGAGGTACTCCTGATCTGGGACTGACCTAAAAAGAGGCTAGGATTGTAAAACACCACGTCAACTCTTTATTTCTCCGTCGATGCTGCCAGACCTGCTGAGTTTTTCCAGGTTATTCTGTTTTTGTTTTGGATTTCCAGCATCCGCAGTTTTTTGTTTTTTGTTTTACCTTTTTTGCTTAGTTAGGGGATAAAGAGACAACAGATGCACAGCTTTCAGAGAACAAGTTCATTGTTAAGTGATCCGTAAAGGAGCAGGAAGCTGTTGTTTCTGATTTGTAGGGGTTTGCTTCTATTTGTATAACTTGAAACACCCATTGATAAGGCTAATTACCTAAGAATGAAGAAAAAATATAAAAGACCATTGCAGTGCGGCAATGGGTAGACATTGGAAGAGCAAAATGATTTGCAAATCTTAGAAAATCCCATGCAAGGAAACAAATCAAGAAAACAGAGAAGATATGTAGGGGATACATTTTAGATTAAGGCATGTAAAAGGTATGGTTTTCTGACACATCTGCTTCCAGGTTTGTGTCACAGGTGAATGGCATTAACTCTCTATGTCACGTCCAGTTGGACAGTTTTGGCAGTACTCTTGACTGAAGGATGTTCTGTTGTTCCACACTTGTCTTTAGCAGCTCCTGCAGATGCATCACCAAAGCAGAATCTTGAATATTCTTTGACCTCAGTATCTTATTTTTTGCAGCTTTTAATTCCCCTTTAAGGTAACTGACATCCCTTAGAGGGATTAGTAATTGTATTATGACATTGGCCATCAACCTTCATTAGACCTGCACAACACTCCGCTTT
This sequence comes from Carcharodon carcharias, assembly GCF_017639515.1. Lineage (NCBI taxonomy): Eukaryota > Metazoa > Chordata > Chondrichthyes > Lamniformes > Lamnidae > Carcharodon > Carcharodon carcharias. The sequence goes on along the minus strand of NC_054468.1, from coordinate 176,123,170 downwards.
GTCTGGTTAAACTAGGCAAGGGTCCATTCCTCCAACACATCAAGATCTGCATAACTCTACCTAACCTGGTTCCATCCAAAATCTTGCAGAACAATCCACCAACATCTAAACATATATCATAAATGAAAATAGTAAACAGCAAGGGTCCTAACAACAATCACTGTTATCCAAGCAGTCCCAATGGCTACAACTCTTTGTCTATGGCCATTTACCTAACTCTCACTGTACTGCACCAAATCCTGTAAGACATTTCCCTGTAGATAGCCACTTATGAGGTAGCTTGTCAAACATTTTCACAAAGTTCAGATAGGCAATATCTACCAAACTGTCATTCACTGACCTGGTAACATCTTAAAAAAAACATAATCAAATTTGCAAGATATAACCTTCTTTTCCAGAAGACTTGTTGGCCTTATAGGGCATCTTTAACGATAGCTTCAAACACCTGCCTTTTTATTGAAGTCAAGCTAATATGTCTAAGGCTTCCTGGTTCTGCTTAGCACTTTAAATACATATCTTGCCAATGAATTAAATGCAATGTTTGTTGTCTCTTGCATCAAAATATAGATAATTAAATGTTATCATATTGATATATTTGTGTAACTATTCACTTATTTAATTATGTGACTCTTAGTATAAATAGGAGGGAGGTCTTGTGGTGCAGTGGGTAGTGGCCCTGCCTTTGAACAAGAAACTCTAAGTTTGGGTCCCACTACAGGACTTGATGGCCATGGAGGGTATGTTCATAACGTCTCCAAACAGGTTGATTATCAAGCTTTAAATCCTTCCAGTACATCTGATGGCAGATGGGAAGAGCAGCAGGGTCTCCTGGCCAGCTATGCTTGATGTGGTGTTCAAGCTATACCCTTCAAGCTATAGCCTCTGGCAACAGGCTAGCAATCTCTTTCAGGAAAAATTAGCAATGAACATGTGCTTCATGCATCTCTAGGTGCAGGAATGGAATCAAGAAGGAGTATAAATAAATCTGAAATTCCATGGGACGTCATCCCAGTGGGATTGCCCCTATAGTCCTTTGCAGATCTCAACAGAATTAGTAGGTTTACTAGGAGAATACCTAATTTCTATGGAGTTGATTGACCCAAATGTCACCCTGGGCTCATCTTCAGCACTCGCCTGCTCCATTAATCCTAACCTTCTGGTGCCTGCTACCAATGTGGTGAGGGCAAGTTGCCCAGCTGCACCCACTCTGACTTCAGCTTTACTTGTCTGCATAAAGAACCAACTTTCTTTAAAAAGTGGGAAAAGCTGGGACTGTCAGTTAAATTGACTTAGGAAGTATCATTGTTTTCAAGGGAAGTTCTACTTTGGTGTATTATCAAAAGACTGCCTACACTGGCACAGCAGATATTCAGCAACCTATGTGGTGCTCATTCCAGCAATCTTTCAACCACCAACAGTGCTTAATTATGCATTACAGATGATGCAAAATGCTTTAGACTTAGGGAGTTTTGATTTTCTAGTACATTAAACATAAACAGAAAATTAATTCCATATGTTTGTGACTATTTGTAACAGCGTGTGTTTTAAAATTTCAACTTCCTATGACTCCTTACAGGTTGCCATTAATTGGTTGCCTGGTGAGATGATTCCCCTCAGATATACAAAGGTAGAAAATTAATAATGTGGTTTCCATTTTCTGGATGAAAACAGGGTCAAAAATGACCAATTTTCCGGGGCTATGCCCTGCCCTGCAGGTATGTCTAAGAAACATCACTCGTGATATTGGTCAAAGATTTTCAGACATCTGCTAATGCCCAATTTAGTGCTCTTCGGGAAAATTGAGCTGTGCTGAGGTGATGGGTCTGTCCTAGACAGACATTTGAGGTGTGAATTCAGCCTAGCACACCATAGAAATGAGATTACTTTTTAGATGGGAGGCAGGAGTGTACCTCCTGCTGCACTGCACTCCTGTTGCCAGCTGTGATTGGCCCCTCTCCTATGATCCTGCGATACCACCACCCCCTCCTCCTCCCCACTGACCTAACACATATCTGAGGGCTGCTACCAATGAGGCAAGAAGACTGCCATTGGTTACTTGAAAAGGGTGAGTTACCTGTGGATGTACAACATTATTGGCAGCTTGCCCATATTGTTTAGGTAAGGCTCAAGTGCCAGTTTCCCAGTTTAGAGCCAATGCATGCTGCTTAATGGGTCCACATGAATGAACTTTTTAAGAAGCTGATTTAGTGGACTTCTTTTTACTTCTAGTTAAGGAGGAAAAATCAGCAAAAGAATAAAATCATAAAAGAATTCATGACAATATGATGCTTCATTAAAGAAGTCAAACGGGTTTAGATGGCATGATTTTGCCTTCTGGATCCATGTTTGGTGACAATTTACTAATACAGCTGCTCCTCAAGTTTATTTCTGATAAACAAGTCTATTTTCACATGGAATTATAAAAAATAGATCCAAACTGCTTCATCTGTGTTATATCCTTGGGGCGAGAAATTGGTCAGCGCAAATTATGCACAGGAATGATCCCAGATGTATTCGCTTTTGGGCCTCAAGCCTAAATTAAATGATACTTGATAGGCATTCCCAGGCAACTCGCCAGTGAATCAAAGTTTGAGTTTTGATAAGCCATAGGAGGGAGGAAAAGGGCTGAAGATGGAACAGGGAATGATCCATGGTGCAGTGGGGGTGGGGAAGGTGGTGTGTGCGGGCCATGGAGGGGGGAAATCAGGAGAGTAGTAGGGTAGGGAGCAATTAGAAGAGGGATAAGCAATTGAGAAGTGGTCAAACTGATCTTTGGGAATTGCTGGGGAGGTGGGAGGTACAGACATGCCCCTGCTTACCTTTTTGTGGGTGGTCACCTACTGTCCCTTTAAGACAACTGCTCACGCCAATGAAGAGCCAGAATAAGTGGGAAGAGCTTACTCGGCACAAACTCAACCCAGTTGTAAACAAATTTTGGTTTTACAATTGTGTTCGGACCCCAAATTGCATATGCACAGCACTTATTGTCTATTTTAGGATGGCACCATGCACAACTAAAGTTTCTGTCAATACATCTGAGGAAGATCAGGTGCAGGTATCGCAATCCATAATTAGTTCCCCCTAACATAGATTTTGCATCTAAAAATAGGCTGTAACAATGTTAAACTTGCCCTCTATAAGCTCTTTGGTAAATTCTCAAGTTTTCTTACCCTGCTTAGTTTTGCCACCCTGAAACCATCCATTATGCTTGTTTCCTTGGCTTCCTTCAGTGCTCATCTGCAACATATGGTGCACTTCTTAATGCTCTTTAGGACAGAGATCTTCTAATTTATTCTGTCTTTTAAGTAACCTGATCTGTTTGAGTTCTGTTGAAGGGTCATGAGGACTTGAAAGGTCAACTCTTTTCTTCTCCGCCGATGCTGCCAGACCTGCTGAGTTTGTCCAGGTAATTCTGTTTTTGAACCTGATCTGTTTACTGTTTTTGTGATTTAGAGCAATGGTGCTCTCCCAGTAAGTGAGTGACTGCCCTTGACACCAAAACAGCATTAGACCAAGTATGGCATTGAAGAGTCCGAGCAAATTTGAAGTCAATGGGAATTGGGGGGAAACCTCTCCATTGGTTGAAGTCATACCTAGCCTAAAGGAAGGTAATTGTGATCCCTGGAGATCAATCGCCTCAGCCCCAGGACATCACCGCATGAGATCCCCAGGTCTGTGTCCTAGGCCCAACCATCCTTAGACCGCTTCTTCAATGACCTTTCCTCCATCTTAAGGGCTGAAATGAGGATGTTCGCGATGATTGCACAATGTTCAGTACCATTCTTAACTCCTCAGATACTGAAGCAGTCTGTACCTACATGCAGCAAGACTTGGACAACCTTCAGTCTTGGCTGGTAAGTAGCAAGTAATATTGCATCATACAAGTGTCCGGCAATGACCATTTCCAGCAAGAGAGAAATTGGCCATCTTCCCTTGACGTTCAAGATCATTACATTTACTGATTCCACAATCATCAATATCTTGGGGGTTACCATTGAACTGAAATTTAACTGGGCTAGGCAAAAAAAAACTGTGGCTACAAGAGCCGGTCAAAAGCTGGGAATTCTGGGGCAAGAATCTCACCTTCTGAGTCTCAAAGCTTGTCCATCATCTACAAGGCACACGATTTTTAAAAATTCATTTATGGGATGTGGGCATCACTGGCTAGGCCAGCATTTATTACGCATTCCTAATTGCCCTTGTGAAAGTGGAAGTGAGCTGCCATCTTGAACTGCTGCAGTCCATTTGGTGTAGGTACACCCACAGTGTTGCTAGAGAGGCAATTCCGTGATTTTGACCCAGCGACAGTGAAGGAACAGTGATATACTTCCAAGTCAGGATGGTGAGTGACTTGGAAGGGAAGTTCCAAGTGGTGGTGTTCCCAAAAATCTGATGCCCTTGTCCTTCTAGATGGTAGTGGTCATGGGTTTGGAAGATGCTGTCTAAGGAGCCTTGATGTGATCCTGCAGTGCATCTTGTAGATGATACACACTGCTGCCACAGTGCGTCGGTGGTGGAGGGAGTGAATGTTTGTGGATGGGATGCCAGTCAAGTGGGTTGCTTTGTCCTGGATGGTGTCAAGCTTCTTGAGTGTTGTGGGAGCTGCACTCATCCAGGCAAATGGAGAGTATTCCATCACACTCCAGACTTGTACCTTGCAGATGGTGGACAGGCTTTGGGGAGCCAGGAGGTGAGTTACTCACCACAGTATTCCTAGCCCCTGACCTGCTCTTGTAGCCACAATATTTATTTGTCTAGTCCATTTCAGTTTCTGGTCAATGGTAACCCCCAGGACCAAAGTGCACAACCTCATATTTTTCCACATGATACTTTTAACTGCCAAATTTTTGTCAACTCATTTAACAAACTAAATATCTTTGACTCCTTGAGCTGAATTTTCACCACAATAGTGGGGAGCAGGAGGTGAGTCTGTTTTTCAGTCAGGAGTGTGATGGAATACTCTCCACTTCCCTGGATGACAACTGTCCCAACAACACTCAAGAAGCTCAACACCATACAGGATAAAGCAATCTGCTTGACCTGCACCTTATTCACCACATTAAACATTCACCACCTCCACTAAAGGCACACAGAGGTAGCAGTGTGTATCATCTATATTTGCACGGCAGCAACTCACCAAGCCTCCTTTAATAGTACCTTCCAAAAGTGCAACCTCTACCACTGAGAAGGACAAATCAGCAGTTGCACTGGAACACCGTCTGCAGCTTACCCTCCAAGCCACACAGCATCCTGACTTTGACCTGTATCATCATTCCTTCAGTGTCGCTGGGTCCAAAACCTGGACTTTCTGCCTGTACATTACAGTGGGTGTGCCTATACCACATAAGACCATAAGACATAGGAGCAGAAATTAGGCCATTCGGCCCATCGAGTCTGCTCCACCATTCAATCACGGCTGATAAGTTTCTCAACTCCATTCTCCTGCCTTCTCCCCGTAAACTTTGATCCCCTTACCAATCAAGAACCTATCTATCTTGGTCTTAAATACACTCAATGACCTGGCCTCCACAGCCTTCTGTGGTAATGAATTCCATAGATTCACCATTCTCTGGCTAAAGAAGTTTCTCCTCATCTCTGTTCTAAAAGGTCTTGCCTTTACTCTGAGGCTGTGCCTTCGGGTCCTAGTCTCTCCTACTAATGGAAACATCTTCCCCACGTCCATTCTATCCAGACCTTTCAGTATTCTGTAAGTTTCAATCAGATCCCCCCTCATCCTTCTAAACTCCATCGAGTATAGACCCAGAGTCCTCAAACGTTCCTCATATGTTAAGCCTTTCATTCCTGGGATCGTTCTCGCGAACCTCCTCTAGACCCTCTCCAGGGCCAGAATATCCTTCCTAAGAAACGGGGCCCAAAATTGCTCACAATATTCTAAATGTAGTCTGACCAGAGCCTTATAAAGCCTCAGCATCACATCCCTGCTTTTATATTCTAGTTCTCTTAAAATAAATGCCAACATTGCATTTGCCTTTCTAACTACTGACTCAACCTGCAAGTTAACCTTAACAGAATCCTGGAGTAGGATTCCCAAGTCCCTTTGCACTCCAGATTTCTGAATTCTCTCCCCGTTTAGAAAATAGTCTATGCTTCTATTCTTCCTACCAAAGTGCATGACCTCACACTTCCCCACATTGTATTCCATCTGCCACTTCTTTGCCCATTCTCCTAACCTGTCTAAATCCTTCTGCAGCCTCCCCACCTCCTCAATACTACCTGTCCCTCCACCTATCTTTGTATCATCTGCAAACTTAGCCAGAATACCCTCAGTTCCTTTGTCTAGATCATTGATGTATAAAGTGAAAAGTTGTGGTACCAACACTGACCCCTGCGGAACTCCACTAGTCACTGGCCACCATCCTGAGAAGGACCCCCTTATCCCCACTCTCTGCCTCCTGCTAGACAGCCAATCTTCTATCCATGCTAATACCTTGCCTCTAACGCCATGGGCTCTTATCATTTTACTTCAGCGATTGAAAAAATTGGCTCAACAACACCTTCTCAAGGGCAATTAAGGACGGGCAACAAATGGGTGATACCAGCTACATTCACATCCCTTGGAAGAATTGACTTTTTTAACTACTAAACAAGCAAGGGCATAAGGAATAGGAGCAAGAGTAATACTTGAAGACCCTTGAGGCTGCTCTGCCATTCAATAAGGTCACAGCTAATATCATCTTGGCCTTAACTGCACTTTGTTACCTGTTCCTAATCACTCTTCACTCCCCATGGTTTAATAACTATCACTGCCTTGAATACATTCAATGACCTAGCCTCCACTGTCCCTAGGGTAGACAATTCCTACTGGTAGCATTTTCTGGTCGGGGGAGAGGCCCGGTTGGCGAGCGGTCTGCTCGCCGAGCCATAAAATAATGCAGGGTGATGTCGGGCATGTGTCCTGACATCACCCCGCATCATTTAGGTTTTCAGCTCAGTGGGCGCACAGCCAAATCGACAGCACGCCCGCCGAACTGTCAACAGCCTATTATGGCCATTATAAAACTAATTAATGAGCTTAATGGGCCTGCCCATCTAACCTTAAGGTTGGCGGGCAGGTAGCCTTCAGATAATGCATGAAACCTCATCCACAGGTGGGATGAGGTTTCATGTAAGATTTAAAACTTCACAAAAATTTTTTAATAAAAGTAATGGACATGTCCCATCTCATGTGACAGTGTCACATGAGGGGAAATGTCCTTAAATTTTTTTCCGTCTTTAATTAGGTTTTTAAAAGTAATGCTGATCTCCCTGAGGCAGCACTTTGCCTAAGGGAGATCTGTGCGCTGTTTCGCACGCATGCACGAAAGAGCACACTCCCAACTCAGGGAATCCCACCCCACCGCCTGCACATGGACCGCATCATGTTTCCGGTCGTACATCCACTCTGGGTGGGCCTTAATTGGCCCACCCCTGTAAAATGGCAGCACACCCCCCAATGGGGGGCACCGATCGGGAACCCGCCCACTCGCACCCACTCCCGCACAACACCCCCGATGGAGGGGGGGAAATGCTGCCCTAAGACTTAATGACACACTGAGGGAAAAAATTCCTCTTCATCTCCATCTTAAATGAGAAACCCCTTATTTAGAAATTACGCCTCTTAGTTCTAGCTTCCCCAATGAGGGGAAACATCCTCTCATCATTTACCCTGTTAAGCCCTTGCAGAACCTTATATATTTCAATAATATCAGCTCTCATCCTTCTAAACCCCAATGAGCCTATGCTCAATCTGCTCAATCTTTCCTCATAAGACAACACGTTCCTCCCAAGAATCAACCTAAGAAACCTCCTCTGAACTGCCTCCAATCAAGTATATCCTTCTTTAAATAAGGAGACCAAAACTGCACAGAGTACTTTAGTTGTAGCAAGATTCCCTGACTTTTATACTCATTCCTCCTTGCAATAAAGGCTAACATTCCATTTGCCTTCCTAATTAATTTCTGTACTATGCTTACGTCTTGTGTTTCTTATACGAACATACCCAAATCCCTCTGTACCACTGCATTCTGTAGCCTGACTCCATTTAAATTACATCTTAATTTTCTGTTCTTCCAACCAAAGTGGACAACCTCACATATTTCCACATTATACTTTAACTGGCAAATTTTTGTCCACTCATTAACCAATCTAAATATCTTTGAGGACTCCTTGGGCTGGATTTTTGCTATGGAAGTGGGGACCAGGAGGTGGGTCTGTTTTTCAGTTAGGAACCCACCTTCAACTGATTAAACATCAGATTTTCACAAGGATGATCCCTTGATATGGAATTAGGTATCCTGTCCACTTAGAGCCAGTGGCAGGTGGGATGGAGCTGGGTCAATTGAAATGTGGAACTTATTTAGTTTTCCATGACTGAGGCTGCTGGTTGTCCAGGGGGAGAGTTTGTGCCAAAGTCTTCCACTGAACCAGAGGGAAGCGAGATGTCACAGGAGAACTAGAGGCCTGGTACAAGGGAAGGCCCTTGCTTCATTGATGCCAATCTATATCTAATGTCAGAGGCCATGAGGGAGAGGAGGAGATCATCCTCCTGGAGGAAGCCACTTCATCATGTGTCTCTGACCAGCACCATCTTCTTCCATTTCCAATTGCAATTCCCGCTCCTGCTCCTGCTCCTCTCACAATGAGCTGTTTCCTTTCAGGGCATTACTGACCTCAAGATCCACATCTCTCTGGCAGGCCATTTTATGGAGAGTGCAGCAGGTCACCAGAATGATCAAAACCCTTGCAGGAGGGTATTAGAAGGTGTCAAGTAATTGATCCAGGTGTTGGAACCGCATCTTCAGATGACTGATGGCTTGCTCAACAGTTGTATGACTGAGCAGCTGACTTTGGTTGTATTGCCACTGTGTCTCTGGGGCTTCCATAGATGGGTGAATGGCCAGGTCTTCAAGGGATTTCCCTTGTGCCCAAGAATCCATTCAGGGAATCTAAGGGTTGGGGGAGGATCTGAGGCAGCCTGGACGCTCTAAGGCTGAAGGAGTCATGACAGCTGCCAGGAAAGTGAACAAACAAATGGAGGAAGATTTTGTTTTGATCACAGATCAGTTGGATATTGAGGGAGTTGAAGCCCTTCCAGTTGATTGATCTTGCTGGCCAATCACTGGGTGCTTTGATGGCCACATAGGTGCAAATGATAATGCCGTGCACCTGAGGGAATCCAGCAATAGGCGAAACCCACTGCCCTCTGTCCTACCAAGGCTATGCCTGTGATTAAATAAATGTTCTCTCCAGCTCTGGCAGTGAACAGTGAGATGCAGAGGCATGCATCTGCTTCTGAGATGCCTAAGATCCACAGCTGATTCTTGGAAGGAGCCAAAGCAAAGACGATCATGGCCACATTTACTTTAATGGCCACTGGCAGGGCATGGCAACCAGTGCTGCCAGGTGTGAGGTCTTTCACACCAAACATGTAAATGTCTGTGACCATCAGCTTCAAGAGTTACAGTCTCATGTGGCACTGGTTCTTGGTTATCTCAGGTAGCTGTCTTGGATAGTCGATCCTATGTTGAGGTATTAGCCTCCATTGCTTTCCAGGCCTTTTCTCCTCTCCTGTGCCTTCATGATGCTTGGGGCCCAGAATATGACTGTCATGCCACCATTGACAGCTGTAGGCTTCCTTTTGTCCACTACTGTTCTGCTCTGAAGATGCCAGAAGAGTGCCGACCCTTAAAAGACCAGGTGCTGTGTGTCTGTTCTCCCGGCCACTTGAGGGTGATATTCCCATCCCAACCTCCTTTTGCACTGCTCATTATTGCTAGCACCAGAATCACTGCCTTGAAATTGACACCCAGCCCAGTGCCTCCATTTTCGTTCCGTCATTGGGAGAGGGAGGGGGAGAGGGGGGTGCGGTGGTGAGGGCTCCAATATTTGAACTGTTTGTGTTCTCCTCACAACTTGCTTTCCCACCTATCTTTATATCATCAGCAAATTCGGCTACAATACACTCAGTCCCTTCATCCAAATGATTAAATACTTGAGGACCTAGCATTAATCCCTATGGCATTCCACCAGTTACAGTGGAGTAACTGATAAATGGACCCATTTATCCCAACACTGTTTCTTGCTAGTTAGCTACTCCTCTATCCATGCTAATATATTATCCCCAACATCATAGGCTCTTGTCTTGGTAGTAACATTTATGAGGCACATTACTGAATACCTGTTGCAAATCCAAATACACTAAATCTATTAGTTCCCCTCTATCTACCTTCTCGCTACATCCTCAAGGAAATAGTAAATTTGTCAAACACAATTTTTGTTTCACAAAACCACATTTACTCTGCTTGATTCTTTTATAATTTTCAAATGTCCTGCTACTACATAATAATAATCAATTTCAGCATTTCCTCAATGACAGATGTTAGGCTAACTAACCTATACTTTATTGCTTTCTCTCTCCTTTGCTTCTTGAGCAAGAGCATTACATTTGAGGTTTATCAACCTCAGCCTGGGACCTTTCAAGAATCTAGAAAATTTTGGAAGATTATAATCAATGCATCCATTATCTTTGCTATTACTTATTTTAAGACCCTAAGATGCAGCCCATCAGATACAGAGGACTTGTCCACCTTTAGTCCAATTAGTTTCCCTAGTACTTTTTCCCTAGTGTTAAAAATAGTTTTAAGTTCCTCTCTCCCTTTTGCCCTGTGATTTTCAGCTATTATTGGGTTGATTTTAGAGTCTTCAGCCATGAAGACAGATACTAAATATGTTTTCAAAGACGCTGCCATTTCCTTGTTTCCCATTATTAATTTCCCATTCTCATTCTCTAAGGAGCCAACATTTACTTTAGCTCCTCTCTTCCTTTTTATCTGCTTGTGGAAGCTCTGACTCTTTTTTTTATTTCATGCTGGTTTACTCTCATAACCTATTTTATCCCTCTTCATTATTTTTAGTCATCCATTGCTGGTTTCTAAAATTTTCCCAACCAGCTCACTTACTATTAATCTTCAAAACATTGTATGCCTTTTCTTTCAATTTGACACAATTTCCTTAGTTAGCTTTGGATGATTCACCCTTCTTGTAGCTAGTTCTTTCTCAGTGGAATATATCTTTGTTTAGAATTATAAAATGTCCCCTTAAATGCCTGCTGCAATTTACCTACCAGTTTACCATTTAATCTATTTTCCCAGTCTACTTTAGCCAATTCTGTCTTTATGCTTTTGTAAATGTCTTTATTTAAGTTTGAGACAGTAATTTCAGGCCCAAGTTTCTCACTCTCAAATTACTTGTGCAATACTATCATGATATGATCATTCTTCCCTAGAGGATCCTTTCCTATGAGATCATGAACAATTCTATCTCATTGCACATTGTCAGATCTAAAATAGCCTATTCCCTAGTTGGTTCCACAATGTATTGTTCTAAGAAAACTGTCAAAATACATTCTAATAATTCATCCTCAAGACTACCTTTGCCAATTTGATTTGTCCAATTTATAGGAAACTAAAGTGGCCCACATTTATTATGATATCATTCTTACAAGCCCCTGTTATTTCTTGATTTATAGTCTATCCTACAGTGTACCTACAGTTAGGGGATCTATGGACAACTCCCACCAGTGACTTCTTTCCCTAACTATATCTTATTTCCCCCTAAACTGATTCTGCATCTTAATCTTCTGAGATTAATTTCTCACTTCTTACTGACTTCATTCCTTACTAAGTGAGTGACCTATCTTCTTTTCATTTCTGTATTTCCTTATGAAACATCACGTACCATTAGATAGTCAGTTCCCAGCTTTGGTCACCTTGCAACCATGTCTCCACATTGGCTATCGTTCCATATCCTGTTATTTCAGTTTGTACCTTAAGTACATCTATCTTGTGAACAATGCTTCATGCATTGATAAGGAGCTTATATTTTTGTGTTTTTACCACTTTTCCCTACTCTGGCCCAATTTGCTGGTGCAGTCTTATGTTTGTATGCTCTGTCCCTACCTCTGGTTATCACTGCCCATATCACTACCCTGCACTAATGCCTTATCCGTTCTCTTTAACTTTTTAATTTGCCATCATTTGAACCCTTCACTCCCCACTTTTTAGTTAAAAACACTGTCTACAACCCTGGTTATTTGATTCACCAGGGCAGTGGTCCCAGCATAGTTCAAGTGAAGCCTGTCCCAACAGATCTTCTCATTCTTTCCCTAGTACTAGTGCCAGTACCCAGGAATTGAAATTCATTTCTCCCACACCAATTTTTGTTCCATACATTCAACTCCCAGATCTTATCAACCCTATGCCAATTTGCTTGTGGTCCATGTAGTAATCCAGAGACTATTGCCTTTGTGATTTGGCTCCTTCAGCGCTACCTTCTTCACCCTCAGGTTTGCCTCACTCATAATCACACTGTTCTGTTCTTGATAATGGACAAAATCTGAAGTATTTAACTTAAAAGGTGTGACTATCCCTGGAACAAAGCATCCAGGTAACTTTCTTCCTCCTTGATGTATTGCAGTGTCCGAAGCTTGCACTCCAGCTCATCAGCTTGGAGTTAAAGTTACTCGAAATGTAGATGTGGTTACAAGGGATCACACAGGTTTCCACCAGTCCTCATGAGCTACAGCTGCAATACTCACCTGTCCTACATCCCTATTGTATTTTATTTACATACTTAGGTTTCCAAATTTTGAAAACACTCAATTGTCTATTTATAGTATTTAATCTAGATAATAGTCTTCTTTAGTTTATGTAATTATATGCCTATGATCATTGATACTGATTTGTTGATTTTTAAAGAAAAATAAATTGAATTGTGCAATACACAAAAATACTGGGAAAAATTCAGGAAAGTCCTATAAAACAAATTTATCTTATTCAAGCACTATAAATTCACTGGCCCGAATTGGGTGGCTAAATTAGTCCACACCCACTGTTGGGTGCTAATTGGGTGGCACACACCTTCCAGAAAAGGCCAACACAAGGATTATCCAATATTGGTGCTCAGGGTTCAGCTTAATAATTTGAGCAAACTGCCAGCACCCATCATGCCTCCAAAGGCAGACTGTGGCTCTGATCCAAAAATTGGGCTGTGTAAATCCTGGGTGCAGGAGAAGGGGAATAAGAACAAGAGGGAGGCAGAGTGCAGGAGGTTGGTTCGTTATTGGTATACTCAAGGGACCAGTTTTTGGTCATTAGGAATTTCCATGCAGCCAGCCCCCAAAACAATATAATTCAGAAAGGCTTCCACGTGGTTTGTGTGAAGGAATTTAGCCCCCTAAATTGAACTGCTGGAAAATGGACATGTGACCTGTTTTCACCCCCATGGAATTGCAAAGCGCTATCCCCAAAACACAGCTAATAATCTCATAATCCTGTGCAAGGAAAATGGAATTTGATTTATTCAGTCACTGTGAGATAAAGGCCCTACAGAGGAGCATTACTTTTGATCATGATGTACTACTTCTGTGGTACCTTATAATATCTGTTCTCTCTGCACAGAAGCACCAGACCATCTGGACTGTGTTCACTGGGCATGGACGTTTGACTGATTGAAGTTGTATTGGGCTGTAAAGATACATTTCTATTAAATTGTATAAATGTACTACTCTTTCCCAGAGAGGATAGCAAGGCAAGCAATTTGCACATTATTAGAGGTAATTTTATAAATTCTCACTCCTGATGTAGAGCAATGTCTGCTGGGAATGTACATCAGGAATTTGGAATTAAATGGATAGAAAATAATGGGAAGCATATGTCTGAATTTCTGACGTGAGCTCCCAGCAGGCGAGATGCTTTTCCAGGAGTGCCTTCTCGTAAAATTACCCCATATGTCAAATTGTCTGTGTAGGTTGTTGTGGTTACAGAGGACACTGTACACTAAGTGTGAACCAAGCTTTAATCAGTCAAGTTGATCTTCTGCATTTACAGGAGAATTTCACAGAATTTTAATCCTTCTGGCAGACCAACAAGTTGAAAGCCACCCATCACGTCTTTGAGAAAGCCATATCCTTATTAGTGTGATTCAGTTATCTAGGTTAACAAGGGCAGGTCTAGAATGAAGACTTTGTAGAGTTCTGTAAGAAGATTATGTAGCCTTGGTAGTTTATCTGATTACATCAAATTGATAATTTCCTCCAATGAGATCAGTAAATCTGGCACAGCTCCATCTATGTCAGACAGCTTTGACAGAGGAAGGTCAACCAGAAAGTCTTCAGCTGCATAAAGGCAAAGAAGGTTAGCTCTCAGACATGTTCAAATTGTTGTAGAAATATATCAGATGTTTGCTTAATTTAAGGAGAATTGTGAAGTGGGACAACAACTCATTCTAGGATTCTCACTATTGTCTTGGAAAATTTCCTTTTTTGAGATATTAAAAGTCCATTTAGTTTTTTAGGTGGGGAATGAGATTCTTTAATATCAGAAACAACTGTGGATAAGTGCTGCGGTTCCAATTTCAACATTGAAGTGCAAATGATCTCTAGGTTTAAAAATACATGGGACCTGAAATATAGCCTTCCCTCATCATGCAGGCACATCCCAGCTATGCAGTGACCTCACCCCCAGAATTTGGGATGGGTGTTCAGCATTCTGAGAGGTCAGGCAAGGGCCCTAATCTTTTACCCTTATGTCAGCAGACCAGGCCCACAAGACATTTCCTAGGAGTACAGATTTCAATATATATGGGCGAAACTGAGAACCATAATATTTATTAAATTGCCACATCTTATCACACAGATTCAGTTAGTAGACAAAGGCCCAACTATGAATGTAAATTTGTTAAAAACATTCCAACATCGCACTTCAGATTCACATTTGTACTTTCATTGTGTTTGTTGTATTTTTTGGCTGGTAAGCTCCCTCAATTTGATTTCTTTTTATATAAAACAATGACAATGGTCAGAATTTTCCATGCCTGCTGGCATCGGGCGTGTTTGGTGGCATGAGCAGACAATGTGTTGAGAAGGCCAATAATCGGTTTCACGACATCTTGAAACCAGTTTGCCATCATCTGCTCTTCCCGCCGTCAGACGTCGGGAACATCTTTGTAATAAATCTGTATATCATTACAAGCCCATTCTGCTGGAATCATCCCCCCACGTTGGATTATCTGAGCATGTCAGTGTAATTGCACACAGACGTGTTTCACAACAGCATGTATAAGGCATGCATTTCAAGGGGAACTTGGAGGTAAGTGCAAAGTAATGTTGCGTAGCTCTCACGTGGGTCACCTGTTGGACTTCAAAGTTGAGGTGCGTTTTAGGGGGGTGGTGCAAGGGCTGCCCTGCAGTTTAGATGAGTTGGGGGGGGGGGGGGTGCGGTGCAAGGACTGCACTGTGGTTGAGGCGAGTTGGTGGGGGGATGCGTTGCAAGGGCTGCGCTGTGGTTGAGGCGAGTTTGTGGTGGGGGTGGTGGGGTGGTGTGCGTAGCAAGGGCTGCACTGTGGTTGAGGCAAGTTGGTGGGGGGGGTGCATTGGTGCATTGCAAGGGCTGTGCTGTGGTTGAGGTGAGCTGGGGGGTGGTGCAAGGGCTGCACAAGCACATGTGGGGTGCGGGGGGAAGGAAGCAGGCATGCATTAGGGAAACCTTGTATAAAGTGACCATTCTTCCATAGCTGAGACAGTTCGGACACAGCCACATTGACATGCTTAGAGTCAGGCCTCTGGCTTATCTGCCCACTCAAGCAATGCAGAGGCCTGAAAGTGCCACCAGGTGCTCCAGAGCTTTTCACCCCTCAGTGAAGTGTTTTAGTGGACTAAAGTACAGTTGAACAACTGCGCAAGTTGTACAATCTCCTTGCCAAAGCTGGTCATGGAGCAGTCACTGGTGGAGGTTCTCACAGTCCCTTGCAAAGTCATCATTCCAGTTTGGACCAGTCTCCTCCATGGTTCAACCCAACCTTGAAGTGCGGGTTAGGGGAATGCCTGCTTCTGAGCTGTGGGTACAGCATGCAGGCCAAAGGGGAAAGCTGCTGTCAGGTGGAGTGGGGCAGTGGTGGGTGGGGTTTCAGGCAGCCATGCAGCACACTAAACTCTGGCCATCCAAATGTTGGCCAGCACCCTCTGGGATGTGTTAATGGGCCTTCAGGCTTATCCAACAGAGGTTCTAAGAACACCCAAACTAACCCACGCGTCTCTCTCTTTCATCCTGCAGGAGGAGTACATTAGGAGCATGGAGACTGATAACCTAGCTGTATGAGTTGCGTACACAGAGCAGAGACGGAGGAGGAGTGAGTGACGGAGGCACCTGACTGCACAGAGGGAGGAGCAGCACCCTCAGGAAGAAGTGGCGGCTGGGGCTTCCACACACACTGCTGAGTGTGATGGCCGATGCCTAGCTAGACCCAGGGTCGAGAGATGCCGCCTTCCATTCCTGCATATAACCAAGAACCAATGCTGCCAAAGCCTGCACGTGTCTAGGGAACTGTTGGTCACCTCTGCCAGCTGCTGCAGGATTTGGCGCCACAGGGGCATGGAGGGCATCCACTGCCCACGGCTGTGAAAGTGACCACGGCGCTCAATTTTTACACCAGTGGCTCCTTTCAGGGTTCCACAAGTGACCTCTGTGGGATATCGCAGGCCTCCACCTACAAATGCACCCATGAGGTCATGGACATCATCTTCATGAAGGCACACCACCTGGGACCAGGACTGCCAAGATGCAAGAGTGACTGGATTTGCCCAGATCTCAGGTTCCCCACAGGTGCAACGTGCCATCTAGTGCACTTACATGGCACTCAGATCTCTATCGTAACACAGGATCAACTATGTCAACCACAAGGGCTTCCATTCGCTGAATGTGCAGCTGGTGCGTGACCACCACAAACACATCCTGCAGGCCTGCGCCTGGTTCCCATGGAGTGTCCATGACTCCTAGATTCTCATTCAGTAACAGATCCCTGACATCTCCCAGGGTCCACAGAAGCTGCAGGGTTAGCTCCTCGGGGACAAGGGCTACCCGCAGAGGATGTGGCTGATGACACCCGTGCATTGGCCTCAGACTGCAACAGAGCGACACTATAATGAGGCTCATGCTGCAACTCATAACTTGGTGAAGCAAACCATTGGGATGCTGAAAATGAGGTTCCAGTGCCTGGACCGGTTTGGTGGAGCCCAGCACTATAGTCCACAGCATCGCCACCTACTATACTCTTTACAACCTGGTGCTGCAATGGGGAGAGGAATTGGCTGGAGAGGAGCTGGAGCTGCAACGAGGAGACACCATAAATCTTCAAATTGCCCGTGTGAATGTCTGACTCCTGTCTGGCTGAGGGCAGCTCACTTGCGCTCTGTGATCTGGGTCATATCCTGGCGATGCAGCCGTGAAACATAAGTGCATCTGATCTTTTGTCAGCCTTCAGCACCTGACCCCTTCAGGAGCACAGCATCACTGGTCACAGATGCTGATGAGATGGGAGCAAGCTCCACCTTAAAGGTGCTGAGAGCACATAGAGAATGACGGAACTTTTGTGATGCCTGCCCACGACATCCTGGCAGCAATGACCAGCTGTCAACATGCAGGCATCAGCAATGTGTCCAATGAGTGTGAGGTTTGGCCATCACTTGAAGGCTGCACAAAGCACAGGGAAGAGGTCCTGGACTGAGACACCTGATTTTATCTTGTGCAGGAACCAACGTTTTACATCTGAGTGACACGAACAATGCTCATCAGAACAAGGAGCCATAGGCAGGAAAATACCTTGGGAGTTCATTTACAATAGTGAACATTATGTCCAAGTGATTAACACCCATGTCAAGCTCTGAAACTACACCTTGTTAGCTCCACCAGCACCGTCGAGGCCTTCTATGCTCAGTGGGCACCTGGGAGATGGCGTTCTTTATTGACTCCCTTAATCACATTTTGATTTAATGTTTGTAAGTTTCCTTTAAATTTTGTCTTTGTTTTTGCAGTTTCCCTTTAAGGGGCTGCTTTTACTTTACCCCTAATCTTGTTAATTTAGTTTTCTTGGTTGACTCAAAGGAGTTTCATCTTCTTAACTCCACCAGCACTGTCGAGGCCTTTCATGCTCAGTGGGCACTGGGGACTGGGGTGTTTTATTGACACCCTTAATCACATTTTGGTTTGATGTTCACAAGTTGCCTTTAAATTTTGCCTTTGTTTTTGAAGTTTCCCTTTAAGGGACTGACTTTGAATTTGACCTTGATTTTGTTAATTTACTTTACTTGTTTTGACCCGAAAAGAATTACATCTTCTTAACCTTGCTAACACTGCCACTACGTCTTGGTGCTCCCCAGACATCCACAGCAGAAGTGGAGGCAGCCTGCTGACTGCTACGCCCTGTCTGTATGACCTTGGCAGGTGCCCTCTGGAGGGCAGAGGCTTGCTTTCAGAGTCTGGCTGTGTGGCAATGGCACTGTCCTCAGCCTGTGGAGCTGAAGCTGCTGGAGTCACAGGGAAATGGGGTTCGATTGGGCCGGACAATCCCGAGATCACCTGGATGGATGGCCTGGAGTGTGCACCTGCTAATCTTCTTCTCTGTGGGTGCCCAAGGCCCCCTGGCTGACTCCTTGAGGAGGAGGAGTAGCTGGAGTGAGATCGAGCTGCTGAGGGTGTGGACGAGTGCTGTTACGGGTCTTCAGTGAAGGTGCCTTCAGATTCCTCTTCCAAGGCTTCTTCAGGGCTTGATTGGAGGCCCTGGGGCCTGGACTCCATCGGCTGTTTTCCAGATGTGCCTGCAAAAGCAAGGAGAGATAATCTGTGTATGGCAGGGCACTGCGGAACAGGACACATCACTCATGGCATGATTGATTGTTTGACGTTGCACTGCTGGATCCTCACTTGGTAGAGCACCACCGACCTCACCGTCAGCACAGTAGTGGTGCAGTTCATCGCCAGCCTGCTGGATGGCTCCATTTTCAAAGTCCATGAGCACCTTGATTTCAGGCATTCTTCCATTCTTCCACCAGTCTGCGACCTCTTCCTCTTGTGTGCCAGCTTGTCCTACATGAATAGAAATGGAGAGAGTGTAACCAGAATGCCTGCCAAGCCAGATGATAAGTTTGCCTGGCACGTGTGGGTGGTGAGTGTCCCATGGCAGGATGAGAACAATAAGGGTATATGTATGAGAGAGTGAATGGTGATGTCCCTTAAACTGGCAGTGAGTGATGGCGCTGTGGATGTGTGAGGGTTTGTGAGTGTCTGAATTTAAAGTGATGAGAAGAGTGACTTACCCTGGCAGAACAGAGGAGATCATTCATCCTTTTTTGACACTGGGTGGCTGTCCTCATTTGTAGGGCATTGGTTCTGACCAGCACTGCCACTACCTCCCATGCTGGATTAGTGATTTTGCTGCCCGTCCTGCGGTCAGCATGGAGGTAGAGGACATCACGGCGGGCCTCACTGCATCCAAAAGGTGCTCTAGGGATGCGTCATTAAACTGGGGGGGGTGCGGGCTGCAGCCTTTTTACCTTTTGGGGCCATGTCTTCTGTGCAGCAGTTGTAGGCTGGAAGCACTGAGAGGTTTGCGTGCGGCTGTACTTCAACTATGTAGCCTGGCATGATGAAACAGTGATGTGATGGCGTGGCGCCAGTGAAACGGCGTGTTTCCTGGGAATGCATAACAATTGATGCGGGAAATGCCATCATTGCGGTCGACAGGTAAAATGTCCTTTTTCCCGCCTGCTACCACACTTAGTACAAATCTGGGAAGATTGTGCCCTATATCTTGAAATGGAACTAGACAGTGAACAGGAAAAAATATATAGAATTGTATATTTCATCTTTTATTTAATTGGGTATAAGCGATGTTATCAAGGCTCAGGAATAGAGTAACTAACTACAGTGGGATGTTTCAGAATTGAGCCTGCAAAACATGGTAAGTGATGTTATTGTAGCAACTTTTCACGTGCTTGCTCACCCTTTCGTTATAAGCAGTTTAAGGCTTATATTAAAATAGTAGTGAAAAGAGTTTGATAGGAATCCGTTAAGCATTTGTACAATAACATCATCAGCAGTAATTTCCAAATGCCTGTCTTGGTGCACGCCTACATAATAAATAGAACATATCATTAGCAGTATTAGAACAAGGCAACTTCTTCCCCAAATGAATTAAAAATCCTGAGGAGTCACTTTCAGATTCAGATTTATGTTATTTAATTATGTCCATGGGTCAAACTAGTAAATTACCCCATGATTCAAGTAACTTAATTGGACTTATTATGTGAGCATTGAAATAAAACTCCTGCAAAACATTATACGCCTGGCTTATTTCCATCATATTGCTCTAGCAGGACATATACCCTCTAACACAAACTGTACCCTATGGAGATTTGCATTGTGTTGAATGTTCCCATCTTATTCTTAATAATTACACTGCAGCAATTCATTCACTAATGGTCCAGCTTCTGAATCAGCCTGAGTAAACAGAGATTAACTGGTTGGTTGAAATTAAACAGGCCTGGGATTGACACCTAGGTCACAGGGAAAAACAATATGTTGCAATTTAACAACCTTGATGCAGAATCACATGCAGATCCAGGAAGAGTGATTGTAGATTTTAACAAGTACCACTCATGTTGGAAATGGCTAAACTGGCAGAATCGACGGGATCTCACACTGCACCCAGGACATTTCAAAAACAAATGATCTTTAAAAGCAAATTCAACCATAAACGCCAAGGAACCTATTGTACAGATGTGAGTTTAGCAAGTGAGGCCTCAGTTATAATTCCTAATGAATTATCCGGTTCTTCTGAGAAAATACAATTCATAATCAAGTTTAATAGAAATAAGAGATTTCCCCCTGTCTGCACTTTATCACCTGGGAAGGGTGAATATCCAAGCATCAGTGGGTCAGAGTGCTGCCTTATAAAATCACCTGTCTGATTTTTCTTCCTTTCTGTCAAATGTGGAAAAATTGCACTAGAGCCAAAAATAAGAAAACAATAATTTGTTTATAGCATGCCCTTCAAGTCCTCAGAATATCGCCATGTTTCCCAGCAAAAGTTTAGTTTATTATAAGTGTAAACTGTCATTTTGGTTGGTAAACATGGGAGCCAAACTGTACACGTCCAGGTCCTCCAAGCAATGAGATAAATAATCAGTTCATCTGTATCTTGTGCTCTAGGCTGAGGGATAAATGTCGGCCACGATAGAGAAAACGCCCTGAACTTTTTTAAATCGTCCCATAACATGTTTTACATCCAACTAAGTTAGGGTACTGTTTTGACAGCTTTATCAGAAAGATGGCACCTCCATAAATGCAGCATTCCCTCAGTATTGCACAGAAATCTCAGCCAAGATTAAGTGCTCAAATCCTACATTTAGGCTCGAATCCTGTGAGGAAGCTGGCAGACATGGGGAAGGTCCCTTGTGACAGGGGCAGGTTGATACGGTACAAGGACAGGTCCAGTCTGAGGTAGAGTAATCAATAGTCTCAGAGGGAGAGTCAACGGTTTCTAAGGAAATGTCAAGGACGATGGGGGCAGGTTTAGGATCAGAGGAGGAATGTCTACTGCGAGGAGAGTGAGGTCCAGGGGGAGAGATGTCACTGTCACATAATCAAGGGTGCTAGTGGATGGCTCAAGGCCTTCAGAGTGGTGTTTCAGCAGTCAAGGGTGATGGGCTGGAACTCAAAAGTGACAGAGGGAGGGCGGACAGTGACAGATTCTAGATGGAGAGTGATTCTTGTATCATGAACAGAATGTATGTGTTCTCTTACTTCTTCTAATCAATATGCTTTGTATGGAAAGAGGTGTGCCTTTCCTTACACTTGGAGTGTGCATTCCAGTTAAATAATTCAGCAGCAAGCTGCCATGAGTTTAAAAGTAAAGAAGGCTATTTATTCCCAAACACTTACCCGAATTAACATAACATCACACTCAGTCTCATGTAGGGACATATCCACACACAAAGTTTGAATACAGATAAAGATAGTGCACTTTTACAGATGACAGTTAACTCAGTCTCTCGTTTACAATTTCCAGCTTCCCACCTCCACCTGGCAGGCCTATGATTTCTTGAATGGATTCAATGACTTCAAGTTGAAGTGAGAGTCTTGTAAAGTAAAGGGTTCAGAGCAGGTTATGGAGTTTCTTGTAGTCGAATATCTTGTAGGTTGGTTCTCAGGTGATCTTCAAAAGTGGAACAGTTTAAATACTTTAGCTGCTTGATAACTTGCAGCTAGTTTCAGAGTCTGGTTCTCAGACTGGCTGATGACTGATGGTTTTGATGGATCTGCTGAGTCCTGGGTTAATAAGAAAACAATCCCTAAAACCAGCTTTGATCACATAACTGCTGGGTTAACCCTTCTGAGGCCTACCCAGTCTAGTTTGGATGGGAGGTTGATAGTGATCATTGAGTTTTGATCTTTTTTGTCCAGTATGAACGGAGACAGGCAGCCTGGAAACTCCATAGTCTTTAGATGTTGGTCCATTCTTAAACAACGAGATGTGTAAATTCCACAAATGGCTGTGAGGTACCCTCACCTAAGTCCATATATAACTAGGTATTTGGCCAGAGACTTGGCACTGTTTATAGTCCAAATTTCAAAAATTACATGATTTGTGGCAGCCATCTTAACTTGTTTGTGTCCACTTTTTAAAAATATTGACTGAAAGTTCATAACATGACATGCCTGTACTGGTCATGACACTTGTCTGTCCCTGGCAATTTCTGCAAACTTATGTTCAGATGGCAGGTATTTGTGTCCAGGGAAGAGGCCACTGTGGGGTGGGAGGAGTTTAGGGTGTGGTTTATGGGAGGATTTGAAAATCTCAATGCTCTGCAGCTGGACAGATGAAAGTCATGATCACAGAAGTGCTCAGGTCATTGCTTCCCTTCTTCGCATTGTTCAGTTGATGGATTCGCTTTGGTTCTAATACACCCAATATTCTCACAGCTTGGGAGCAGGAGGAAAGGATGTGGCAAAGGAGAGCTGTTGCTGGCCAACCACAGAGGCCTTAAGTCAAGCAGCAGGCAGTACCAGAGGGCTTGCTGGTCATGGATACAGGGAAGGCATTGTAGAAGATAGGCACTGGTGCATCAATGCATCTTCAGGATGAGAACTAACTGCCTGAAAATGTCAGAGAGGCAATGCCAGTGATGGCTGAGGCTGTCCTGAGATGTGATCACAGAGATAAATGGGATCCTGCAGCAAGACCAGCAGCCACGTGGATTTGGTAGGACCCCATGTCAGTGGCCTTCACGGGACCGGCCATTGGCATTTGTGAAACACAAAGGATTTAACTTCTTGAATGTGCAATGGTCTGCAACCACAGCAAAAGAATCATACAGGTCTGCGCTGGTTTCTGAGGGAGCTCTCATAACTCCTATATTTTGCACAATCTGCAGCCTCCTGAGCCTCTTGAAGACCCTGCCCAGGTGACGGCTGAATCCTGGGTAACAAGGGCTGATCCTTCTTGGCCTTGTTGATGACACCAGTGAGGCATCGCCACAGTGCAGCGGAAGAGCAGTACAATGCAACTCATGCCTCCACCAGAGTGATAATTGAACAAACCTTTGGCTTGCTGAAAATGTGCTTCTGCTGCCTTGACTGGTCTGGAGGGGCTCTGCAGTTCTCACCACAGAGAGTATCATGAATAGTCATGGTCTGCTGTGCACTGTAATGTGGAGAACAGGGAGGAGCAGCATTCTTCCTCTGACGAGGATGAACTTGAGCAAGAGGCCACGAATGTGCATGAGCCTTTACTGGATGCCCAGGCCATGGAAAGATGTGCCCGGAATACCAGGGACATCCTAATATACACCTGATTCACCTAAGATTGAGGCACCTACATGAGCAGTGTCACATCGCCAGAGCTCATGTAGGTGCTTGGGATATCTGCCGACCCCTGCCAGCTTCCCTCCCGAAGCTACCTCTCAACTTGTATCCTCTGCCACCTAGAAGGGCAAAAGGAGCAGAGCTTTTTTACACACACTCAATAACAAATACTGGTCCTGAGGACATCTGTTTTGCACTTGGACATACATATTATTCTGCCATGATCGAGAATTCAGAACTTGCATCATTGTTACAGGGCTTTAAGTGCACCTATTGTCCCCTTGGAAATAATTTCGGACAATCTCCTTGACATTGTATGTAAGGGGGGACCAGCAGAGCCTGCATGTGCAGCTATATTCACAGACTGGTGAGTACAAAACTAGACACACACATCATCATCAAATAAAGACTGAATACAAACACGCAACATCTTTCTCTTCATAAGAAAGGAAAGGTCTCTAACTTCCCTGTAACCATCAATACCTGCTGAGCATCAGGCATGCCAGTACCTTTGGCACTTGACAAAGCTAGCTCCAACAAATTATGATGATGCACACATGAATAAAGTGAAACCAATGCAACATGCAATAATTACAAGTGACAAAGTGAGCATTTTAAAAACACCCATTTTACCTTTGTGCTGCCATAAATTCTTAGGCTATGTGTACGGCCACTAAGCGTTGTTGTAACCTCGGCAGCAGCAGCAGAGGTGGGGGGAGGCCTGCTCAGCGCGCAGAGGCGGGGGGGGGGCCTGCTCAGCGCGCAGAGGCGGGGGCGGCCTGCTCAGCGCACAGAGGCGGGGGCAGTTTGCTTAGCACGAAGATGGGGGGCTGATGTGAATGAGATGGGTGACAATGCATCCTCTGGGTTAGGAGTGTCACCGTCCCCAGACGTGCAACCTTCAGTGTCCTGCCTTGGCTGTTGCCTGGCCTGGGCTTTGCGACTACCTGCAGTGGAAAGCAAAAAAAACCACAGTAAGGATCAGTACAGTCTATGAGTACGGCACATTCCCTCACGTGTCTTCTATGTGTCCATATCCTAGCACCAGGTTGGATGCATTCTCACTCTGATGCCTGGCCACTTCAGCCTCACCATTAGCGATCGCTCAGCCGGCCTGCTCTCCAGTGATTTGCATTGCCTCTTCCTCAGCAGGGTTGAGAACCTTCAGATCGGGCATTCCTTCTGCAATCCTTGACCTTTCCTCATGTTGTGGGTCTGCTTCTCCTGCATGACAACATAAAGATTTAGTGACATGTCTAACCCCCTTGCCTGCATGCAGCCCCATCTCATATTTCCCCCGCAGTGGCACGTTGTATCGAAGCGCTCATTCAAGCCAAGCTGTCACATGCTTTCTCCTCGGTTGCCATGAGGTACTGAAGCTGATCAAGCTTTCATCCACCTGGCCTAGCTGCCCCCTCACATAGATACACAACTTGATGACCCCATCAGAGACTCATTAGTGCGATTGAACATGATTGGGGGAGCCCAGGACAAGAAAGCTTAATGAAGGGGAATGACAAGGGGGAGGAATTTGAGAGGGGCTGAGGTTGATGAAGGAGTGCAGCAACAAATGGATCAGAGTACTGAATGAAAGGAGATGGACATGACAGTTGTGCAGAGCCTCCCTGTTTGTCCAGGTGGCCTAAACCTGCCAAACTGTCACCAGGGTATTCATGAATGCCCATGTCTCATGTGCCCACATCCTGCCCTTTAAATTTTAATTTCAATTGCATGTGTTCTGGCTTCCAAAAAGCAAGCAGAAGTGGTGCCTCTTCCAGTTCTGCCGGAGTAAGAGGACCCACCCAAAGGTGCTACCACAGAGCAAAGCTGATAGGACTGGCACAGGCTGATACTGATATGCCAACCAATTGAGATGCAGAAATGTTGTCCAAGCTTTTTTTTCTAATTAGGAACATTTTGGGCTGCTTAACTGCCATGTTAAAATGCAAGCATTGGAAATACTGCCAAATTGCAGAGAGTAATTATTTTAGAGTGTTATTGGAGAAGGTGAGAACACACAGTGGTGGGCATTGGGCCAGGGTCTGAGGGTATTCAGTTGCAGATATCCTTTGGGATGGGTGGGTGTTTTGTCTTCCATCCTGAAGCTTGTCATTTGAAAGGATGCACAGCCGGGCAAAAACATTACATGCCAGAATTCCTCCTGTCCCCAATTCCCTTGCCCCAAACGTATTGGATACCAGCAAGATAATGGAATTTACAGTGCAGCAACTGAAGCCCATGGGAGTGTTTCATGGTTTTCATTGGCTGAAGAATGGCTTTGAACCAGGGTTATAAACACAATTCTCTCATTGATCCCTTCATGAATAGGATTCATCTTTTCCACTTATGGAAGGTAACTAGTGAATGCTGATTATTAATGTCAGTGGTTTATGTTTGGGGTTGATGGAAAGGTTCACAGAGGTTTACTTTTTGGAGGTTTCAATATGGTTATTGTAAACCAGTTATTTAGCTTAGACATGTATTACAGAGTTAAAAGGTAAAAATACAAAATTCACAAAAAGAAAAGAAAATGAAACACCTTTATTAATGTCACATTTTTAGGACTCCAGGGTATCCTTAAGCACTTGAGATACTTTTGAAGTGTAGTTGCTTTTATTTTATTTCTTAATGAGATGTGAACATTACTGCAAGGCCAGAATTTATTGCCCATCCGTAATCGCCCTTGAGAAGGTGATGGTGAACTGCCCTTTTAAACTGGTGGAGTCCACATGGTGCAGGTACACAGCAGTGCTGCAGGGAGGGAGTTCCAAGATTTTGACTCAGCGACAGTGAAGGAACAATGGTATAGTTCCAAGTCAGGATGGTGTATGGCTTGGAAGGGAACTTGCAGGTGCTGGTGTTCCCATGCATCTGTTGCCCTTGTCCTTAGTTTGGAAGGTGCTAATGAAGGAGGCTTGAAGAGTTCTTGCAGTATTTCTGGTAGGCTATGCATACTGCTGCCACTGTGTGGTGGCAGTCAAGGGAGTGAATGTTTCAGGTGATGGATGGGGTGCTGATCAAATGGGTTGCTTAGTCTTGCATGGTGCTGAGCTTCTTGAATGTAATTGCAGCTACACTCAGTCAGGGAAGAGGAAAGTATTCCATCAAATGCCTGACTTGAGCCTTGTTAAAGGTGGACAGGCTTTAGGCAGTCGGGAGGAGGAGGTAGCATAGTAGTAATGTCACTAGCGATCCTCAGGCCCAGGTTAATGCTCTGGGGACATAGGTTCAAATCCCATCACAGCAACTGGTGGAATTTAAGTACAAATAATCAAAATCTGGAATTAAAAACTAGGCTATATGAAACCATTGTTGTAAATCTGCTCTCCTTTTCTAGCCTGGCTTACACGTAACTCCAGACCCACTGCAATGTGGTTGATTCTTAAATGCTCTCTGAAATGGCCTAGCAAAACACTCAGTTGTATCAAACCACTGCAATCTAAAAGGAATGAACTTCTTCCCTAACACCACTGTGGGCATACCTACACAACATGGATTGCAGTGGTTCAAGAAAATGATGCATCACCACCTTCTCAAGGGCAATTAGGAATGGGAATAAATGCTGGCCTAGCCAGTGATATTTGCATCCTGCGAATAAATAAAATTTTTAAAAAGTGAATTACTCAGCTGAGAATGCCCAGCCTCTGATCTGTTCTTGTAGCCACTGTATTTATTCAGCTGGTTGATCAGTTTCTGGTCAATGGTAACCCCCAGAATGTTGATGGTGAAGGATTACGTGATGGCAATGCTTAATTGTCAAGGAGAGATGGTTAGATTCTCCCTTGTTGGAAATGGTCATTGCCCGGCACTTGTGTGGTACAAATGTTACTTGTCAATTATCAGCCCAAGCCTAAATGTTGTCCGCGTCTTACTGCCTATGGATAGGGATTGCTTCAGTATCTGAGGAGAAATAAATGCTACCAAACACTATGTAATCATCAGCGAGCATCTCTGCTTCTGACTTTTTGATGGAGGGAAGATCATTGATAAAGTAGCTGAAGATGGTTGGGCCTAGGATGCTACCCTGAGGAGCTCTTGCAGTAATATTCTCAGACTGGGATGATTGGCTGCCAGCAAACATAACTATCTTCCTTTATGCTAGGTATGGTTGCATTAGGTTCATCTGGGCTTTTAATTTGAGGATAAGACTACATACAGACACTGGTAATTGGGAGGTGATGGAGAATATGTCTGACCTGTAGGACAACTCTGTTCAGCCTACAGAGTACACGAGATTATACATCACATTCTATTTCATGGTGGATAGTGATGGACAGCAATTTAAGATCGCCCTTAAAGGTACATCACAACAGATGTGACTCCAACCCAGATTCCCATTGACTTCAATTTTATTAGGGCTCCTTGGTGTCTTTTACATGCTTTGTAGCTGAACTGAAACACTGATCTATAGGGGTATCGGACCCATGACATTGGCATTACTAGCACCATGTTTCAACCATCCCAGCTATCCAACCAACTGTCTGTCCTACTAACCTATGCTTTCCCTGTCGATATGGAAGGAGTGTACCTTCACACACAATCAGACAGTTAACTCCTAAACTTATCAAGACCGAGGGCAAGACAAAAGTACAGCACATTCTGATCAGAGAACTTTTTTATGCTGATGATGCTACACTGGTTGTCCAGACAGAAGACTTGCTTCAAAGGCTCATGAATTATCTGTCCCATGTCAGTGTCATGTTCTCCCTCACCATCAGTGTCAAGAAAACTGTAGTTATGAGGCAGGGTGTTGTGTCTCTTCCTGTGATCAAACTCTACACACCACTGAAAGCAGTCAGCAGATTCTGCTATCTTGGATCTATGGCGACAAACAATCTGTCTCTTAATAAAGAGTTCAGCACACACATTGGAAAGGCATTCACTAATTTTGGTAAACTAATAAGTGATCATGGATAAACAACAAACTGACCCACAAGATCAAGATACTTATCTACAAGGCCTGTATCCTTAGCATATTGCTGTATTTCAGCAATGCCTGGGCAACTTACACCTACCAAGAAAAAAGGCTCAATAACTTCCATTGCCAGTGTCTACAACACATGCTTGACATTGTTACCAATGAAGCAGGCCTTTCTAGGGCAAACATGCCGAGCTGCTAATCAAGCAAAGAAGGCTTCTCAGTCTTGGGCATGTGTACAGGCTGAAAGGCAGCCACACTCCCAAAAATATGTTATACTGGGAGGTAGCCCATGTCAAGAGCCATGTCAAGAGACCAGCAGGGCAACCAAAGCTCTGATTCAAGGATGCTGTCAAAAGAGACATGAAAGCCCTTGACATCCGTCATGACAAGTGGGAAACTGTAGCTGACGATCAATGTAAATATTGACACCAGCTGTGAGCAGGAGTTCGGCACCACAATGTCATGCAATTTAAGAAGCTCCAAAGCAGACACCAGCTCTCAAAGAAGGCATCAGCAAAGATCATCGTGGACCACCAGAAAGGGACAACTTTGTCTTTCTAAAGTCAGCTTGCTCAGCCATCAAAAGAAATACAGTGGATGATCTCATCTGATCTCACCAAAGTTCTGAGGTTATTCTCATCATTTCTTGCAAGATGCCTGGATGGTTTCAAGGGCCATCACTTTCAACTCACCTCTGGAATTCAGTGCTTTGTTCATGTTTGGACCAAAGCTGTAATGAAATCTGGAGCCTAGTGGCCCTGGCAGAACCAAAACTGATCACCGGGTAACAAGTTATTCCTGAGTAAGTGCAGCTTGATATCATTGTCAATGACACCTTCTATCACTTTGTTGATATCACGTGGCTTAAGACTGACATCTATGATACTTGGGACTTCAGGAGGAAGCCAAGATGGATCATCCACTTGGCACTTCTTGCTGAATATTAATTGTAAATGCTTCAGCCTTGTTTTTTGCACTGATGTGCAGGCCTGCCTCATCATTGAGGATGGGGATGTTTATGGAACCTCCTCCCCCATTTAGCTGTTTAATTGGCCACCACCATTCACAACTGGATGTGACAGGTCTGCAGACCTTTATCTGATCCGTTAGTTGTGGGATTGCTTTGCTCCATCGCAGGCATCCACTGTTTAGCATGAATATTGTCCTACGTTTGAGCTTCACTAGGTTGACACCTAATTATTAGGTATGCCTGATGCTGCTCCTTGCATGCTCTCCTGCACTCCTCATCGAATCAAGGTTGATTCCCTGGTTTGATAGTGATGATAGAGTGAGGGCCATGGTGAACCATGAGGTTACAAATTGTGGTTGAATACAGTTCTGCTGCTACTGATGGCCCACAAGGATGCCCAGTTTTGAACCAATAGATGTGTCTGAATCTATCTCAATTAGCATGGTGGTGGTGCTCCATGACATGATGAAGGGTATCCTCAATGTGAAGTTGGACTTTGTTTCCACAAGGACTGAATGGTGGTCACTTCTACCAATACTGTCATGGGCAGATGCATCTGTAACAGGTAAACTAGTGAGACTGAAGATGAGTAGTTTTTTTTCCCCTCTTATTGTTTCTCTCCCACCTGCTGCAAGACCATTCTGGCAGTTAACTCCTTCAGGTCTTGACCAGTTCGGTTGGTAATGGTGGTGTCAGGTCACTCTTGATGATGGACATTCAAGTGCCCACCCAGAGTACATTCTGTGCTTCAGCACATTTTCCAAGTGGTGTTCAACATGGGAAAGTAGAGATTCATCAGCTGAGCGAGGTTAGTAGGGGGTAATCAGCAGGAGGTTTCCTTGCCCATATTTGACCTGATGCCATCAGACCTCATGTGGCTCAGAGTCAATGTTGAGGACTCCCAGGGCCAATCCCTCTTGATTGCATACTATTGTGCCCCAACCCTGGTGAGTCTATCCTGCCAGTGTGACAGGACATACCCAGGGATGGCATTGAAGCTGTCTGAGAAATCGGCTGTTAGGTATGTTTCAGTGACTGTGAGTATGTCAGGTTCATGCTTGACTGGTCTGTGAGACAGCTCTCTCATTCTTTGCACAAGTCCCCAGATGTTAGTGAGGAGAACTTTTCAAAGTCCACTGATCAGAGATTAACTTTATCATTTCTGGTGCCTAGTCGTTTCCAATGCCAGGTGACTCATCTGATTTTATTCCTTTGACTTTTCTGTAGACTTTTATTCAACTGAATAGTTTGCTAGGCCATTTCAGAGGGCAGTTAAATGTCAATGGTCTTTCTGTGGGAACAGCACCTCATCTTCCAGTTAGTCACTTTGCAGCCTTATGGATTTAACATTGAGTTCAATATCTTCAGACCACGAACTCCATCGTTCATTTTGATTTTTTTTAACTTGCCTGGCTTGCCCTACATGTGACACACGTTACATGTAGGGCAAGCCAGGCAAGTTAAAAAAAACTCAAAATGAATGATGGAGTTCATGGTCTGAAGATGTTGAACTCAATGTTAAATCCATAAGGCTGCAAAGTGACTAATTGGAAGATGAGGTGCTGTTCCTCCAGTTTGCATTGGGCTTCACTGGAACATTGCAGCAGGCCGAGGACAGACATGTGAGCTTGAGAGCAAGATGGTGAATTGAAATGGCAAGCGACAGGAAGGTCGGGGTCACACTTGCGGACTGAATGAAGGTGCTCCACAAAGCAGTCACCCGCTCTGTGTCTGGTCTCCCCAATGTTGAGGAGACAGCATTGTGAGCATGAATGCAGTAGACTAAATGGAAAGAAGTGCATATGAATCGCTGCTTTACCTGGAAGGAGTGTTTGGGGCTTTTGACGGTGAGGAAGGGGGAGGTAAAGGGGCAGGTGTAACACTTCCTGCAGTTGCATGGGAAGATTCTATGGAAAGGGGATGAGGTGTTGGGCTTGAAGGAGAATTGGACCAGGATGTCACGGAAAGAATGGTCCCTTCAGAATGCTGACAGAGAGGGTGGGGGGAAGATGTGTTTGGTGGTGGCATCATACTAGAGTTAGCAGAAATGGCAGACGTTGATCCTTTGAGTGCGGAGGCTGGTGGGGTGGAAAGTGAGGAGAAGGGGAACCCTAACATTGTTGTGGGAGGGAGTGGGAAGGGATGAGGGCAGAACTGTGGGAAATGTGTCACACACAGTTAAGGGCTCTGTCAACCACAGTGGGGGGTAAACCTTGGCTCAGGGAAAAAGGAAGACAAGTCAGAAGTGCTGTTTTGGAAGGCCATATCATCAGAACAAATGTGATGGAGACAGAGAAACTGGGACGATGGGGTGGAGTCCTTACAGGAAGCAGGGTGTGAGGAGGTGTAGTCATGGTAGCTCTGGGAGTCAGTGGGCTTGTAATGGATATTGGTAGATAGTCTGTCACCAGAAATGGAGATGGAGAGGTCAATGAAGAGAAGGGAAGCATCGGAGGTGGACCATGTGAAGGTGAGAGAGGGGTGGAAATTGGAAGCAAAATTGATGAATTTTCCCGGGTCCTGATGAGAGCACTAAGCAGCATTGATGCAGTCATTGATGTACCAGAATGATATGTTACTTAATTCCATTAGAAGAACCCATATGTATCTAATTAAAAGTGGTAATGTAGCTTCCATTTGAAATGCAACAATTTCTGTACTGAGGGAGCTATTGCTGAATCATCTGCATAGTTTAGCTGAAGAAATTTATCTTCCTGGAGCTTTTATCTGCAGTTGAATGCTATAATTTTTTTTTATTTCCTATAATTTCTTCAGTGATCCTATCTTTAAAAAAAAAGCCACGAGGATTGGTACATGCCAGCTGAATCAACCTTTCCAAGCATTCCAAGGCTGATTCATATCGATCAAAGTCGCTGTTCCCAGAGAATGGCATCATGCTGGGCTGGAGGTGACAGCTAAGCTCAGCACTAGTACAGAAGCTACAATACCTGAGAACAGATGTGAGATAATATCTATACTTTAAGGAATCCAGCAAGGAAAACCTATCCAGTAGTACCAGATAGATATCCTCAAATTAAATGCCACGGGGTATTGTTCTGCTCTATATTTGATGCTCATCCATACCAATTCCTCATCCAAACATACAAATTTCTCCTTGCATCTCATGCATATTCATACCTCAGCAGGACACAAACAGTCTAACATAAAGTTTGCCATACTTTCATCCTCCAAGGGCTTCGTACATCAAAACCAATGGGCTACAAACATGTCACTTGCTGATTTCCAGAATGGGCTTCAGATTAGGCAAATGTAAGCCATCATTGGCCTTCTATACATTGGAACATAAACCCGCAAAGTAACTTTGGGCACCCTTGTCATAATATGCTAATCAGCAAAAAATGAAATTAAAACGTTGATCATGCCACATTATGTATCAGTTACCTGTTGGGTCCAAGTTGGGTGGGGCATGAGATAATATTGGAGTTTCAACAATGAAAGAGGCATAAATATAAACCGCTAGGCAACCTTGCGACTGTGATGACACGTGTTGGCAAATGCCTATATTTTCTTTTGTGTGATACCCCATTAAAAACAAAGTGGGCTGGGGAATATTCTGAAAAGTGGGTTGTTTATTATGACATCATTAGGTTCCAAGAAATGCCCATGTAACCTGAGGTTGCTATGGGTTCAACAGCTAAGAAGCAAAGAGTAAATAGAAAGCTAATTACAGTGGGGTTGGGTCAGCTGGTATTTTCTGTTTGGCAGTTCAGAACACACTGAGAATTTGTGGGTGGAGGAAACAAGCAAGGTTTTCTCCGAATGGCACAATTTTCAGTTTGGCAGTCTTTGAACAGATCTTGTTGTGAAGCAGGTCTCTAAGACTAAAGAAGACACGGTGTCACTGGGTGGAATTTTCACAGAGTTGCACTAAGTGCAGTAGCGAGCGGGTAAAATGGAGTCCTACCCGTCAACGAAAATGGCAGGTTTTCATGCCGTATCTTCCCGGGCCCACCTCATTATTTATGCAATCCTGGAAAACACGCAGTTTCTAGGGTGGGCAGTCTCTCAGTCGGCTGCTTGCCATCACACCACTGTTGTATCAGGCCAACCGCCATCTTTAAAAGGCAGCCGCCAGCAAAGCACTCATGCGACCAGCTCACCACCGCTGCCTGGGAGACATAGTAAGCAAAGGCAAAAAGACTGCAGCCCCCACTTCAACAACAGGTCACTTGAGCAACTGCTGGATGCCATGGAGGCCCAATGGGATTTGCTCTACCCCTATTCTGGCCGCAGGATGAGTAGCAATGTCACCAACCCAGCTTGGAAGGCAGTGACAGCAGAGGTCAGTGCAAGCGCCTTGCAGAGGAGGACAGCCACCCAGCGCCACAAAAAGATGAATGATCTCCTCCATTCCACTAGGGTAAGTCACTCTTTTCATCATTCCCAACTCACACAATTACAAACCCATCACACATCTACAGGGCCCTCACTCACTGTCAGTGCAAGGACATCACCATTCACTCTTTCACACACACCGTCATTGTCCTCATCCTGTCCATGGGACCACTCCACCCACAGGCCAGGCATACTTATCATCTGGCCTGGCAGGAGTCCTGATACACTCTCCCCATCTCTATCCATGCAGGACAAACTAGCTCACAACAGGAGGGAAATGCCACAGACAGATGGAGGGATGCCGGAAATCAAAACTCTTGACAAAATTCGAAAACAGAACCATCCAACTGGTCGGCGATGACCAGGACCGGTTCTGTGCTGACAGTGAGGTCAGCGCTGATCTACCAAGTGAGGATCCAGCAGTGCAACATCCATCAGACAACCATGTAGTGAGTGATGTGTCCTCTTTCACAGGCCACTGCCATGCACTAATTATCTCCCCTTGCTTTCACAGGCACATCTGCCAAACAGCCATCAGAGTCCATAACCCAGGGCCTCCAATCAAGCCCTGAAGAAGCCTCGGAAGAGGAATCTGAAAGCACCCTCCCTGAAGTCCTGTCACAGCACTCACCTGCAGCCTCCACCAGTGCAGGGACACCACCTCGGTGGGACCTAGCTTTAGAGTAGCCTCGGGATCACAATCTGGTGAGCAGATTGCACTTTATGATCCACAGCAGGTGAAGGCAGGGACTTCCCAGATCCCTGGAAGTGTGAAGATTTCTGGAGGCCAGAACGTTGCTGAGTCTGAGTCAGATGACGAGCCCCTGGACTGGTCATATCACAGTTGCCGGAGCTGCAAACGCAAGCTCAGGAACATCAGGAAGGGATGTCCGTTGCACTCCTCAGATTGCAAGGCACGATGGAGGAGTCTGTCTGTCTTCAGGCTAAGGTGATAGCGTTGGCATTGCAATGCACCGAGGTCAACACTGGTAGTATGCCGGCTGACATGGAGACCTTGGTCCAGGATGTCACACCTGCACTGCTGCACGGGTTTAGCTCCATTGCTGATGCCATAGTTGGCCTCCAACAGTGTGTACGCGTGAGAGATGCTGGGCAGCTCGATCTCACTCCAGTTACCCCTTATGCTCACAGAGTCAGCCAGGGGCTCTCGGGCACCCATAGGGAGGAGGATCATCAGGTGCATGCTCCAGGGCCATCCACCAAGGTGACTCTGGGAGTGACCGACCCCTACGAATCCTTTCTTCCTGTGACCTCCGCAGATCCAGCTTCACAGGCCGAGGAGGGTGCAATGGCCACACAGCAGGAGCTTAAAAACAGGCCAGGGCCCACAAGACTCAGCCCTCCAGAGGATGCCCGCCAAAGTCATCACAGACAGGGCGTCACAGTCAGCAGGCTGCGTCCACCTCCGCTGTGGATGTCCGAGGAGCACCAAAGACATAGCGGCAGGGTTAGGAAAGTTAAGGAGAATTAGTTGCACAGACTGGGCATGGGTATTGATCACTTGTACATACTGTTCACTATTGTCAATAAACTTCTAAGAATGTCACCCTGCCCGTGGCTCCTTGTTTTGATGAGCAGTGTTCTTGTCACTCAGATGTGAAACCTTTCTGCACAAGATAAAAGGCACGTGTCTCAGTCCAGGGTCTCTTCCCTGTGCTCTGTGCAGCCTTCAGACCACAGTGATGGTCCAGCCTCACACTCCCTGAAAACATTACTGATACCTGCACCTCAGCAGTGCTGGTCATTGTTGCCAGAATGTAGTGGGCAGACACCACAGAGTTCTCTCATTCTCTCGGTATGCTCTCAGCACCTTTAAGGTTGGGCTGGCCCTCATCACACCAGCATCTGCAACCAGTGATGCTGTGTACCAACTTCTAAAGGACTGAGGTGCTGGAGGCAGACACAGTTGCATCTCTGAGATGGCCCTGATCATGGAGCGCAAGGGAGCTGCCCTTGGCTGGACAGGAGGCAGACATTCTCAGAGTTTATTTGAAGAACTATGGAGTGTCCTCACTGTATGTTGTCATCATTCTCCTGCGACTGAGTGACTATTAGGGCCTCCACTGCATCTCCATGACAGGAGCATTCTCACAGAGGGTATTGGTGCTGAGATAAGCCAGACTGGAGTCAAACATTCACAACTGCGGTGTGAGGATCTACGGGGACACCTCTCTGCATGTCGGCAGCATCCTCCACAAGTGTGGCAGTTATAAGGGCCTCCTGAATGCACCTGCCTCATCTAGCCAGTGCCAGAGACTCGCCCCGTCGGTGTCACCACCGAGGACCCACTCATCCGCATCCCCGTCGGTGTCCTCCTCATTGGAGGAGACATGCAGCTCCTCCACCTCCTCCTCAGCCAGCTCCTCTCCCTGTTGTAGCACCAGGACGTAAAGGGCGCAGCAGACGACGACGATGCATGACACAGTCTGCGGACTGTATTGCAGGGCTCCACCAGACCGGTCCAGGCACTGGAACTGAAACTTCAGCATCCCGATGATCTGCTCCACTAAGTTGCGAGCTGCTGCATGAGCCTCATTAAAACATCGCTCTGCTGCAGTCTGAGGCTGCCACATGACTGTCATCAGCCACGGCCTCTGCAGGTAGCCCTTGTCCTCAAGGAGCCAACCCTGCAGCCTCTTTGGACCCTAGAAGACTCCAGGGATCTGTGATCGACTCAGGATGTAGGCATCGTGCACACTCCCTGGAAACCGTGCGCATACCTGCAGGATGTGTTTCTGGTGGTTGAACACAAGCTGCACGTTCAGTGAGTTGAAACCCTTGCGACTGATGAAGTCCACTGAGCGCCACATGAGTGCAGTCAATTGCACACTGCATCTGGGGGAGTCCCGAGATCAGGGTGAATCCAATGGCTCTTTCATCCTGGCTGTCCCGGTCCCGGGTAAAATGCACAAAGTTGTGTGCCATGGTGAAGATGGCATCCGTGACCTCCTGGATGCATTTGTGGGTGGCAGATTGTGAAATCCCACAGAGGTCACCTGTGGAGCCCTGAAAGGAGCCATTGGCATAGAAATTGAGCACCACAGTCACTTTCACAGCCACTGGCTTTGGATGCCTTCCATGTCCCCTTGGCGCCAAGTCCTGCAGTTAATGGCAGATGTGAGCCAACAGGTCCTTAAACATGCACAGTCATTGGAGACACTGGTTCTCAGCCATCTGCAGGAATGGCAGGCTGCGTCTATATACCTTGAGTGTCGCTAGGTGCCGACCAGCCACGGTGTGCTGTTGCTTCTGGACAGTGTGTGTGGGAGCCCCATCTGCCCCTTCCTCATGATGTTGCTGCTCCTGCCTTTGCTCGGTCAGGAACTCAGTCACTCTCTCCTCCATCTTCTACAGTCTCTGTGGGCAATCAGGCATACGGCTATGTCACCAGGATCCATAATCCTGACGTGGTCCTCCTGCAGTATGAGAAAAAGTTATCATAGCTGTACTTAGCATCTTTCCACCCCTTAATGCTTCCCAAAGGGAGCTGGGCAGCCCTTGGATGGCCAGAGATAAGTGCGCTGCATGGTTGCCCTGTCCACCTGCAACTTTGGGGACACTGGTCCAAACTGGGATGCTGAGATTGCAAGGGGTTGTGAGCACCTCCAACAGTGACTGCTACATGGTCAGCATTGGCGAGGAGATTGTACAACTTGTGCAGTCCAAATGTTCCACAGTCCAATAAAATGGTGGCGGACTCAAAATTTGTGTTAATCACAATAAGAGGTTATGGTGGAAAAATTAATCCAGGCTGGTCTTTTGGTTCAAGCTGGTTTATTTTCAAGACAACTCCTCAGTGCATCTGACTTCCAAGCAGCTTTCACACAAAATGTTCCAGCTGTATTTCTTTATTCTACTTAGAGGGGATAATCAATGCCTATCGCCTGTTTAACTAACAATTGTCTTTAACATGGTGATTGCCGTGCAGTGTGATTATTTATATACTGACGGTCTGTGCCGGGGTGGGGGTACGGAGTGCTTGGTGGCCCTTTGGTGCCTCCACATTGCTTGCATGGGTGGGCAGGCTAGGAGCCTGAGCCCAATCATATCACTGTGGCTGTGTGTGATCTGTCTCAGTTGCAGAGGCATGGACAGTTTATACTAGTGTCCCTAATGCTTCCCTCACTTACCCTGCCCCCCCCCCACCTGATTGCCTATGCACAGGATGCAGCGCCAGGGCAGCACTTGACCACCCCCACCCCTTCAGCAGTTGCTTCCGAGGCTGTCCATCACTTGCCTCACATCCGAGGCTTGCCAACACTTGCCCCCAGACACACCCCACCAACATCTGCAGTTGTCTCCAGGGCCACGCATCATTTGCTCCCACCCCCAGATGCCCCAAGGCCTGTAAATAATGGGCGAGCTGTGGGGAACGCTGCTGCACACTCACCTCAGGTCCCCCAAAGTGAAGGCTGCCAGGTGCACATTGACTATGTGCCGCTATGAAACACGTTGGCATGCTCAGATGATACAGCGGGCTTCCAAGACCCTGGCGAGATGGCCTTTTAATTATATGCTGATGTATTACTATCAATGGCAGGAAACGTGGCCTGCCAGCAGCGGGCTGAGCGGACGATTGAGAGCTGCCTTTACGCTGTGATGAAGCAGGTCGTGACATATTTTCCACACATGCCACCCGCCGCCAGTGGGCTCAGCAAATTCCACCCACTGTGTGTGTTATATAGTTGGAAAGTGTAAAGTACTGAAGACAAGAAAGGCAATAGATTGTGCAGTGGCCAAGACACATTGCTGCTGTTTCTGCATTGTCAAAGCCCACCAGACCATTTAAAGGACTGGAGAATGGAATCTCTGGGGACTCTGTGCCATCAGGACTATTGTGAGTGAGAGAGAGTTCATTGACCTGCGGTAACCGTACCCAGGTCTTTGGATGGAATACGGCTGCTGGTGAATGCAACTCAGGGGCTAAAATGATTGAAGGGGAAACGCGATCTTAAATAGCAGAGGCCAAGTTAGAAAGTCTGTGATACTGCACGTGATGCCACATTTGTGTGGGAAGTAATGCGAGCACTTGTAACTACATGAGGCGCATCCTTGTCATGTCTATTTTTTAAAGTGAAATTTACCTCTTTTTTTGAAACATCTTTCACCTCTTAATTAATGTTTGAACTATGTTGATTTTAGTGTGTTTGTTACAGTGAAAGTTTTAAAGTGAAATCTTGCCCAGCGTTTTTCTTTCCATTAGTTTTGTGGGGATTCCTTTCTATAAAGTTATTGGTCTCCAAGGGAATTGTAACACCAGTCACTGATAATACCACCTTTTATTATAGGAAGCCTGCAAATATTCTTGCTATAGATGCCAATAGCCTCACCTGCCGGAAACAAAGCAAGTTGAAGTTGTTGCTCATGATCAGTGGCAGGTAATTACGCCAAGGTCTACCGCAAAGGCCCAGCTTGTCTTTTTTATTTTGTACTATCCCAATCACTTCCAAGGCAAACATATATAGAGGAAAAAACTGTTCTGAGTCATTTTGGGAATAACGATATAAATTTCAGAGATTTTGAAAAAAACTGTGGTAAAGACATGGTGTAAAAATTGTAATAAGACATACAAGAGCTTACCCATGGGCCTTCCGTTCACCATTTCCAAATAGATGCATAGGAAAAAAAATGAACTGTGCATAAATATTGTTCAAATAGCCACTTGGTAGTACAGAACTTGAGCATTGCTGAAAAAAGAGATACGCTGTTGAACTTTTTGTCTTGCACTCAACAGGACAGATGCAAAAATGACAAGTTTCAAAGGAACAACAATTTGTACTGCATGCTAGGGGTATAGTGGTATTGTCACCGGACTAGTATTCCAAACAACGAGGGTAATGCTCTGAGGACCCGGGTTTGAATCCCACCACAACAGATAGTGAAATTCGAATTCAATAAAAATCTGGAATTAAAGTCAGATGATGACCATGAAACCATTGCTGATTGTCATAAAAACTCATCTGCTGTCTTTACATGATTGACCTACATGTGACTCCAGACCCAAAGCAATGTGGGTGACTCTTAAATGCCCTCTGAACAAGGGCAATTAAAGATGGGCAATAAATACTGGCCCAACCAACAATGCCACAATCCATGAATGAATAAAAAATGAGAAAAGGGGTTGCTGATTGATTGGCAGATTGGCTCTGATTGGCCAAGACATTACCATGGTGAATGCACCAGGGAGCTATTTTCCCCTATGCTTTTGTTTATTCAAAAAAAGGTGCAATTCCTTTGGTCTGTAGAGGACAGATTCCTGCATATGAATGTCTGGCATCTCCCCATATATGAGGATTGGAGGATTATGGCAGTGCCTCTTCCCTCAGTAGCCTTGGATGCAGCCATCTGGTCTTAATGACATACTAACTTTAATATCACCTGCCTTTCTAATACCTCCTCTTTACAAACGTTTAACCCGTGCAGATATGTTTACTACTCCATCTCGAAATTTTCATTTTGGAGAAGCGTTTTTATAATGGTACAACTTGTAAAAAAAAGTTAATAAATGTCTTAAACTGTAAGTCCTAATCAATTTTATTTTTAGATACCAGTAGTGGAAAGATCAAGGAAAATTCATCAAGTACAGTTATAGATGTCACATTTTTTCCAGATATAATGGAAGCTTTCAATACTTTAATGTCAACAGTGAATGCATCAGTAAGCTAAGGATTGCTAAAACAAACATTACTAGATTGACAAAGGACTGAAGGCAAGCATGAAAGAAATAACATGGAACTCCAATGAGAGAGTTACAAAAAATCTCATTGTGGCTTTTATGTGCAGTATACATTTGTATATGAAGTGACAACCTAATGAAAGAAACCTTCCATTAAAAGTATTTTTTCTAATTCATCAATACTTGTCCTGAATCATTTACATGAAGTAGTTTTATACCACGTATGCAGTGAGTCATACTGTTCACTCGGCCATTACAACTTGAAAGTATTGCAGATTTGTGTGCCTTATTATACACAATGGAATTCACAGTGCACTTAAAAGATTACTTCAGTGAGAATATGTAATATTCATGACTGCAAGCTGCCTTTGTTCTGTCATTCATGTAGCTGTTGTAAAAGTTAATGCCACAGAGAAACTGATTTCAAATTCAAGCAATGATCAACACATCTGAATACACATTTAATCTCATTATTTTAATGTCTGTATCATATTTATTAAAATATAGCACTAGCTTTGGTGCAGGAAATCTTATGTTTTAAATCAGTAAATATATCATGGCTTGCAAATTCAATGGCAGTGTGGTTATTTCTCAGGTGCAAAATGGATAGCTAAACAGTCAATAGTTAAGTCTCCTTTGACAGCACCTTCCAAACTTGTGACCTCCATCACCTAGAAGGACAAGGGCAGCAGATGCATGGGAACATCACCACCTACAAGATCCCCTCCAAGCCACCTACCATCCTGACTTGGAATTTTACCACTGTTCCTTCACTGTCCCTTGATCAAAATCCTGGAATTCCCTCCCTAACACCACCTGTGAGTGTACCTACACCACAGGGACTGCAGCTGTTCAAGAAGGCAGCTCACCACCACCTTCTCGAGGGCAATTAGGGATGGGCAATAAATGCTGGTCTAGTTAGCAATGCCCACATCCTGTGAAAGAATTTTTTTTTAAATGGTAGATAGGGTGCCCAGATCCATTACAAGCCAAAAGTGGGCCACCTAAAATATGTATCAGGATGCTGCAAAGGAGTACAAGGTGCACAGCAGAATTACTAAAATAGAGAATAAAAATATTTAAATAAGGATTCTACGCTTGTTAAATAATGCCTTCTAAACCAGGAGGAACATTTACGTTCCCTTCCCTATGAGTAGAGCAAAGTAGAATGAGTGAATGCTAGTATTCATCCACATTGCAAACTTCCTTAGAGTCCCAGGTGCCACAGACTGCATTCACATTGGATAGTGTGTTGAAATCACCAGCCTGCCTTTATCAATCAAAAGGGACTCCACTCCGCATCATGTCCAGCTGGCTTGCAACCATGGGGAACGCATTATGCAGGTCTATGCCTGGATTCCTGGCAGCAGCTGTGAATCATTCATCCCTTACCAGTCCT
The DNA here is from genome assembly GCF_017639515.1 of Carcharodon carcharias. Lineage (NCBI taxonomy): Eukaryota > Metazoa > Chordata > Chondrichthyes > Lamniformes > Lamnidae > Carcharodon > Carcharodon carcharias. Next base: position 176,081,131 of record NC_054468.1, on the reverse strand, counting down.
CTGAGTCACCTTTATTCCAACCAGGTCATCAGCTGACAGGCTGGTTTCTGGGCAAAAGGAATTATTTGGTTCCTGACTCCTATCAAGCTCTTGGGCAGGGCTGCAGAGCTCAACAACAATGAGAGCTTCAGAACTCAACAACAATGCCACCATCATAAATATTGACAATAATGTGCAATTATATAGCACCTTTAACAGAGTAAAACATTCAAAAGTGCTTCGCAGGAGTGTGATCAGACAAACATTGACACAGGGCCAAAGAGGGAGACATTAGGACAGATGACCAAAAGCTTGATCAATGAAATAGATGTTAAGGAGAATCTTAAAGGAGGAGTGAGACAGAGAGATTTAGGGAGAGAATTCCACAGCTTAGAGTCTAGGCAACTGAAGACACAGCTGCCAATGGTGGGACAAAAGAAGTGAGGGCTGCACAAGAATTCAGAGCTGAAGGAATACTGTGTTCTCAGAGGGTTGTAGAGCTGGGGAAGGTTACAGAGACAGAGAAGGGCAAGGACTTGTAGGAATTTGAGTATGATGATGAAAATTTTAAATCCAAACATTGCTGGACTGGGAACATAGGTCAGTAAGCACAGTGGTGATTGCTGAATGGATGTTGTGAATTAAAATATTATTTTAATTAGAACATGGACAGCAATATTTTGTATATGGATGAACTGAAGTTAATGGAGTTGGGAGGTCAACCATTGATATGAAATTTGGAGCTAACAAAAGCAAAGGTGAGGATTTTGACAGAAATAGAGATGGACCATCATAATTGGAAGTGGAAATAGGTGGTCTTTGCAACAAAAAAGATATGGAATCAGATGTCCAACTCAAGGTCAAGTAGGTTCCCAAGATTGCAAACAGGCTGATTATTATTACTAATCTTTTAAACAACAGTTATTTGCCTTCCTTCAGTCCAGACTTATTGATCTTCGTGATAATTATAAAAACTAACATCAAATTCTGAACAAAAAACATATCTTGCTACAAAAGGTGCAGCAGCAACTCACCGTGGAATCTTCAATAGCACCTCCCAAATCTGCAACCAACCTCTGCTGTTTAGAAGGACAAGGGCATTAGCTGCATGAGAACACCACCACCTCCAAGTTCCCCTCCAAATCACACAGTATCCCGGCTTGGAGATATATCACCATTCCTTCATCATCACTGGGTCAAAATCTTCAAACTCCATAACAGCACTGTGGGTGCACATGTACCACATAGACTGCAGCAATTCAAGAAGGATGAACTCCATTATTTTCTTTAAAAAGGTGGAGAAAGCAGCCACTAACCCTTGCTAGTTAGATACCCTACCTCTGAATCCACATTCTCTAGGTGGACCAGCACTAGAGCTGGGCATAAACTGGAATCGCGTGCCTGAACAATTTTCAGGCCTCTAAATATCTGCAAAAACATCTTACCTTTCATGAAATCATCTTCTAAATTTTTTAATGATACTTTGCCTCATCAGTACTGGTATGCTAAGGCATAGTTACAAATTATCACAGCATGGATCTTCACATTGTGGAAATTCAGGCACTAAGGTCAACACTTGCTGCTTATTTTTGTTTTGCTTTACTTATTTTAATAGCAGAAATTTATACAGGATGCACTCACCTTCAGACCTGAATTCTAATAAATTCTCCCAGAGTATGACCAACTCGTAAAATCTATCCAGTACACCATTTGCGACAAAGAGGCTGCAGAGTTTAATGGACACCAGTCAAATAGTGGCAGAATGAAACTTTGCTGAGGGCAAAATTGAGAAATTACAAATTAATTAATAGAGAGGCAGCTAATCAAAAACATTTTTAATAAGTTGACAATGAATTATCGGTAAAGTTTTGTATAACTTTGCCCATTTCAAGTTTATTTGTGACAACTTAAATGCCTATCAATATTTAATGTACTTAAACTTGTTAGGAGAAGTCTTAAATTCCTAATTTTTAGCATGATTCTTTCATACTTATCTCACAAAGGTTCTCGTTATGCCAGTGTGAACACTGCAGACCTCTTGCTCGAGGTTCATCTTGTCATAAACGAAACTATTTCCAAAAGATTGGTTTGCATCATTTTTGCTTTCATTGGTGGTACTACAACCTGCAAAAGTGTCTTCTCACTTGACAAAAACACCCAAAGTCAAAGAAAGGCCTGTCTGCCGTGCTCCGTGTCTATCTGTCATTGCGGAGTCATGGAGTCCTGATACCCCTACTTGCTAGGGTAATGACAAAATAATATAGCCCTGGCTTTTCTCTGACTGTGCAATGCTATCGGTGCTGCACTGGCAAGCATTTAGAAGTAAGCACCAAATGTTAATATTTTAGCATCTTGTAAAAGCCTGTTCACCATTCCAACAAGCTCATTTATTAATGCAAACCAATCCTAACAGCTTTACACAGGAGTGGTCAACTAGGATCTAGGATGCTGCTCATTATTTACTGATATGACATTTACACATTTTCCTTTTAAAACGGTCCTCTACAAAAGGTCATGACTTGTGTTTCTGTCACTGTGGTGAAGTGTAGTGTTATTTAGCAAAATGTCATTACTGCACAAACAGTTAGAGTCCAGCTGTTGGTTTTGTCTTAGTCACTAATAGTGACAAATTCAAGTACCATTAGCTAATGTTCCTATGGCAACTACTTCTTAATTCACCTAGTAACATTTGTTTGATAAACAGTCCAGGGTATCACTGTGGACTTACTACAGCAACACAAAACTAAGCATTTCTCCTCACCTCTTCTAAATTGCAAGCACATAGTGAATTTACAGGGTTTTTGTTTCAGATTAACAGGTGCTCAATCTTTCCATTGGAGACTAGAATGAGAGATTAGGTAATTTCACCAGCAGCAAAGAATATTCACTGTTACCCATTTTATACAATCACTATAAAAGAAGCATCTTTTTTGCAAATGTCACAAGAAACCATCAATTAATTAGAAACTTCATTAGTAAGGCTGTATTTGAATTAAAGAAAAATTACTGCTTCCAAGCAAATACCAACATCGCAATAATTTCTACAAATACCAAGCTGATAAATGAACTATATTAACTAATACAAAAAATAGGAAATTTATGGAATTTATAACACAAGTAAAAACTTACTTAGTTAAAACTTCTGCATTCATGGATAACCAATGACCAAAGAAATGTATGATAAATTAATTGGAGAATAAATAGTATGGCTCAGAGATTTTAAAAAATGCTGGTCAATCATCATGGCATCACATAAAGAGTCAAGGCAGGGCCAAGAAATTTCTTGATGCCCAGCTTGTTTTACAGTTTGAGGTGTGGGCCTAGATTATGGAGGCATTTGAAAATGAATGTCAGCACGTTGGGCATCAAGAAGCTGGTCAAACTTATAGAGGTCAGAAGTGATGGAAGAGTAGGATTTTAAACCAGTAAGGACACCGGCAATTGCATTTTGAATGAGTTGTCCCTAATTTAGGGTTTCAGCTTTGGTCCCAACGAAAAGAATCCCAGAGTAGTTGACAGAAGGAAGTGAGAGAAGGAGGGAAGAAATAGTATATTTAATTTTGCTATGTAGGGAACTGTAGCAGCCATTTTGCTTCACGGCAAGATTTGTTGCCACAACAGAGTCCTATAAACAGCAATGAGGTAAATGATCAGGTTATCTGCTTTAGTGGTGGTTGAAGGGTAAATGTTAGCCAGGACAGCTTAAGAACTCCAATGCTCTGAATGCTATGAGATCATTTATGTCCACCTCAGAGGGTAGGCAACATATTGCATCATAGGGTTATATGTTCAAGCCTCTGGCATGGTGTTTGAACTGTTGACCTACTAACTCAGAAACCAAAAAGAATCAGCCATGAACCCCTCTATTGTCATCTGAAGAAAGCTGATTCGGAGCAGGAAGAACCAGGAAATCACTGTCGGCCGCTTGTAAAAAGCCACCAGTCTGCTTCAAACACCAATAGCAATTGAGTTCATGCTTCCTTTCATGTAAGTGATCCAAGAAAATCAGAAGAGGACTGATACCAGATTGCTGCTCTTTTCAATGGGGCAAACTTTGTACTTGATCATGTGGCTGTTAGACCATAGAATTTAAGGTCACTGGAGGCATTCTACTCTGAAAAAATGTATTAAATCGCGATGACAAAATTGCATTTCTAGTTTCCATTTCTGCAAAGAAACTTAATAGATTTTTTGAGGCAATCATAACTTTCAAATTGCATTTCAAACAGATTAAAGAATAGGTCATTAGATGATATTATTGGTTTGATTGCAGGAGCTAGTAAATAAGGAAGTAATGTGTTGGCACAATCAAAATTACCCCTTAAGCAATCATTGCCATTTTACATCCTTCATGTATATTGCTAATTTTTCTAACACTACAAACGTTCTAAAAAAAAAAGCACAGACAGCATATTTCGCTGGGTGAAAAAATAAATCTGGTCAAATGGTTAAATTACTTTCATAGAGTATTCAGGAGTCTATGAAGACTTATGATTTGTTGTTTTGGGCCACATACCTTGACTAATGTTTCTTCTGTTACAGAGGAAGAGGTCATCAGATTTAAAGGAGATTATGGCATATCAGAATATTATAGTCAAAGAAAGGGCCCCATACTTGTGAAGTACTTTGATTCAGAGAATATATGGATCAGAGACCTAGAAAGGATATTTTCTGGATGATATGAGCCACCCTAAACATTAGATTACGCGTTGTGGGAAAGTGGCTGACTGTGTAAAACATGCAATATCGGATCAGCCACTCATTATACATCCTACCTGATGTCTCTCTTCATTAATCAACAAAAAGGAAAATCAGAATGGATGTATAACAGATGACCAATCCAATAGTGTGCATTTTACACCATCGCCCAAAGTTAAATTTAGCTCTATTAATTCTGAGATCAGCTCATCATGTGGACCCTACAACCACAAGAAAACTGAATCATGGAAAGGTCAACCAGAATTAGGGGTGAACAAAGCATGGAATACTTTCTGAATTAAATGAAATGGAGCTGAAATAAAACAAGATTTATCCCTACAGGGTACACATAGCATTTCAGAGTAAAAATAACAACTGCTAACCACTGGGGAATCTACATTCTCTAGATGGGTCTGCAGTGGTGTGTAATCAGACAAAAACTGACATCTAGACAAAGAGAAAGATATTTGGACTTGTGACTAAAAAGCTTGGTCAAAAATTCATGTTTTAAGGAGGATCTTGAAAGAGGAGAAAAGTGAGGATGTTTCAGGACAGACTTACAGGACGGAATTTTACAGCCCCTCCCACCGGTGAGATTTTCTGGTCCCACTGAAGTTAATGGACTTTTGAAGGGCTCACTGCATTTCACAGCCCTGCCCCTGCTGCGATGGGGGCATAAAATTCCACTCACAGAGTTAGAGCCTAAATAGCTGAAGGTACAGTTACCAGAGGTGAGACTAAGGAATGTTGGATACGCAAGAGTCCAGAATTGGAACAGCACAGAGTTTTTGGAGGATTGCATACCTATAAGAAGTTATAAAATTAGGGAGGGAGAGATTTGAACAGGAGGATGAACATTTTAAAACCAATGCATTACTTGGCTGGGAAGGTAGGTCAGCAAGCACATGGTGGAAGGTTGAACAGGACTTGGTAGGAGTTAGGTTATGGACAGAGGCTCAAGTTTATGGAGAGTGGAAATTGGGAGTTAACCAAGAGAACATTGGAATTGTCAAGTGTGGAGGTAAAGAAAGCATAAATGAGGATTTTTGGCAGCAGATAAGCTGTGGTAGACATGGAGGCGGCAATGTTACAGGGGTGGAAATAGGCAGTCTTTATGATGGAGAATATATGAGCGCAGAAGCTCTGCCCAGAGTCTAATAGGATGTCTGAGCTCAAATACTCTCCATCATAAAGACAGTCAGGTGGAAGTGGACAGACACAAACATGAGCCTGACTGGACCGGAAATTGCCGCTGAAGGTTAATGGACTGTTTGCCGCTCCACCAAATTATCCATATCGCCGGCAAATCCTGCCATGGGAGAGACTAGAAAATCCTGGCCATAGACACCACTCTTGTCTCTCCCGCAGAGCCAGTAGTGGATGAGGTGCTGCTGAGGGCAACAAAAATACCTGAAACCTCAGAGGAGTCACCATTTGTGGTAACACCATCACATCAACCTAGTGCATCTCCACCAGTGCAGCTACTCTCACAATAGTAAACATTGGCACGTGCTTACAACAGGTAGCACCAGCTAGTGAGTATGGTACAGACACAACAGAACAGGTAATAGAGGCAGTGACAGCTGTGGCCAGCCCCATCAGTGGATTGGAGACAGGTCCAGCAAAGTTCATGTTCCCACAAAAATGATCTCAGGTTCAAAAATGAAGCAGCTGACACTAGAGGAGCAATGTGAAATGTGTGGACACCTGTCAGATTTCCCTGAGACTGTTCATTCCCATGAGTAGACAATGGAAGATTTCCTTAATGCTATGACCACACCATACTTCTAGCATATGAATGCATGTCCTTCTCCATTGCGAGAGTCATAACCCTCATGTGACAGGACCACTGAATGGGTGCAAGAGTTGAGCACTGGTCTCCTCAATATGACTTTGCCCTTGAGCAATGTTGAGTGCTGGGTTTATGATATTGTTCAGATGCGCATGAACCCATTGCCAGGTGTTGTCCTACTTCTGCAGCGAAGGGCAGGTGGGCCATGAAAGGGCCGAGAAGCAGCTGCTTGAAGGTTATGGGGGTTCTGCTCATGGCACTCCTGGCTTTGACAGCAGCCCCTTGACGCCTTTGATGGTGACAGGAACATGTAGCCAGCCCTGAGGCCAGAGGCTGCGCCTGCACTGGTGGCCCAGACTGCGCCGGCCCCTCCAGGGCTCCACAATCCAGAAGTTGTCCTTGTATTTCCATGTCTTTACTGGATAGCCTTATTCACCCAGGATCTATCCACAATGGGGTTTGAGAGGAGTGAACAGTTGAGATACTTGGGACTGTCTCATGATGATTAGTCACGGCAGCTTCCCAGGAACCTAGGATCCTTTTGAGGTGTTTGCAAATAGTTTGAACATTGAGTGAGTGCAACCCCTTCTTGTTTACAAACACTCCTGGCTGCTCTGAAGGAGGCTTGATGGCCATGTACATACAGTCTTTAACCCTCTGGACCTGAGGGAATCCTGCCATGGAGGCATATCTGATTGCCCTCTTGGCCTGATCGGTTCAATGCCCTCTCAAACAAGGTATTTGTCAACTACTTGATGCAGCAATGAGCCATTGACTGAGAGATCCCACAAACGTTTCCAGATAGTCCCTGAAGCTCTGAATCCTGAAAACCCTGAGTTCCTGAACCCTGAGCTAGAAGAAAAAAAGTTGAGCATCACCTTCACCACCATAAGCAAAGGGTGCTCACTACATCCCAGTGGCCTCAACTCTTCCTCCAGAATTCCACATTGGTTAGCAACCACCTGTCCTGATAGGCTCAGCCTTTGGAGAGACTGGTGCTCCGATATCTCCATGTAGCTGGGCCTCTGTCTGTACACTTTTTACACTGGGCTCTGCCTTCTTCGAACATTTGCCTGCCTTACTGCTCCTATGTGCCAGCCTCATCCACATCCCATCACAGTGTCATACTACTGGTGCTCCTCTGCCAATTGCTGTCAGTCCCCATGTGGCTGAGGCAGTCTATTTCTCCCAGTCTCCTCCTGACTGGAAGAGACAAATTCTGAATGCAGAGCATCTACCTTTGGAGTCTTCACAATGCAATGGCACTCACACCCCTTGCATTACCTGCACTTACTGAAGGGGACCTGGGAGATACTTCCACTAATCGTCCTCCACATTGGCCTTCTACTCAGCAATCCCTCTAAAGGTCCCAATCTTTGAATCTCTTTCCTGAGCTTGCATAGTTTTAAAAATAGCAGAAATCAGTGATCTGCCAATCAGCTCTTGTCTCCTTTGAGCAGGTGAGCTGTTGATGCTTCATGGGACCTGTGAATCCCATCAAAAATACTAAAAGCTGTGGAAAATTGTGATCAATTGGCTGATTAACCACTGGCCTGCGCAGTGTGGATCTCACTGTCTGACAACCCCTGGAAAAATTGACCAATGGCAGGGAAGGATTTGATGTCTTCTGATGTCTTCTCCCTCTATTTTACTGCCCACTACCCCTCCTCCACCGCCCCTGCCCACCTCCAAGCCCTTCACGACTGGGCTGGTAAAATTCAGCACGCAGAGTCTAAAAGCTTAAATAGTCAGAACTTTCAAATGGATCTTCTGGATCTGGCATCAGTTAAACCTCAACCTGATCATGGCAATGCCATTGCCATCAGTTGTCATGAAGCTGGACAGTGCTGTAAATTGGTTTTTATGCCTTAGTTTAATGTGTACTGTAGAGGTGAATTTTACAAGGGGTGCATGTTGCTTGTACTCCCTTTGCAAAAGTCATAAAAAATACCGCCCCATAGTGCTATTACACTGCTGGTGGCCTAACCAAGCACAGAAGCAGAGAGTGGGACTTCCCCCTCCACCCCACTTCAGGGGGAGGATATCCTGCCCCTGAGAGTTGCCAGCCAATCTGATTGGCTGGCAGCTCTAGCTGGCCCAGCAGCACCAGAACTCAATGGTGGACACTGCTGGGACTGCAAGTAGGCCCCAGGAAGAAGACAGCATGGATTCTGGAGGACCCTGACTCAGGTCAGTCCAGAGTTTTTGGATGGAAAGAGATTGGGCATCCTAGGGAGGGGGGGGCGAGGGGCGTGAGGGATGGGCTTTGGAGGCCAGGTGGGGAGGGGGAATGCCCAGATGTGGGCAAGCCCCCAAAAGATGTATCGCTCCCCCCACCATCTCAGAATGCAAAAATTTGGGCTCCCCTCTCTTACCCGTCTGCCCACGCTACCCGCTTTATGGTATGACCAGCATAATATTCAGATCAATTGGCTTGTTAGCAAGCTCATTATTGATTATTTTCCAAATGTTGGGAAGGCTGCCGATTTCAGAACCCGCCTGCTTTTACCATCTGATGACCATGAAACCATTGTTGATTGTCATAAAAACCCATCTGGTTTACTAATGCCCTTTAGGGAAGGAAATCTGCCTTCCTCAACTGAGCTGGCCTACATGTGACTCCATGTGGTTGACTCTTAAATGCCCTCTGAACAAGGACCATTAGGGATGGACAATAAATGCTGGCCAAGCCAGCAATGCCCACATCCCATGAACGAATAAAATAAAGAGCCGTGTTGACTTCGGGTTCGCAACCCAGATTTCACACAGTCCTAATTTACCATCGTAAAACCCTGGCCGGAACTGGTTTTTCACGATACTGCGCTTTATTGCAAAGAATGTGGAGCCAGCATATGATAAACTAAGGCAGATTGATTCCTCATATATCTCGGGGTAAATTTTAAACCCGGTGGGATAGATCCGCACACCCAGGACTCTCAATGCCAATTTAAAGGAGAGCCTTATTTTAATATCTAAAATCAGTCTCCCGCCTAAAGGGGGGCAGGAAGGAGTCCACATCCAGGAGCGGAATGTGGCTGTGTCCCCGGAACACTCGCAATTCCCAGGCCAGGGGAAATTATCCCAGCGAGGAAGAGGTTGGGGCGTAATGATGTTACGCAAGGTATAGATAGGACTGGGACTGAAACATTCGAGGTTTTCTTCCAGGTTCTGATTGAGCACTTCTGCCAATCCCTCATAGAAATAAGGAATTCTCCTGAAGAATAAAAAAAAATTCCCTGCTGGCCACTCTCCTGTATCTTGCCAGGGTTTTTGCTGGGTTCTGTGCAAACCATGTCAAGGATCTTTGTTAACACCATGTTGCAGCAGCGATAACATGATTGGGCAATGGATTTTAGACTGATATTAGTCTGTCCGTCCCCCCAACAATAGAAAACTCTGATGAATTCAAAGTCAGCAAATATACAATGTCATCAGATAAGAACGGAACAGCTGTCGACAGGGATTTGAAATCCACCCTCTTGATAACACTGCTTTTCCCTTTTGTACTGTTTATACAATAGGGCGCAAGGCAACCTTATGCTCACTTTACAGAGAAATACTGTTCCCTAGAGGACAGTAACTGTACCTTCAGTAATCGATAATTTGCAGCTTCAAACTCTATAACCTCTTTTTCTCTGGTTCCATTCATTTTGTTTCACTCAAACCTTTTTTAAGACCAATTTGATCTGCGTCATCTTATTTCACCAGCATTTCATTGTTTTTTTGGTACCCTGTTTTGCCACTGATCATAGAAACAAATGATCCTCATGTTCCTTTATACCGGATCCAGCAAATTGCAACTGTTCAATATTGTATATACAAAAGGGAGACGTTTTAATTTACCAGTGTTAATTAATAAGTGGAGACCAAAATATTTAATTATTAATGAGAAAGGAAGATCTATGAATATGTAATTTTCAAAGGTCACTCTGCAAATCATATTTTTGAAACCTAGGTCACATTTATTTGCTCAGTCAGAAAAATATATTGAAATAAGCTTAGGCATTGCTATCCTAGTAAGCACAATGATGTCTGGAAGAGTCAATGATCACACACACATACACACATAACAAATACATTACTGGAGATACAGTTAAGGCCATCCAGCATCTGAAAGGAGAAAACACAAGCCAATGGTGTAACTGAAAACCTAAAGAAGAAAGGTATGTATGACAGACCAAAACAAAGAAGAGGAGAGAACTGATAAAGGTCAAGAGTACAGATATGCAAACTATTTTTATTAAGAGATTACAACTGCAACTGTAGAATAAGGGTCTGGAATATAAAGGGTTAATGTGGAACTGAGTACAGTACTGCCCACACAGTCATGTAAGAGAACACATGGCCCGTGCCTAGGGGTCAGTGTAGTGTTGGACAGAGCTGTGTGTAGAAGTAAGCATGGAGTCAGTTCTTAGCTTTGACTGTTACTGTATCTATGTATATAGTTTCTAGTAGTTAATGAATACCTACTGTTGAACTACCTAAGACTACAAATAATTAATAAGATCTACCAAACTACCCTCAACCTTAAAACAGCAATCACCTATAAACACATTCAAAAAATCTATAGAGGTGAAAAGTGGCATACAAAGGTAAACTTGGCTAGGCTGTGAAAGCAGCAAGCAAGAAAAAAGCCCCAATTTAACCATCTTTCCTTTGTGGAAGTGGTGGCAAGCTCCATGACAGCACTTGCAGATCCAGGTAGGATGGCGTGCCTTATGACCACTGCCTCAGCTTCCATTGCAGCACAGGCAAAAGCCACCCAATCTCTCAGTGCTGTAGTGGAAACTCAGACTGAGTTCATGAGATCTATACTTTATGCCATGCAGGCTTAGAATGCTGTTATTAAAGCTGTGGATCGCAGTGCTCAAATGAACATGCAGGATCTTGATGTAGCCCAGCAATCTGTCCTCCAGCAATTTACGGGGAGTTCTGAGGCCCTGCCCAGTGCAGTGGCAGTGGTTCTATGGAGTATGAAGCTGCAGCCCTCTCTCAGGATGTGACAGCATTTGTGCCCTTACCACTGCCCCTCCATCAGTGCCCTTGCTGCTACCTCTCATTTTCCAGCCTAGACAGTTACTGCCCAAGTTGTGACAGTGCAGTCCAAAGCCTGGTCTTCCCCACTGAAAGTCAGCAGCCTTCCACCAGCCATTCTGTAGGCTCTAGAGTAGGACTGTATAGGAGCATTAGGACAAGTAAAGGCACACGGAAGGCAGGCGCTAAGGGAATGCACTAAGGTGAATAGATAATTTTTTTTGTATAATTGGATGTGTTGTTGGATAAAGATAGTATGTAAAGGTTTTCGTTGGTGGCTTTTACAGGATTTTGGCCAAGAGGCTGCTCTGATTGGATATCACAGATGGATGGGAAGGTGGAGGATAATGGAACCATGATGATGAAGGGATTATCTCCAAAGGGACACCAAGTCTGAGTAGGTGCTTCTGGAAAGCCCATCCAAAATGTAGGAGTCGTGGATGCCTTCTCCCTGCCTCCTCTTTGTCTTCTTCCACTTTCTATTCCACCTTAAATGACCTTGTGGCAATAGTGTAGTATAAAGGGTTAAGAGCTATGATGATAATAACTAATATACATCACCAGTGATATCAGATCATATGTCACTGGAACTCAGAGAGATATGGTTCTGGAAAGAGCCTCATGCTTATCTATCCCTGTATATAGTTGTATATAGTTAATAAATGTTTGGAAGTTCCTGGATGCCTTGTTTCCAGTGGTCTCTGTTAAACACACCCTGGGACCATTTATGATGATACATCATGGTAGCAGCGGTAAGCTTAGCAAATAGCAATGATCCCTGATGAAACTGCCAGTGACAGGAGAGTGAAAGCCATCAAAAGTAAAGCAGCGAGAGACCAACAGTGACAAAAAATCAGAAGGAAAAGCACCAACAGAGTTCCAAGACAGTCAATGAAAGTAACAGACAATCATGGTAAAAGTCCTACCTCTATCCAACCCGTTGGACAATGTGGAAGGCCTCGACCACACAATACTTTGGCAAAACTAGTGTTGCAGATTCAGCAGGTATAGGACCACTTCTGGGTTAGCACAAAAGACTGATAAAGAACAGATTAGCACATTCCTATATTTCATTGGCAGCAGTGCAAATGACATTTTAGTCAGACAGTGTTAATGAGGTCACAGCAACATATGAAGAGATTATTAAGGCCTTCGATTCATATATCAGTCTTTGGAGGAACATTATTATAGATTAGATGAGATTTAATAGGTGCACTCAGGAATCCAGAGAAAGTTTTGATTTTTTTCATTAATGACCTGTATCATTTGGCTGATAGTTTGAGTATGGGACCTTAAAGGATGAAACTCATTGAGGCCAGATTGTGGTGGGTGTGCTTAATGAAGCCTTACCTGATTCTCTGCGGTCCAGCAAAGAGTTATCGTTATTCAAGACAGTCCAACTAGTGAAACAGGCTGAGCTATAGAAGCAGAACCAACTTTTATCCTGGAGTGATGCAGAACATTTGTGGAGTAGACTACTGATCCCATCCAGTTTGTGAGCAAAAGAGGTACAAGCATGCCCACTAAAACCAAATCCAGAATAAAGAGAGGTCGGTCACTGCCATTATGTACTGGTCCCGCTGTGGCACCAAAAAAACTTTTGAGTCGAAGTCTGTCCTGGCACACATGCAGAGTTTCATTCCTGCAGGAAGCAGGGCTATTTTAAAGTGGCATGCCACAAAATAAAGCCTCTTACTCCAAATTTCAAGGAACATCAATCAGGTCAAGCAGTCTCTAGGATTTAGGAGATACAGAGGAACACAAAGTGCCTTTCTTGGGTGAGGTTGCAAACTCCAAGGCGACCTTTTGGAGTACGGATATCATATTCAATGGCCACAAAAATCAGACACGGGACAGGAATATCTATTCTTTCTGATATGGTACAGTGGCTGAAGCCCGGGTTTCTCCAACCATCTACCACTCAACTTCACTGTCCAGGGGGCATACCACTGAAAGTGCAAGGGCAGATGACTGCCACACTAGGTTATAAGGAAAGAGAAATTACAGACATTCTTTAAGTTTTCCAGAATCAGGAGTGCTCATTACCAGGCCGGATAGTCTGCTCAAATTTGCAACTTATTTACAAGATAGAAGAGCTGGACAATCAGGACAAAGCAAATAACTTCAAGAGGGAATTCCCAAAACCATTCACAGGTCTGGGGAAGCTCCAAACAGTTTACTACATTACGTTAAAGCTGAATGCCAAGGCAGTGTTTATTTATTTCATGAACGGTCCCCACCCTCTTAAAAAAGCTGAGGTAAGAGATTGCCTCCATGCTACACCAGGGAGTGATGTTGCCCACTTCCTGCTACTCAAGCATGGTACCTGTAGCCAAGCCTATCGGCTCACTTCATATTTGTGTGGACTTACACATCTGAACAAGTCCATAGAAAGGGAAGTCCATCCCACGGCAATGGTCAACAAAAGTTTGGCAAAGCTCACGAGGAGCTCGGTTTTCACTAAGCCAGATGCCAATAGCAGCTTCTGGCAGCTCCCATTAGACAAGGCACCCAAATTGCTAATGACATTTATCATGCCCTTTGACCGGTACTGCTTTAATCGCTTCCATTCGGAATTGGCTCAGCACCCAGGATCTTTCAACATACCATGATTGGCATTTTGGGAGGGCTGGATGGAGTCACCTGCCCTATGGACAATATTCTCATTCATGGATTCACCATTTTGGAGCATGATGCTAGGGTGTGAATACCGTTACAACGCTTACAAGCCATGGGACTTATATTTAATCATATATGTGAGTTATGTAAACCCACACCAACCTCTTGGGCCACATTGTTCACATGTCTGGAGTCCAGGCAGATTCCCAGAAAACTGCAGCCATCAAGGATTTCCCACTGCCTCTTAATGTTACAGGGCTTCAATGCTTTATGGACATGGTTAATCAGCTGGGTAAGTTTCTGCCCAATCTTGCACACATTAACACACCACTATGACAATTCCTAAAGCAGGACCAGGCCTGGTATTGGGATGAACACCAGAAGAGAGCATTTGACAAAATGAAAGACACGCTCATGTCAACGCTGGCCCATTCCAACCCACCATTGTCACGGCTGACACATTGTCCATTGGCCTAGGGACCGTATTGTTTCAAATTCAGCAAGACAGCTCTTGTAGATGGGTATACGATGCCTCCAGGACACTGACAGAAACAGAGCAGCGGTATGCTGTGATCAGAAGGAGGCCTTAGCAGTCACATGGGCTTGCAAAAATTTTTCTCATTACATCCTGGGACTCATATTCACAATCCAGGCCAATCATAAGCCATTAATCATCCTGCTCAACACCAAAGAATTAGCGAAGGTACGACCCCGAATTCAAAGGTTTCGAATTACACCTCATGAGGCTTGATGCCACTGCTAACTATGTCCAGTGTAAACACCAAACCACAGCTGATGCTTTGTCCCACAACCCTGTAGGGAAGACTGCAAAGAATGATGTATACTTTGCTGAGAATGTGGTGTCCTACCTCTCCTTGTCTACCAAGTTCCTCCTGGCAACTGCCCAGAAATTCAAGCAGCCCAGAAAGCTGATGCCAGGTGTGCACAGATATGGGAGTACTGTGTTATTGGATGGCCTGCGTACATTCCTAGCAATTGTATTCACCTACATCTTATGGATGACTTGCTAGTCTATAATGACTGAATTGTCATTCCCAGGTCCTCGGGCTGGACATTCTCCAATGGTTATACGAGAGGCATCTGGGTAACACCAAGTGCAGAGCTAGGGCCCGCAATTCAGTCTGGTGGTCAGGCATTTCCAAAGCTGTTGAAGACCTGATTTCCAATTGTACCACTTGAGCCATCCATAGACAAGACCACAAGGAACAACTAATGACTCCTTCCATCCTATCCTGACTGTGGGAATGCCACGGGATGGATCTTCTTAACTTCAAGGATAAAGCCTTTCTTATCGTCCTGGATTATTACTTTCAGTGCATTGAGGTCAAACAGCTACATGAGCCCACCTCGGCAGCAGTTATTACCATACTGAAGGAAATTTTTTGCTATGCATAGCATGTTGACTCTGATAACATCCTGCAGTTTGCCAATAACTGCTTCATAACTTCACTGAGCTATATGGTTTTGTCCACATCACCAGCTTACCCAACTACCCACAGGCTACCGGTGAGGCTGAAAGAGGGGATAGTGATGTCAAATCCTTGTGGAGGAAACTGGCGATGTTGACCAACCCTTACTGGTCTACACCACTGCAGAATGGTCTGGCTCCATTGGAATTCTTAAGGGGTAAGAGGTTGTGCACACAGTTCCTGAGCCTCTCACCTACCCTTCGACCATGTTTCAAGGTGACAGAGATAGAAATGGCATGAGCAAAAGATGACCACTACTGTGCGCACCAGACCCTGACATACATCAGTTGCCACAAAGCATGGGATTCACCAACACTCTCACTAGTGGTATCTATCTGGGTCCAGGATCAGAACTGGTCCAGCCAAGTTTTGAGTCACTCCATTCATCCACACTCCTATCTTATGCACATTAACCACACTAACCACTTTGGCCAAAAAGATCTGCACTGATATCCACCTGCAAACAGCTCTTACAGAACTAGATTGGCTACCCAGACCATCAAAAAGACAACTGGGCCAAACTGCAATATGATTCACAGGCCATTCCACAAGAAAACTGTAATGCTAGCCCTCTTCCGAAGGAAACAAGAACACGATCTGGCAGGCTAGTCAAACTGTCACAGCGTCATGCCCTGACTCACGGATGATGACAGTGACTTGACGGGGCTGGAAGTAAGATGTGTAAATAGTTGTGTAAATATTTAATGAGTAAAATGAAAGACGTGGGGGAGATGTAGGGTGGAATTGTCCCAGAGGAAAAAGGATGTTTTACCCGCTGGCCGCAATGGTGGCTTTTCATGCTGTATCATCCCAATCACACCTCATTAATAATGTATTCCCAGGACACATGCTGTTTCGATAGTGGGCAGGCTCTCATTCAGCCACTACGCCATCACCTCGCTGCTTCACCACACTGGGCACCATATTTAAAGTGCAGCTGTGTTCACACATCTCAGTTCTCACAGCCCAGGATTGCTGTAAAGAACACATAGCCCCAAAAGGCAAGAATATTGCAGCCCCCAGTTTAATGACGCATCCCTCGAGCGCCTTTTGGGCACAGGGGAGGCCTGGCGTGATGTCCTGTATCCTTGCTTTGGCTGCAGAATGGGCAGCAACATCATTAATCCAGTATGGGAGGCGGTGGTAGCAGTGGTCAGCACCAACATCTTACAAAAGAGGACAGCCACCCAGTGCCACAAGAGAATGAATGATCTCCTCCGTTCTGCCAGGGTAAGTCACTCTTCTCATCACTCTCAACTCAAACAGTCACAAACCCATCACATATCCGCAGGAATCTCACTCACTGCCAGTTCAAGGACCATCATCATTCACTCTCTCTCGCACCTTCATTGTCCTCATCCCCTCCGTGGGTCCACCCACACATGTCAGGCATGCTTATCACCTGGCCTGGCAGGTGTCCTGCTTACACTCTCTCTGTCTCTATTCATGCAGGACAAGGTCAAAGACTGGTGGAGGAATGTCTGACATCAAGGTCCTCACGGGCAATGAAAATAGAGCCAACCAGCTGGCTGGTGACTATCTGGACTGTTCCAGTGCTGACGGTGGGGTCGGCGCTGCTCTATCAAGTAAGGATCCAGCAGTTCAACATCCATCAGACAACCACGCTGTGAGTGATGTGTCCTATTCTGCAACCCTCTGCCATGCATTAATTTTCTCTTCTTGCTTTCACAGACACGTCTGGGAAACTGCTGATGGAGTCCACGCCCCAAAGCCCTAAATCAAGCCCTGAAGAATCCTCTGAAGAGGACCCTGAAGACACCCTCCCTGAAGACTCATCACAGCAGTCACCCACACCCTCCACCAGTAGCAGGGACACACACATAGCTTTAGAGTAGCCTCTGGGTCACATCTGGTGAGCACATCACACTGTCTGATCCACTGCAAGCGGCGTCAGGGATTTGCCAGGTGTCTGGCACTTGGAGGACTGCTGGAGGTGAGAAATCTGCTGAGCCTAAGTCAGATGACGAGTCCCTGGACTCGGTCATGTCACAGTTGCTGGAGCTGCAAGGCAAGCTCGGAAACAACCTCTCAGCATCTACCCTGTCAAGCCCCCTAAGAATCTTATATGTTTCAATAAGGTCACCTCTCATTCTTCTAAACTCCAATGAATATAGGCCCAACCGACTTAACCTCTCTTCATAAGAAAATTCCTCCCTACCCGGGATCAACTTAGTGAACATTCTCTGGATTGCCTCCAATGCCAGTATATCTTTCCTTAGGTGAGGGGACCAAAACTGTTCACAGTATTCGAGGTCTGGTTAGTGCCTTGTATAGTTTTAGCAAGACTTCCCTATTTTTATATTTCATTCCCTTTGAAATAAAGGCTAACATTCCATTTTCCTTCCCTATTACCTGCTGAACTTGTATGTTAGCTTTTTGGCATTCATGCACAAGGACTCCCAAATCCCTCTGTGCTGCAGCTTTCTGCAGTCTTTCTCTATTTAAATAATATTCAACTCTTGTATTCTTCCTGCCAAAGTGCATAACCTCACATTTTCCCACATTATATTCCATCTGCCAAGTTTTTTGCCCACTCACTTAACCTGTTTATATCCCTCTGTAGACCCCTTGTGTCATCCTCACCACTTGTTTTCCCACCTATTTTTGTGTCATTTGCAAACCTGATGATAGTACATTCACTTCCTTCATCTAAGTCATTCATATATATTGTAAATAATTGTGGCCCCAGCACTGATCACTGTGGCACTCCACTAATTACAGATTGCCATCCTGAAAATGCCCCCCGATCCCAACTCTCTGTTTTCTATTATTTAGCCATTCCTCTATCCATGCTACTGTACTACCCCCAACACCATGGGCTCATTTCTTATTAAGTAGCCTTATGTGCGGTACCTTACTGAACGCCTTTTGAAAATCCAAATATATTACATCTATTGGTTCCCCATTGTCTGTCTTGCTTGTTCCTCCTCAAAGAATTCTAATAAACTTGTTGGGCATGATTTCCCCTTCATGAAGCCATGCTGACTCTGCTTGATTAGATTTCTAAATGTTCTGCTATTACATCCTTTATAATAGATTGCAACATTTTCCCAATGACAGATGTTAAGCTAACTGGCCTATAGTTACCTATTTTTTGTCTCCATCCCTTTTTGAATATGGAGTTACATTGGCCATTCTCCAGTCCTCTGGGACTGTTCCAGAATCTAAGGACTCTAGGAAGATTACTACCAGTGCATCCACTATCTCAGTAGCTACTTCCTTTAATATCCTAGGATGCAACCCATCAGGCCCAGGGGACCTATCGGCCTTTAGCCCCATTAGTTTCTCTGGTACTTTTTCTCTCATGATAGTTATTGTATTTATTTCCTCCCCCACTTTTTCCCCTTGAATATTTAGTATCTTTGGAAAGCTATTAGTGTCTTCTACCATGAAGATGGAAGCAAAGTATTTATTCAACTCCTCTGCCATTTCCTGCCTCCCCATTATTATTTCCCCAGCCTCATTCTCTAAGGGACCTCTGTTCACTTTGGTCTCTGTCTTCCTTTTTATATATTTAAAGAAGCTCTTACTGTCTGTTTTTATATTACTTGCTGGTTTACACTCAAAACGTATTTTCGCCCTCTTTGTTATTTTTGGTCATCTTTTGTTGGTTTTTAAAGCTTTCCCTGTCCTCTGGCTTATCACTAATCTTTGCCACATTGTATGTTTTTTCTTTCAATTTGATATTATCCTTAACTTCCTTGGTTAACCATGGTTAGTTTATCCCCTTCCTCGAACCCATCTTCCTCACTGACCTACATTTTTGTTGAGAGTCATGAACTATTTTCGTAAATTTCTACCATTGTTCATCAACTGTCTTTTCTGCTAAACTGCTTTCCCACTCCACTCTAGCCAATTTTGCCTTCATTCCATTGTAATTACCCTTACTTAAGATTAGCACAATTGTTTTGGACTCAAGTTTTGCACTCTCAAACTGAATGCTAAATCCTACCATATTATGATCACTATTTCCTAGGGGATCCTTTACTCTGAGATCATTTATTAAACCTGCCTCATTACATATTACCAGATCCAAAATAGCCTGATCCCTGGTTGGATCCACAACATATTTTTCTAGGAAACTATCCCAAATACACTCCATGAATTCTCGCTCGTGTCTACCTCTGCCAATTTGATTTAACCAATCTACATGAAGATTAAAGTCATTCATGATTAATGTGCTGCCTTTTTTACAACACCTAATTATTTCCTGATTTATTCTCTGTCAAATAGCACAGCTACTGTTAGGGGGCTTATAGCCTCCTCCCACCAGTGCCTTCTTCCTCTTGTTATTTCTTACCTCCACCTGTATGGATTCTACATCTTCTGATGCAACATCCTTTCTTGCTACCGTACTTATTCCATCTTGCACTAACAAATCTACCTCGCGACCGTTTCCTTCCTGCCTGTCCTTTCAAAAAGTCACCTACCCCTGAATATTTAGTTCCCAGCTTTGATCTCCTTCTAACCATGTCTCTGTAATGGCTATACGATCATACCCATTAACCTCTATTTGTGCCATTAATTTATTTATTTTGTTCCAAATACTACGTGCATTTAAGTAAAAGGCCATTAATTTTGCCTCTTTACCATTTTCCCCCTTAGACTCTGTTTGCTGCAATTTTTCTATGTTTGTGCCCTCTGTCCCTTCCTGTCACACTCTGAGTATCATTACCTAAATAGCTGCCCTGCAAGGCTGCCATATCTTTTTGCTTTGTATCCCATTTCCAGAACCCTCCCCCCACCCCCTCTATTTAGTTTAAAGCCCTCTCTAGAGCCCTAGTTATTCGATTCACCAGGAGACTGGTCCCAGCTTGGTTCATGTGAAGTTCATCCCCCCGGATCAGTTCCCTTCTGCCCCAGCACTGGTGCCAGTGCCCCATGAATTGAAACCCATTCCTCCCACACCAATCTCTGAGCCACACATTTAACTTGACTTTATTTACCCGATGCCAGTTTGCCAGTGGCTCAGATAGCAATCCCAAGATTATTACCTTGGAGATTCTGCTTTTTACTTTAGCTTCTAAATGTTCAAATTCTTTCAGCAGAACCCCCTATCAATGTCATTGGTACCAACATGGACAATGGCAACTGGAACCCCCCCCCCACCCCCCACCCCCCCCCACCACCCCCCCACCCTCCTACTCCAGGTTCATCTCCAGCCCTGTCCTTAACCCTGGCACTGGGCAGGCAACACAGCCTTTGGGACTCACATTCATGGCTGCAGAGAACAGTATCTATCTCCCTAATTAAACAGTCCCCCACCACTACTACACTCCCATTTCCTCCCCCCACTAGACTGGTTCCCTGTACCATGGTGTAATGGTCAGTTCCCCCATCCTTCCTGCAGCCCCTGCTCTCATCCACACAGCTTGCAAGAACCTTGTAACTGCTAGACAGTTGCAAGGGCTGAGGTTCCTCTAGCACTACCCCCGGGTCCCCACACCTGCTTCACCTGCAGTCACACCCTCCTGTCTCTGATCACAGACCAAATTTGAATTACCTAATCTGAGAAGTGTGACTACCTCCTGGAGCAAAGAGTCTGGGTAACTTTCTCCCTCCCTGATGTGGCGCAATGTCTACAGCTCGGACTCCAGCTCCTTAACTCGGATCCGAATTTCCTCGAGCTGCAAACTCTTAACTAGAGATGTGTTCGCTCTGAATCACCTTGGTGTTCAGCAGCTCCCACATGCAGCAGCAGCAATGCATCACCTGTCCTGCCATCACTATCATATTGTATTCAATTCATTAATTAATTACTCTAGTATCCCCGCTCTTTACACTTTATTATAATTTTTTTTTATACACATCAGTATCGATCTTATACTTAACAAGCTATATTTAGGAAAGAGAAAAAAGGGCTAGGGATCTAAACACAAACTAAAAACCTTACTTTTACTTTAAAGACTAGAAATACTCACCAATCTTACTCACCAATCAGCTGTTCTCCGCGCTCTTTTCCCTCTCGTGTCTCACACTCTTCTCGGAATCTCTCACTGTTAAAGGCCTGCTCCTCTCGCACTCCAGCTGGCAGATGTGACTGACCAGTTCCCTAGACATGCACAGTCTTCGGCGACACTGGTTGTCTGTGATCTGCAAGACCCTGGGTCTAGCTAGGCGCCGACCAGCAATGGCTTTCTGTAGATTTTCAGCACCATGTGCATGAGACCCAGCTACCCCTTCTTCCTGAGGGTGCTGCTCCTCCCTCTGCATAGCCAGCAGCCTCTTTCACTCTCTTCTCCTTTGTCTCCATTCTCTGTACAGCACAAGGCACACAGCTAGTTCATCAGTCTTCAAGATCCTGATGTACTCCTCCTGCAGGAGCTTGAGTTAGCATGGGTGTACAAAGAATCTCTCTTGGTTAAGCCTGAAGGCCCCTTAATGCATCCCAGAGAGTGCTGGCTACCACATGGATGGCCAGAGATTAGTGCGCTGCATGTCTGCCCGAAACCCCACCCACCTCCGCCCCACTCCACCTGACTGATTGACGGCAGCTTCACCCGTGGGCTGCACAGTGTGCTCTCAGCTCAGGCGTAGGCATTCTCCCAAACCACACTGCAAGGCTGCTCTGTTAGCTCGAACCACAGGGAAGACTGGTCCAAACCAGAATGAATACATTGCAAGGGGCTGTGAGTGCCTCCATCGGTGACTGCTCCATGACCAGCTTTCGCGAGGAGATTGTACCAGTCATCCAAATGTTTTGCAGTCCACTAAAACACTTATTAGTTTGCAGCCTGTGTCCAGGGGATAAAAAGCTCGGGAGCATTTGGTGGCACTTTCAGGCCTCTGCATTGCTTGAGTGGGCTGATAAACCAGAGGCCTGACTCTAAGCATGTCAATGTGGCTGCACCTAAACTGTCTCAACTGTGGAGGAATGGTCACTTTACACAAGGTTTCCCTAATGCATGGCCGTTCCCTGTCCTGCAACCCGCACATGCTTGTGCACCACCATTAACCGCAGGGCAGCCCTTGCCCCACCAACTCGCTTCAACCGCAGGGCAGCCCTTGCCCCCACATCCCCCCCACACCAACACACCTCAGCCTTGAAATCCAACAGGGGACCCTGGTGAGTGCTGCGCAACGATACTGTGCCCTCACCTCCGAGTTCCCCTCGAAGTGTAGCCTTCCAAATGCACATCCTATATATGATGTTGTGAACTACGTTGGCGTGACTCAATGATCCAGCATGGTGGATGGTTTTGGCAGGCTGGGCTTGTAATGATATGCTGATATATTATAATGAGGTTCTGATGTCTGACGGCGGGAAACGCAGCCTGCAATTGGCAGAGCATTAATAGAGTGGAACTTTTGCAATCCCAACCAATTTCCCTATTGAATGTAGGGACAGCAGAGCCAGCCTTGTACAGTCGATGGCTCATTGAGCAATTGGGAATCCTGCTGACCTGATAAAGCCTTGTGCCTCCTGCTTATCCTGCTTCTCTGCTTGGAGACTAAACAGTGAACTTACCTCTCCTCACATACAGTTCCTGCACCACCTTCTAGATGCAGCAATGGGCCACATACTGGAATAAATTTGTGATGTTGCTTCTTTCCACCTAGAGCTTTAGAGCAATGGTAATCTTTCCAGGCCACTGGCAGCACCACCTTCCTCCTGGTGTGAGGCTACAGATCCTGTTGAAGGAGGTGGCCCAGAACTGTCACCACCTCCTTGGTGAATCTCAGGTGCCTCAGGCATTGTCTCTGGCTGGGATGGAGGTAGGAAAAGAGTTCCTTCTGTGGAGAATCCTCCTCCTCCTTCCTCTGTGCAGAGCTCCCTCTCTCTGCAGCCTCTGTTCCATTTCCCTGTCTATAATCCCCAAACGTGTGCAGCCTTTGTGTGGACAGGGTACCTAATCCGCTACCCTCCCTGTGAGGATGCAGTAACACGATCCAGGAACTCACCACCACACCCCCCAAAAATCCTCAAAAATAATTCCAGAGACTTTGCAATAGCAAAAGTTGTTCAAAATTACCTTTCCTGCAAGTTGGGTGCCTGGCCCTTTAAATATAGCACTGGTGGGAGTAAATGGTGCAGCTGAATGGTGACCAACATAAGCATTCAGTGAAGCTTCATTATCCAAGTTTCCACAAAGCTTACCAACTTAGTCGCAATGGTTGTTTGATGTGATGTGCAAACTTCAAGAGATTGTGGTACAGACACAACATGCCTTTTCAGTGGGATTCTCAATATGGGGTGCTAGGGGGGCTGGCGCACATGTGGCTGGAAGTGAGTCGTGTGCCACTTCTAAGCTCAACCCTTCTATAGCACTTGTACCAGTGAATGCAGCTGAGCACAGTTTTGTGGCCCTTGTTTTTAACTCTGCTTTTTATGAAGCTGCTTCATTCTTTTCCGTCAACTCTCAATAATGAAAGTTGCAAAATTTGCAATTTCATTCAAATGACTGCATTATTCAACCCACATTTCTTTCATATCTCCACTAAAATATTTCCACAATGAAACAAATTATACTTTTATGAAATATTTGTAGCCCACTGCATTATCATTGATTATTTTTGTATTTGCAATTAGGTTGAGATGAAGACTGTTTAAATTCTAAAATCAATTCAAAAATTCTAAATTCTAAAATCAATCAGCCTCAGTATATCAGATTTACCAAGGCAGTAAAAACTACACTGATAGCTGCATGTACTTCATAGTAGAGATATTCTTCTGGTGAGTCTGGCCATCAAAATGGAGCCATGAGTCATGGAATCAAAGGAGTGCCCTTTGAGTCCTCAAAGCCATCTGAACACTTTCACTATCTTCACTCACCAGAGGTGGAGGTCCAGAGTTCTTCGCGATGAATGTGGCACAACAGCTCCCTTTAAATTTGGCATTGACATGCAGGATTTATTATAGCTGAACACGGGCAATTTGGACATTGAGAGATTTTGAATCAGAGCAGCAGCCTGGAGTGCCATGTGGGTGCCATCTCCAAGCTCAGAGTCCAGCAACATAATAGGACGTAAAAGCTCTCTCTACATCTCAAAATGGATGATTTCCTCGGCCTGCTGAAGATGGAATTAATGATCATATGCAGGCTTTCTGGCTGAGACTGCATAAATCTCCAACTGGAGATGGGAAGCTGCCATGGACATTAAAGTTAAGAGCTATCCTGTATCTAACAGTCACAGAGAGAGGGATTTTGTTCTTGATCAGAAGTTCAGGTCATCACACGGACGGTAATATTGTTCATCTAGGAATTCCTTAGTAAATTGGTGTCATATTTGAACCTGAGGTGAGCATGCGGCCACATATCACGCCATCACTAAGACTATCCACATGACTCCAACCCAGCCTCAGCTGATCTGCTGCTGAAACCTTCATTCATGCAGTTGTTAACCTCTAGACTTGATGAGTTTAAACCACTTCTAGCTGGTCTCCCAATTTCTACTTTCTGTAAACTTGAGATAATCCAAAACTCTATTGCTGGGTCTTGGTTTACAGCAATGCCCATTAACCCATCACCCTTGCCCTTGCTGACCAACACTGTCTCCCAGTAAAGCAATGTCTTGATTTTAAAATTCTCATCCTTGTTTCCAGATCCGTCTACAACCTCATCCCACCCTGACTTTGTAATCTCATCCAAGTGGTGGCCAGCATCGCCAGAATGTGTTAAGGGGCCTTCAGACTTAACCAAGACAGGTTCTTAGTACACACATGCTAACCCACGCGTCTGTCTCTTTCATGCTGAAGGAGGAGTACATCAGGATCATGGAGCATGGTGAGCTAGCTGTATGTCTTGTGGCTTACAGAGAACAAAGATGGTGGAGAAGAGAGCAGCTTAGGCACTTGGCTGCGCAGAGGGAGGGGCAGCACACTCTGGAAGAAGGGGCGGCTGGGACACCTGCACACACCACCGAAGAGCTACAGCGAGTTGTCATTTGTCGGTGCCTAGCAACACCCAGGGTCTATAGATGCTGCCTTTGCTTCCTGCAGATAACCAACAACCAGTGTCGCCGAAGACTGAGCATGTCTAGGGAACTGGTTGGTCACATCTGCCAGCTGCTGCAGGACTTGGCACCATGAGGACATGGAGGGCATCCACTGCCCCCAGCCATGAAAGTGACTATGGTGTTCAATTTCTACACCAGTGGCTCCTTTCAGGGCTCCACAGGTGACCTCCACAGGGATATCACAAGTCTCCACCCGCAAATGCGTCCATGAGGGCATGGATGTCGTCTTCTTGAGGGCATACAACTCTGTGCATTTCGCCCAAGACCAGGAAAGCCAGGATGCAAGAGCAATTGGATTTGCCCAGATCTCAGATTTCCCACAGGTGTAGGGTGCCATCAACTGCACTTGTGTGGCGCTTAGATCTCTGTTGCAATACTCGGTCAACTATGTCAATTGCAAAGGATTCTATTCGCTAAACGTGTAGCTGGTGTGCCACCACCTGAAACGTATCCTGCAGGTCTGCGCCCGGTTTTCAGGAAGTGTGCATGATGCCTCCACCCTCAGTCAGTCACAGATCCCTGGAGTCCTCCAGGGTCCACATAGGCTGCAGTGATGGCTCCTCAGGGACAAGGGCTACCCACAGAGGCCTGGCTGATGATGCCTGTGTGGCAGCCTCAGACTGCAGCAGAGTGATGCTATAATAAGGCTCATGCTGCAACTTGCAACTTGGTGGAGCAGACCATCGGGATGCTGAAAATGAGGTTCCAGTGCCTGGACCGATCTGGTAGTGCCCAGCAATACAGTCTGCAGAGGGTGTCACGCATCGTTATAACCTATAATGCCCTTTACAACCTGTTGCTGTAACAAGCAGATGCGTTGGCTGAGAAAGAAATGGAGGAGCTGGAGCTCTCCACCAATGAGGAGGATACCAACAGGGATGAGGGTGAGGAGGTCCTCCACGAGTTTGATGATGACATGCAGTGAGGATCCCTCATAGAGCTTCACATAGCCTCTAAGAATGTCTGACTCCTGTCTGGCCGAGGGCAGCTCACTTGCGCTCTGTGTTGAGGTCATATCGTAAAGACACAGCCATGGAACTTTAAAAGCATCTGATCCTTTGCCTGCATTCAGCACCTAACCCCTTCAGGAGCACAGCATCAGTGGTCACAGATGCTGAAGAGATAGGGGCCAGCCCCACCTTAAAGGTGCTGAGAGCACACAGAGAGTATGATGGAACTCTGAGAAACCTGCCCAAAAAATTCTGGCAGGAATGACCAGCACCGGCGAGGTGCAGGCATCAGTAATGTGTCCAGGGAGTGTGAGGCCGGACCATCACTTTGGTCTAAAGGCTGCACAGAACACAGGGAAGAGGCCCTGGACTGAGACACCTGCCTTTATCCTGTGCAGGAAGGTTTTACATCTGAGTGACATGAACACTGCTCATGAATACAAGAAACCAAAGGCAGGGAGACATTCTTAGGAGTTCATTTACTATAATGAACATTATGTACAAGTGATTAACACCCATGCCCAGGCTGTGCAGCTACACCTTCTAAAATTCCCTGACCCTGCCACTACATCTTGGTGCTCTCCCAACATCCACAGTGGAGGTGGGAGGCTGACTGCATTGTCCTGTCTGTGATGACCTTGGCAGGTATCCTCTGGAGGGCCAAGACCTGGAGGGCCCTGGCCTGCTTTTGGTGTACTGCTTTGTGGCAGTGGCACCTTCCTCGACCTGTGAAGCTGGAGCTGCTGAGGTCATGGGAAGAAGGGATTTGGATGGGCCGGACACTCCTGGAACCACCTGGATGGATGGTCCTGGGGGGGTACACCTGCTGATCCTCCTCCCTATGGGTGCCCGTGGGCCCCTGGCTGACTTCTTAAGGAGAAGGATAGCTGGAGTGAGATCGAGTTGCCCCGCACCTCTCTTGTGTACACACTGTTGGGGACCAACTATGGCATCAGCGAAGGAGTTAAGCCCGTGCAGCAGTGCTGGAGTGATATCCTGGACCAAGGTCTCAATGGCAGCTGCCATCCTGCCAGTGTTGACCTCGGTGCGTTGCAATGCCAGCGCTATCACCTCAGCCTGAAGGCGGATGGACTCATCATGCCTTGCAATCTGAGGAGTGCAGCAGGCATCCCTTCCTGGAGGTTCCCGAGCTTGCCTTTGCAGCTCTAGCAACTGTGACATGACCAAGTCCAGAGACTCGTCATCTGACTTAGACTCAGCAGATTTCTTACCTCCAGCAGTCCTCGAAGTGCCAGACACCTGGCAAATCCCTGAGGCTGCTTGCAGTGGATCAGACAGTGCGATGTGCTCACCAGATTGTGACCCCAAGGCTATTCTAAAGCTAGGTCCCACCATGATGTGTGTCTCTGCGCTGGTGGAGGGTGTGGTTAAGCGCTGTGACGGGACTTCAGGGAGGGTGCCTTCAGATTACTCTTCAGAGGTTTCTTCAAGGCTTGATTGGAGGCCTTGGGTCATGGACTCTGTCGGCTGTTTGGCAGATGTGCCTGTGAAAGCAAGGAGGGATAATTAGTGCATGGCAGTGGCCTGTGAAAGAGGACAAATCACTCGCAGCATAGTTGTCTGATGGATGTTGCACTACTGGGCCCTCACTTGGTAGAGCAGCACCAACATCACCGTCAGCACAGGACTTGTCCAGATCATGGCTGGCCAGCTGGATGGCTCTGTTTTCGAAGTCCATGAGGACCCTGATTTCAGGAATTCCTCCATCAGACAATGACTTCTCCCTATTGTTGTGTACCAGCTTGTCCTGCATGAATAGAGATGGGGAGAGTGTTAGCAGGACACCTGCCATGCCAAATGATAAGGATGCCTGGCATGTGTGGGTAGTGAGTGGTCCCATGGATGGGATGAGGACAATGAAGGTGTGGGTGAAAGAGTGAAAGCTGATGTCCCTTGAACCGGCAGTGAGTGAGGGCCCTGAGGATGTGTGATAGGTTTGAGAGTGTGTGAGTTGAGAGTGATGAAAAGAGTGACTTACCCTGGCAGAATGGAGGAGACTATTCATCCTCTTGTGGCACTGAGTGGATGTCCTGTTTTGAAGGGTATTGGCGCTGCCCACCACTGCCATGCTGCCCATGCAGATTACTGTGGTCGCTGTCCATCCTGTGGCAGAGCGGGGGTGGAGGACTTCACGGCGAGCATCCACTGCATCCAGAAGATGCTTGAGGGACGCGTCATTGATTCTGGGGTCTGCAGTCTTTTTGCCTTTCAGGGCCAGCTCTTCTTTGCAGCAGTCATGAGCTGAAAGCGCTGAGGGGTGTATGTGCAGCTGCACTTTAAATATGGTGCCTGGCATGATGAATCGATGAGGTGGTGGCATGGCGGGCAAATGAGAGCCCACCCACCATGGAAACGGCTTGATCCCCGGGAACGCATAATTAATACGGCAGGTTTGGGATGATGTGACGTGTAAAGCTGCCATTGCGGCTGGCAGGTAAAATGTCGTTTTACCCGCCCCCTCCTGCACTTAGTACAAATCTGGGATGATTCCGGCCCTAGTATCTCCCTTTTTGCAAATCATAAAATGTTGTTTTATAACACTTTTGCGAAATGCCTTAGGATGCTTTATTATGTTAAAGGCACAATATAAATGCAAATTCTTGTTGTGGCTCAATGTTTATCCTTATGGAGGGTAATGTTGAATATTGGTTTGTTAAATAAAGGGAAATTATTTCAAGAGTTGTACAATTTTAAAATTTGCAGATAACACAAAACTTGGAAGTATTATGAACCGTGAGGAGGATCATGATACACTTCAGGGTACAGAAAGGCTGCTGCAATGGGTGGACATACAGCAGGTAAAGTTTAACATACATAAGTGTGAAGTAATACATTTTGATAGGAAGAATGAGGAGAGGCAATATAAAATAAATGGTAAAATTCTAAAGGGTGCGCAGGAGCAGAGAGACATGGAAGCTATATGTGCAAAAATCATTGAAGGTAGTAGGGCAGCCTGAGAAAATGGTTAAAAAGGCATATGGAATCCTGGGCTTTATAATTAGAGGCATAGAGCACAAAAGCTAGGAAGTTATGATGAACCTTTATAAAACACTGGTTCGGCCTCAGCTGGATTGTTGTATCCAATTCAGCGCTTCATATTTTAGTTAGGAATGTTGTACTGCCTTTAGAGAGGGTGCAGGAAAGATTTACAAATAGTTCCAATATGAGAAACTTGAGTTACATAGAAAAGCTGGAGCTGTTTTCCTTAGAGAAGAGAAAGTTAAGAGGAGATTTGATAGAGGTGTTCAAAATCATAAGGTTGATAGGAAGTAACTGTTTCCATTGTCAGAAAGGGTTGAGAACCAAAGGATACAGATTTAAAGTGATTGGCAAAAGAACAAAGGGTGACATAAGGAAAAACATTTTTATACAGCAAGTGATTATGATCTTGAATGCGCTGCTTGAGAGGGTGGTAGAGGCAGATTTAGTCATGGCTTTCAGAAAGAGAACTGGATAAGAATCTGAAGTGAAATCTTTTGCAAAGTGGGGGAGTGGGACTAGCTCTTGCAGATTTGGCATGGGCTAAGTGGCCTCGTTCTGTGCTGTAACCATTCTATCATTTAATGAAAACGATTGAGGAATAATTTCATCAACCTGTCCAGTAATTTGGCACAATTTGCTTATTTGACCTTAAAGAAGAGTTTATATGTCCCATTATGCTCACCTGCTTTGTTTATATAAAGCTTTGAATAATAGCAAGAATTATGATCTAAGAGTAAGCCAGTCCCACTTATCAGAGGTTCAAAACACAAACTGATTGCTACCAAAATAACTTTTGCTCTGATGGACCTGTTTTGAATGTGGAATTTGAAGAAACGTTAACTGAAACAATTTGATAGTTATAAGCAGAACTATCCAACTGTTCTTTGGCGAACAGTGCTATGTTGTCATACCACTGTGTGCCAGAATGAAATTACGTTGAGTGCTAAAAGCCTGAGTTTGCATATCTTATTTTCCATGACGAATCCCTGCAACTGGTCAGGCCATGGAAGATATCAGCAAGAACATGGGAGGTGCCACCTCATAATGCAAGAGATGAAATCAGAAGATGAATCACCATGCACTGTTACTGCTTACCTTCCAGAAAACCTAGAACCAAGTTTCCATGCATTTTGGTCAGAAAAAAATAATTTTTAAAAACAAATGAATTAATACTGCAAGTGCTATCAAGGCATTGGAGTGGAATTTCTGTAACTAATGACAGAGTGAGTTAATTTTGACATGATAAAATATTGAGAAGAATATTGCCCCTTTACCAGTCAGTGAAATATATTAATATAAATACTGTTTATTTAAAACAACAAGCTAAATGAAATTGCAAAAAGTACATGGAGTAAACAACATTACGCTTTAAATCTTTATACAGATTTGAAAAAAAATGCCTCAGAAACTTATAAACCTGCGTTTACACTTAAGCAATTAAAACAAGAAATGTTAGAAATACTCAGCAGCTCTGGCAGCATCTGTGGAGAGAGAAACAGAGTTAATGTTTCGAGTCGAATACTATGACTTCTTCAGAACTGAAGGAAGGTAACAATGTGATGGGTTTTACGCCATTGAAAGCAGGGAGAGGAGAAAAAACAAAAGGGAAGGTTTGGTATAGAGTAGAGAATGGGAGAGATTAAATGACAAAATATGTCATGGAACAATAGGCAAAGGGAGTGGCAATGGTTGGAAAGAAAAAAAATATTTGTCCAGAGAGAGTGAATGGCAGAATAATGAACAGCTCTGACCAAAAACAAAGACATGCAAAACAAGATTGAGACCAGCACATAGCCAAAAAAAATTAAAATGGGAATAGAGTTCATGGTCTGAAATTGTTAAACTCAGTGTTGGGTCCAGGAAGCTGTAAAGTGCCTAATCGGAAGATGAGGTGCTGTCCCTCGAGCTCGCAGTGAGCTTCACTGGAAAACTGCAACCAGCCAAGATCAGAGCAAGGTGGTGAATTAAAATGGCAAGCAACTGAAAGCTCAGCTTTGTGCTTGTGGACTGAGTGGAAATGTTCCAAACAGCAGGAGGGGAGACCGCATTGTGAGCAGCGAATACAGTAGACTAAATTGAAAGAAGAACAAGTAAATCACTGTTTAAGGAATGTTTTGGACCTTGTTCAGTGAGGTAAAAGAGCAGGTATTACACCTCCTGTGATTGCATGGGAAGGTGCCTTGTAAAGGGAAGATGTTGGGGTTGATAGAGGAGTGGACCAGGCCGCAATGGCCCCTTCTGAATGCTAAAAGGGAAGTAGGGGGAAGGTGTTTTTGGTGGTGGCATCATGCTGCAGATAACCACTTTGCAGAACACCTCCACTCAGTCCACAACCACGAGCCCAAGCTTAAAGTCCCTTGCCATTTTAATTCACCACCTTGCTCTCACATTCATATTTCTGTCCTCAGCCTGCTGCAGTTTTCCAGTGAAGCTCAGCACAAACTCAAGGAGCAACATCTCAACTTCAGATCAGACTTTAAAGCCAGCTGGAGTCAACATTATGTTCAACAATTTCAGACCATGAATTCTAACCCTCATTTTGATTCCCTTTTTTTGCAATGTAGCAGTCTCAATCTTGTTTTTCATGTTCTTGCTTTCGGACAGACCTGTTCATTATTCTGCCATTCAAACTCACTCTGGACCAATGCTTTGTTTCCTAACAACAATCATTACCACCCCATTTGCATTTTGTTCCATGGCATTTTTGTCATTTAATCTCTCTCACCATCTACCCTGCCTTTTGTTCTTCCTCCCCCTGCCCCATTTCAACTTCATAAAATCCATTACGTTTCTATCTTCCTTCAGTTTTGAAGAAAAGTCAACTCAAGATATTAACTCTCTCCACAGATGCAGCCAGACCGGCTGAGTTTTTCTGGCACTTTCTGTTTTTATTTCAAATTTCCCGCATCCACAGTATTTTGCTTTTGTTTACATTTGGGCATTTTACTGCATGTCACCTCATCTGCAAACCATACTGTAGATAACTAATGCTCACAAGGTAGTAGAGGCAGAACCTATCAAACAGTCATCCTGCCTGTAACCTGATAACAACACTGACCAATTAATCAACATTCAAATGATTATGATTAAATGTTAATATCTGTGTGGTATTCTGAAAATGAAGAAAATATCAAACAGGAAAGAGTTAAAGATGTAAAGTTTAAATAAATGAAATAGATTACTGTTGAAATATAAAAGGTACAGACTTTGAAATCTCATTTGTTCCAATGCAGGCCACATTAAAACTTCAGGCTACCTGCTGATGTACAGGTGAGCTGTGAACAGATCAGAGCAAAACATGATGTTGAATGGTTGTACACTTCAGCAGGAGACCCAAGGCTATTACCACTTAAAGCTAGCCTGCACTACTTGAAGCCATACTGTACATCTTAAGGAGGAGGTGCATTGTGGTAAGTACTGGCAGTGGCTAGGGAAGACATTCTGAGCAGGAGAAACATTGACTAATGGCACAAAAGAGCAGAGAGCACACTCCAAGGCTCACGTGATGCAGCATTGGAGGGGTTAGTGCAGGGGCTGGAGAGAGGAAAGATGTCCTTTATCACAGGGGCCAGGAGACCCACCAGATAACTCTGAGAAGGCAAAGGCAGTACATAACTTTCATAGGCAATGTAGCCCTGAGGACCTGGATGTTGTACTGCAAAAGCTTTAATGACCTCACAAGAGTGGCTAAAGTCAGTGAATTCATCTTCAAATACCATATCCTTACAATTGAGCCACTAGCCACTTCCACTGCTTATTTTACCGTACCCCTTTCACACACTTAGCCAACAATTTCCATTAATCACAATTCATAACTCACATTCATAGACTTCACATAAACTTCACATCCCACCGCTTTCAAACACTGCCAGTTTTTCAAACATGATAGGCACATCACCGAAACAGATTATACAACACTCATTGACACATTCCCCTATCTCTTGCAGGACAAGATGGTGCATAACTGGAGGAAGAAGCATCGAAATGGCAGAAGACAGCAATAGTTGCATGTCCTTATCCCTATGGCGGAGTCTGTGCTCGCCATCATTAAAGTGCCCATGACAGACGTCCAGTGGTCAGCAGTGGGGCTGAAACCATCAAACTTGATGGTACACTCAAACCTTCTCCTCCTTTTCACATCCAACTATGTCCACATCCCATCTCTCCTGATTTACAAGCTGCAGATGGTGCAAGTATATTTCTCTTGCTTCTCCCTCCTTCACACCACAACCCTGCCCTTGTATCTTTCTCTTTTCAGATACCCAAGAACTACAACTCTGGCTACTGGCCAGACAGTGGTTGGAGAAAGAGTGGAAAAGCAGAAAGACAATGATGAAAAAGAGACACCGTCACTCACCCTCATGGTCACCAGCTCAGATCCTGACATTACGCATACTTTAGCAGATAGCTTAGAGGTGGGATCTGCACATTTTGAGACTCTGGGCATAAGTGGCCTGCAGTCATTGCACAGAGTAGCATAGGAGGGCAAGGTTACACATGAGTTCTGCTGCCGATGGCTCAGATGAGAACTTTGCTAGGATGTCATACAGGCCTGTGAGTCTTGCTAGAAAGTCTACAGTAAATGTCCAGCACTACTGGCAGGGATTTTGTGCAGATATTGGAGCCCATTCTTTCCAGAGTGGAAGTGATGGCCAACGGCATGAGAACACTTGCCAATCCAATCATGGTGCAGCATCTGATAGTTAATCTCTCAGCTTCCACTGGCAGAGACCATGTAAGAACAAGTATAAGTTCCGACTGAAGTCATGCAAGCTCATCTTGCTGTCACAGAGCTGACATTACAGCTGAGAATAGGAAAGAGGTTTGCATAGTTTTCTCCAACACATTGTTCTGTTGCTGAGGCATTGACGGAGAGAAGTGAAAGGGACTCCATGGAGCACAAACCTGCTGTCCTCTCTCAGGATGACAGAATTAGTCCTTCAACACTGCCAATCTGCCAGCGCCTCTGCTATTGCCTGTCAGCCAGACGGCCCAGGCTGCTGTTGCCCATGCTGAGGTGGTGCAGTTCGAAAATGTCAGGCCTCCTGGGCCCAGAGATATCCAAAAGTTGTCTTCCAAGATCTTAAAAGTCTGGGAGACCACATAGTTCCACCAGCCATGAGGGTAGCACTAGGTAGGAGCACTTGGACTGGAAAAGGCAAACAGAAGATAGGCACTAAGAATATGCACAAAGCTTATTGACTTTGTAAGGAGTATTGGACGGTTTAATTTGCAAAGCATGTTTTATGATTGCCTTTCAGCATTGTGACCAAGGGGACACTGTAATTGGCAGTAATAGAAGAAAGGTAACTTTGTGGTAACTGTTGGTGAATGGAGAATTCAGGTTGCCTACACTGGTGCTATAGTCGGATAGTCGATAATGAGCGGCCCAGTTAGAAAAGGGATGGAAAATGTTTGGATCCTCTCATACTTCTCCTTTCCTCTTCCTCTCTTCCTTCTTCTCAGCCACTCACTGTATACCTTGTGGCATTGGCTGTGCTTCATGATGATGAGATCATGCACCATTAAACAGACTATGATGAATCTTGAGATGAACTCTGGCAAGTACTGCAGGACTCCTGCAGTATGTTCTAGGCAGCTGAAGTGTTGATAAAACACTGTAAGATTTCTGAGATTTGGGACAGTTAGCTAAATCAGCAGTTGAGTATTTGTATGTAATTTTAAGGTAGTTTATTAAGAAGCAGCAGTTTAGATATGTATTAACTATTTAGATAGAAAAAGTATATGACCTGTAACAGTTGAGTGAGGTTTACTGATCCTAGAAGGTGGACAGACGGTTGGCACAGAGTGTGCTGATCTCATCTTCTTGCTCCTCCTCCTCATCTATCTGAAGAAGGCAGCTGCTGACAAGCACTAAAACCTCACCAGGATCTCTCACCAGGATTCCCTCCACCCTGTCTCTGAGCACTTGTTATTATACCTTCTTTTGCAGGGCTGGCAGCTTACCCAGTGTCAATCATCCATTCAAACCTTTCTGACTAATGGGTATAGGACAGGTATCCAAAATGTCAGAGTGGTTACCAATGCTACGCTACAGGGGGACAACCTTTTAGTTTACATCATGTTGAGTGTCATAGCCTGGTCCTTTCTAAATACTTGCATAGATAAGGGAATGCACAAGATGCTATTCTACCAATTTAGGAATGTCAACATGGCAACCTGAACCAAGTGACCTTATCATTTCCAGGGACAGGTTAGAGGTCAAAGTGTTTAGAAATTCTCTTTCCAGAGAGAGGATCAATGCTGTTTAGCAAATATTATAAAGGTTCTATATTATGCAGAAAATATCAGTGTATTAAAGATCCCGATTTCTTACAGCAGCCAAGTTGTTTGCTCCATGACATTTTGTGTAGCAGCATGGCTTTCAATATATGCATGCTGTTTACATGTGTATGAATTGCACAGAGGAGTCATGAGCCATGTGGTCAGTAGATGGCCCCTGTTGCACAATAGCCACCCTTTGCCTTGCTGTGGTGGATCAGTTGCAGATGGTACAGTGACTGCGACAGAATGAAGGCATCATGACTGCTGCCAAGGTGTCAGACATTGACCTGCATGATTTGCTGTCTATGGTCATGCACCAATTGGGCATTAAGGGATTTTTTTGGTATTATTTCACAGGATGTGGGCATTGCTGGCTAGGCTAGCGTTTATTGCCCATTCCTAATTGCCCTTGAGAAGATGGTGAGATGCCTTCTTGAACCGCTGTAGTCCATGTGGTGTAGGTGTACCCACAGTGCTGTTAGGGAGGGACTTCCAGGCTTTTGAACTAGCAACAGTGAAGGAAAAACAATATATTTCCAAGTCAGGATGCTGTGGGCTTGGTGGGGATTGTGCGGGTGATTGTGTTCCCATGCATCTGCCTTTATGCTTCTAGATGGTAGAGGTCATGGGTTTGGAAGGTGCGGTCAAATTAGCCTTGGTGAATTGTTGCAGTGCATCTTGTAGATGGTACACACTGCTGCTACTGCGCGTCAGTGCTGGAGGGAGTGGACATTGAAGGTGGTGGATGGGATGCCAATCAAGCAGGCTGCATTGTCCTGGATGATGTTGAGCTTCTTGAGTGTTGTTAGAGCTGCACTCATCCAGGCA
Source organism: Carcharodon carcharias (assembly GCF_017639515.1). Taxonomy (NCBI): domain Eukaryota; kingdom Metazoa; phylum Chordata; class Chondrichthyes; order Lamniformes; family Lamnidae; genus Carcharodon; species Carcharodon carcharias. The sequence continues at coordinate 176,044,475 of NC_054468.1, read as the reverse complement.
AATGGAGAGTATTCCTTCACACTCCTGAGCTGTGCCTTGTAGATGGTGAACAGGTGGAATCAGGAGGTGAGTTACTCTCCACAGAATTCCCAACCTCTGACCTGCTCTTGTAGCCAAAGCATTGATATGGCTGGTCCAGTTCGGTTTCTAGTCAATTGTAGCCCCCAGGGTGTTCATATTGGGGGATTCGGTGATGGTAATGTCATTGAATGTCATGGGGAGATGGTTGGATTCTCTCTCATTAGAGATGGTCATTGCCTAACACTTGTGTAGCCTGAATGCTATTTGCCACTTATCAGCCGAAGCCAGGTCTTGCTGAGTATTGGCATACACTGCTTCAGTAACTAAGGAGTCGCAAATGGTGCTGAACATTGTGCAATCATCAGCAAACATCACCATTTCTGAGCTCATGATGGAGGGAAGGTTATTGATGAAGCAGCAGAAGATTGTTAGACCTAGGACACTACTCTTGGTGTCCTTGCAGTGCAACTTTTAGCCTTTCCTGCTGCTGAACCCATGTTCTGCTGTATGAGGTTAACACAGGGCATTAACTGGAACGCTCAGGTCGAAATGGCAGCAGTGACATCAAACCAGCATTACCAAAATGGCATCCACCACAGCTAGTACTAAAAATGCACACGCATTACAGATGCCATTTTGGACTGAAACAGCACCCTTAACGTGTATGTTTGGAATGGAATGTACATTCTAAACATAAACTTAATTGTAAGTGCAGTGAGGCACCTCAGTGTACAAGGTAGTGTTTTGAAAGAAATTGAACTGTATTGTATTGCACTCTATGTAATGCCAAATTTGAACTGTTTTATGAATTTTATGAATAAAGTATATTTTTGGAAGAAATATGGGGGTTACATAACTGAGTTTTATAGCCTATGTCCTGCAATTGATCAGATTTGGATGATAATAACCTTTCACCTGTTTGAAGATAGCCCAGAATAAAAGTATGCAAATTCAAGCAGAAAATCTCTGCAGGCAAAACATTCTTCTCAAAAGTCTCAAGTATGATCCACCTCCCTGGATTTTTGCAGAGGGCATTAGTTTTCCTACAGTAATAATCTAAGCATATTAACACAAGTGCTGAGGAGAGCTTTCAGCATAAGAAATTTATTGATATAATTATGTATCTACTTAATTGAATTTTTAATTTGTAGTGGTAAGGTACTGTTAATGCAGTTTGGAAAATTGACCAATATTACAACAGGAACTGCTATATTACATTTTATTATTGACTGTTTGATAACTGATGTGTCGTTAGAAGGTAAGCATTGAAAATAGACAGTTCCACTATCCAAGGTGGGTATTATCATTTGTTTAATTAAATGTGGGCCAAAAGCCCATGGGACAATTGTATACTGGGCAGTCTATGATTATCTCATCGTTCAGTGTGGTGCAGGTAATAAACTCCACCGTGGTATGATGAAACCTTTTTGACATATTTAGTGATGTAGTTACGGTTTATTGTCCTGAACTTGTCCTAGTCATGCTTTTTAAAGACATTAAAAAATAAATTTGTAATTTATTTTAATGCGCAACTCTTTCAATGATATAAATTATAATACGCACATGTTTAATTACAGTTTCACTACTTCATAATGTAATGTACGTTAACTCTTTTCAATAGAAATAATTTGGCATCTTAGATAACTGATCAATATTAATCATAGGCAATGCCCAATAATCACATAAGTTCCTTTAAATTTGTAATACAGAAATTCTACTAGTGAAATTTGTGTTGTTTTACTTTAAATGAAAATGGCCATCATTTCCCAAGCAAGGATTAAAATGTGTATTTGTTCCCAGTTCAGACAAGATTAGTTGCCTTTGTGTTTGTGAATTAGGTTCCGTAGTTAAATTAATTGCAAATATCAGGTCATTGGAGAGAATTACAGGTCATGAGGTGGGGGGGGGGTTTGCAATGTGATCCCGTGGGGAGGGTCTGCTGAATCTGCCCACAACCACCTTCTCAAGAGTCAATAGGGTGGACAATAAATTTCTGCCTTGCCAGTGATGCCCACATACTGAGTAATAATTAAAACAATATTATGCTGTGGGGAAATAGGCACTACTTCTGCCTGCCCCACATACAACCAAAGACGACTTTGAGGACAGGTCCCAATGTGTTTCTGGGAATTGCACTCAGTTCACCACTGAAGAGTAGAGTTCTCCTGTTATTTTGACTCATGTTTAGCCTTCAACCAACATTACAAAAAATAGATTACCTGCTCATTTACCTCATTGCTGTTTATGAGCCCATTTTGCAAAAAAAACATGGCTGCTGTGTTTCCCTACATTACAAAAGTCACTTCACTTCAAAAGTCATTAATTGGCTGCATTGTGTTTTGGACTATCCTCAGGTTGTGAGAGCTGCTACTGATATTAGAAAGAAATGTAGTTTCTTCACTTTGTCTGGTTGGGTAGTGTGTATAAAAGTAATAAAGTGAGATTTTCCAACACTTTCCTTATACTAGCCTGATAAAAATGTTCATAATATAGAGTTTTTATAGCCAGAATTTTAAGTTGCCGGATTGGGTGCACAGCCTTTCCAAACTTACACGAAATCGCGTGAGAAAACTTCGGGTGGGATGTCATGGCGCCATTGTGCAAAATTACGGTTGGCAGGCACGCGCTGGAGTCGAAGGCATGCCTGCTGACAATTAAAAGGGCAATTAAGCCCATTAAACTTACAATTGTCCTGAATTTAATGTGGCCCCCTGCGATTTTGTGGTCGGCGCATGGGCCACAAGGGCAGGCAACCATCCTGTTTTTAAGGCAAACTCAACCCAGGGTGGGGTAAAAATGGAGCAGAGCAGTGGCTATGTGAGTAGGTAGGGGTTTAGGTGAGAGTTGGTTGTAGTTACTTTTCTGACAGTTCATTGTATTTTGGGTTTTCTGGAGGACTCTGGCTTACAAACTTTCCCAGAGGCTTCCTGCAGGATAAATCCTTCAGGGCACTATCCTGTGCCATCTCTATACCAGCAAATGGGGATTGTCTACTTACTGAGGAGGAGAAGGCCAGAAGGGACAGGAGGGCTGGTGACCACAGGCAGTGTCCCAGAGAGTGACCTGTGAAAAGAGAGGCACGGCCATTTGGGGTGCAGGGCCAGCAGGAAGTGGAAGGCGGCAGGGACTGCAGAAGATGCCGTTACCCTACAGACAGAGTCTACGGGCAACAATCCAGCTACCTGGACGTGTCGAGGTCTCCTTAGGGAGACTGTGACCTACATTTGCCACATGATTGACCCAGAGATCACCTCAAACTGTGTAGGTGATCACCCAATGCCAATGGCTCTGAAGGTGACAGTGGGCCTGAACTTTTTCCCCTCAGGTTCTTTCCAAGAGTCAGTGGGTGATCTACATGTCTCCCAATCTGCTGCCCACAGCTGCGTCAAGCAGGTCACTGACGCTCAGTTCAGATGGGTGATGAACTTCAATCATTTCCAGACCAACGAAGCCAGCCAGGCTGAATGAGCCAGAGGTTTCACTATAACTTCAGGGTTTCCGCACATCCAGCGTGCCATAGTTTGCACTCATGGCCATAAAGGCACCATCAGGTGAGCTGGGTGCCTTCATCAACAGAAAGAGCTTCCACTCCATCAATATCCAGATTTTGCAGGTCTGCACCAGGTACCCGGACAGCTTCAATGATGCGTACATCCTGTGGCACTCCCAGGTGCCAAGGCTCTTTGTCAGTCCAGTTCAGTTGGATGATTGGCTCCTGGGTGACAAAGGCTATCCCTGAAAAGGTGGCTCATGACACAACTCCAATACCCAAGGACAGAGGTGGAGGAGAGATACAATAGAAGTCTACATCTACAAGGCCAGTAATTGAGAGGACCATTGGACTACTCATGATGAGGTTCCGCTGCCTGGACCAATCAGGGGCAGCGCTGCAATATCGTCCCGAGCACATCTCACTTATTGTGGCTGTGTGCTGTGCTCTGCAGAATTTGCCTCTCTCAAGGGGGCTCCTTTTGGAGAACGAAGACCACAAGGCTGCTCCCCAGGCCGAAGAGGACGACTTAACTGATGGGTCTTATGAGAAGCTGGAGGAGATCCAGGGTGAGGACATGGCTGCAGAAATGATGAACATTAGTGGACGGCAAGGAGACCAGGGAGGCCTTGATTCTCCGTTCATTCAACCAGGCACCCAAGGAATGGCTTGAAAGTGAGGGCAAGGGTAATGGCTCCCTGCTGAATGTTCCTGATGAAGCCATCCTGTGACCCCTATGTCAACTAACTACCTCTGAAACAAAGTTTGCAGCCTTTCCCGTCTATCACCAGCCACTCCCATGCCCAAGACCTATGAGAAACATAAAGCACAATCAAGGCCATGAAACAGAATAAATGGTGGTCATGTTTACACAAATTGAACATTGAGCACTTGGCAACTTAATTTATACCACCCGTGACAACCCCTCTTGCTTTTATAGTGCTTTAAACTTCCACTTGCAAGTGCTCTGTCTTGGTGCACACATCCACCTCGCTGCAGCAGCAGCATTAGAAGCAGCCTACTGATGTAATGTCCTGTCGGCCCTGATGACCTTAGCTGACAATGTCTGGCCGAAGAAGCCAGTGCAGACACCACCTGGGAGGGAGCATCCAGCGCCATGGCTGGGTACGCCTCAGTCATCGCGGCCTCATCAGCTGCGACAGCCACTGGCACAGGGGCGGGGGAGCAGCTGCCTTCACCTGGAGCACCCTGAGGGGAACCCACAGATGCGACATGCAGTTTGTCTGCCAGCGTGAGGTTGGTTTGAACTTCCCTGCTCACCAATGATGGACAGGCACCTAGCAGAGGGACAAGGTGCCTCACCCATCTCTCACAGTGGCAGTGGCCTGCTGAGGTCATTGCCTGTGTGAGGGTTTGCAGGTCCGAGCGTAACCCAAGGAACCCCTGATTCTGTTCCTGGAGCTGCCTCTCCATGAGAGTCACTGCTCTCTCAATGGAGGAGGCTGTGTGTTCAGAACTCTGGGTCAACGCAGTGCTCACGCTCCGCAAGGACTCCTCCATGACAGTGACCATTGCACGCAGACCCTCAAGGATATCCGCCAGATCTACCCTTGCATCCCCCTGGACAGCCAGCATCAGCTGCCTGGTGAATGACTCCAGAGGCTCTTCACCTGCCTTGGACTCAGCACTGTCCTGGTCTCCAGCAATCCAGCGCCTTGGGCTCTCTCCGGCTCTGCGAGTATGTAGTGCCCTCACCAATGTGCAATACCCAATGGAGTCAATGCAGTTATGCCCACCATTGTGCATGTGTCTATGCTGGTGCTAGTTTCTGAGAGAGGATGTGAAATGGGTGCCTCTGTCCACAGCCCCACCTCAGGTATCAACTGAGGATCCTCGGGGTCTCAGCTGCATCTTGAGCATGGCGCATCTGAGGGAGGAAGGCAACATGTCATCACCATGTGATTGTTCATATAAGACAGTTTATTGACATCATGGACAACTGCCTCCCTGAGGCATTGAGATTGGACGAGCAATGAGAACTCTTGGTTCGAACATCTCATTGGAGATGACATGACCCTACATTTCATGTGCACTCCCCCAGTCTCTCACCTGTCCACTAAACTCTTATCTTCCCCCATGACCCCTGCCTCTCTCAGACCTGTGGCCCTTGCTCCATGGTCACATTCCAACTCCAGGGCATCCATCTTGAGCTTGCTGAGTATGAGCAGATTGGCAATCCCACCATCCACTCGTGTGTGCTCCACAGAATTATGGCTTCTCTTCTGTAAGGACAAAAGTGCATTCATTAGTTCACCCTCTACTTGCAATACCATATCAGCCTGCACCCCAACCAGAAAACCAGGTTGAGCTGCCCGACATATTATCACACCTCACCCTTCTATGCACCCAATGGTAGGAAGCAGATCTCCCAGCTTTGGCCGACAGAGGTATATGTGTCATTTGGCACTCTAAACCCCGCACTCCTGACTGCCATGATGAATGGCCGCCCTCCAAGACATCTATACATAGTTCCATGACAAGTAGTACTCAACCTTGCGGAGAACAAAAGATCATTGAAACTTTTGTGGCACTGGATCCATGTGCACCGCATCTACTCACCTTGGATGCTGCCTTTGCCCACGTCTTCTTCGTCTGGTGTAGTGGCCTCCTCTTGCCATCCTGTGGCATGCCTAGACACACCTGGCACTCACTGCCTCTACTAGATTGTGCAGGCGCTCATCCGAGAAGCTGGGGTGGGGCGGGGGTGGGTGGGGGGGGGGGGGGGGGGGGGGGGGTGGGTGGGGGTGGCAGAGTGCCACAGACATTGTCCTCCCACCTGGCATTCGCAGCAGGCGCTGAAGCCATGACACCTTCAAACACCAAAATCTTCAGTTCTTTCTTCAGGATTCTTTGCACGTCGTGACAGCCTTCAGGGAGCTGCCTCTGCTCTGTTTAAAGCCCCCGCCATGTCCCTGTTGGACTCACCACCTGACATGCCCCACCCCCGCTAGCAGCGCAGAGCCTATGTCTGGCCACATTTCTTGCTGGCTGGCCCTTAATTTGCCAGCCAGCACAAAATCGTGTCCGGTATGCGATCGGGAGCGAGAGCAGATAACACCTCCTCTTCCAATTCCGCCTATCCCGCATGTACGACTTACGTAAAATTCAGCTCTATATTTTCATTTATGTGTGAGCTTTATCTAGTTAAAAATTTTACAAAGTGAACGAGTGCCAGCTTTAGTAATTTGACTTCTTGCTTCAAAGGGGCTTAAGTCTATGTCCAGGATTTTCCTCTCCCAACAGCGGCGGATGTAAAGACGGGCAATGGGCAGAGAAGCACAGCAGGAGCTGAAAAATGGGTTTCTCGCCTATGTGAAAAGACAGCGGGAATGTGTGCTCCTGCACATCATGGTGCATCGCCATTCCCGCCAGAGGCCAGCGTGTAGCCGTTTGCATCCTGTTAATGGGATGCAGGTGAAGCCCTGACCAGAATTGTCCCCCCTGTCCAATTATCCTCACCACCAGTGGGATATCACGCCAGTCGGGAACATGCCTGGACCAATGTGACATGGGCATGTCGGGAATCACCAGGAGAAAGGCCTGGGCAGCTTGCAGACAGTGGGAAGGTGGAGGACCCTGGAACACCACATGAAGCAATGGGTGGGTAGAGCATCTACCAGGTGGATGTTCATGCTGTAGGAGCTTCTAGGATGGGGATCTTGACGCTGCAGGTGGTAGACTGCAGGAGGTACTGCTGGGCATCGATGGTCTGTCCTGGGGGTGGGTGGATTAGGCAGGTTGGAGAGGAATTGTAGAGATGGGGTGGGTGTGGAGGCCTAGAGAGGGAGCAAGAAGGTTGGGGTGCTGGGGAAAGAGAGAGATGCTGCGGGGGTCATGCAATGGATGAGATGGTGTGGAATGGGAGGCTGTGATGGGCCATGGTGGAGTTGAGGCAGGGGTGCTGGGGTGTGCAGGTATGAACGGGCATGGGGGTGTACAGGTGTGAATGGGCATGGGGTGTGCAGCTGTGAACGGGCATGGGGGTATGTAGGTGTGAATGAGCAAGGCGGTATGTAGGTGTGAATGGGCATGGGGTGTGCAGGTGTGAATTGGCACGGGTGTATGTAGATGTGAATGGGCATGGGGGTTGTGCAGGTGTGAATGGGCAAGGGGGCTATGTAGGTGGGTACGGGCATGCAGGGTGTGCAGGCATGAACGAGCATGGGGTATGCAGGTGTGAACGGGCATGGAAGGTGCGCAGGTGTGAATGGGCATGGGGGTGTGCAGGTGTGAATGGGCATGGGGGGTGTACAGGTGTGAATGGGCAAGGGGGGGTATGTAGGTGTGAATGGGCATGGGGGTTGTACAGGTGTGAACGGGCATGGGGTGTGTAGGTGTGAATGGGCATAGGGGCTTGTACAGGTGTGAATGGGCATGGAGGTATGTAGGTGTGAATGGGCATGGGGGTTGTACAGGTGTGAATGGGCATGGAGGTATGTAGGTGTGAATGGGCATGGGGGTTGTACAGGTGTGAACGGGCATGGGGTGTGTAGGTGTGAATGGGCATGGGGGCTTGTACAGGTGTGAATGGGCATGGAGGGGTGGAAGAGGAGAAAGGGGTTCAGAGAGAGGGGTCTGTGATATCAACTAATGAGTCCTGGGGGGCATACTGAAGGAATTGTTGATAGGGAGGGATGATGAGGGTTAAATGGGGCAGTGGGAGCTGGTTGGGTGGGAGAGTAAGGGTCCTGCAAAGACAAGTGAAGGGATGCTGAGGATTGTTGGAGGGGACACGGAAGTAAAACTGTATTTTGGAGGTCGGAAAAATGAGAGGGGGGCATGTCTATTGTCACGGGGTGGGTATTCACCTGCACGGGATGGAGGGTGATCGGGGAGGGTTGTAGGTTGACTGCAGGAAGATCAAAGGTTTTATCAGGGGGTCGGTGCTTATGGACAGGAGGGTTTGGGTCATGGGGGGAGGTTGGAGGATGCTGGACTCTACCTGAAAAGTCACACACACCATGGCCACTTGCAACTATATAGAGCCTTGTGGTGGAAATCTCGAGATGCTGCGTGGGAGTTGGGTCATTGTGGGAGTGGTGGGGTGGGCGGAGCGGCAAGTCTGCTCAGCTGGAGAACTGAAGGGGAATCCCAGCATGTAGTACTGACAAAGCTAATGCATTTCAACAGATGAGTGCGTGGAGGACAAAGGCTGTGTGTATGGGAAGCTTCTTGCACATGGCTCGCTAGGGCCCTGGCAAAGATCATTGCCTTTCTGCACCTGCATGATTGAGGGGGATATAGACACAGCCTGGGGTGTCCCCCTGAAGATGGGGGGTTGGGGCGCATAGGCTTAACGACTATGAATCGTAATTAAACCACATCAGACATCATAAAAGTGCAAGTGTAGTTTATTTACAAAATTGTAAGAATATTTACAATTATAGTTCACCAATGCAACCACTTGTGAAATCATAACTTCTTAATGTTTCATTCCCTATCAAGTCTTTGAGGTTCTCCCCTGACATCTGCAGCAGGGGTGGAAGCCGCTTGCTGACCAGTTTGTCCTGTTGTCTTGGATGGCCTTGACAGCATCCTCTGGAGACCTGAGGCCTGGAGGGCCCGGGCTTACTTTGGCTGTCCTGTCTATGGGCAGTGGCTCCCTCTGCACTCACAGAGGACGAAGCTGAAGAAGACACAGGCAAGGGGAATTCTGAAGGGCTGGACATCCTCAGCAAGTCCTGAGTGGAGGGTCCAGGGATGCCCAAGCGCTGCTCCTGCTTCCTTTGTGTGCCCAAAGGCCCCTGCCTGACTCCTTGAGGAGAAGGGGGACCTGGAGGGAGGTTGCATTGCTCTGTCACCCTCTCCTACTGGCCCCTGTAAGTGAGAAGAGAGAGCGAGTGACTGCATGAGCTGTCTCCAACACGAAGGAACACATGACCCTTAGGTTTCTATGTGACAACATTGTGCATGGATCCTTACTGGATGGAGGCTGCCTGCCAACCTCTCAATCTGCACAGGCTCAGTCCGGTTCCTCTCCTGCCAGCTCGGCTGCCCACTCCTCAAACTCTGTAAAGGGCCTCAGTTCAGCTGGGTCCCCTCCCATCTTCTCTCTCCCTCTTCTGATATGCTGTAACTTCACCTATGTAAAGAGAGAAGATGGGCTTGAGAGCAATTGGGTTTCAAGTGTCTTTCTTATGCTTCCAGTCTTACAAGTAACACATTGGATTGTGTGCCATATGATTGATGCAGTGTAGGTTGTCCACAAACGTTCTGGGGTAGCACCCTCCAGAGCAGTGAGCCTATGCAGATAGAAGGATAAGGCTCACAGAGGCATGGCATTAATGGTGCTTGCTGGTGCCCTCAATGCCAAAGCCCCTCCCCTCCATGCACTAGACAGCATCTGCCTGTTTGTGGAAGGGTCAGGGAGACGCAGTGGTCTCTGCTCCTGCAGACTAGATAGATTGCAGCGGGGCTATAAGGCATCACCTTATCACAGAATCACACAGTGCAGAAGAGGGCCTTTGGCCCATCGAGTCTGCACCAACATGTGAGAAACACCTGACCTACCTACCTAATCCCATTTACCAGCATGTCCCATAGCCTTGAATGTTATGATGTGACAAGTGCTCATCCAGGTACTTTTGAAGGCATGTAAGGCAACCCGCCTCCGCCACCTTCCCAGGCAGCACATTCCAGACCGTCACCACCCTCTGGGTAAAAAAGATTTTCCTCACATCCCCCCTAAACCTCCAGCCCCTTACCTTGAACTTATGTCCCCTAGTGACTGACCCTTCAAATAAGGGGAACAGCTGCTCCCTGTCCACTCTGTCCATGCCCCTCATAATCTTGTACACCTCGATCAGGATGCCCTCTGCTCCAACAAAAACAACACAAGTCTATCCAACCTCCCTTCATAACTTAAATGTTTCATCCCAGGCAACATCCTGGTGAATCTCCTCTGCACCCCCTCCACTGCAATCACATCCTTCTTATAATGTGGCGACCAGAACTGCACACAGTACTCCAGCTGTAGCCTCACCAAGGTTCGATATAGCTCCAACATGACCTCCCTACTTTTGTAATCTTTGCCTCGATTGATAAAGGCAGGTGTCCCATATGCCTTTTACTACATCCCACTAGCATGCCCCTCCACCTTCAGAGATCTATGGACACACACGTCAAGGTCCCTTTGTTCTTCAGAACCTCCTAGTGTCATGCTGTTCATTGAATACTTCCTTGTCAAATTACTCCTTCCAAAGTGTATCACCTCACACTTTTCAGGGTTAAATTCCATCCACCACTTATCTGCCCATTTGACCATCCTGTCTAAATATTCCTGTAGCCCAAGACACTCAACCTCACTGTTAATCACCCGGCCAATCTTTGTTTCATCCGCAAACTTACTAATCCTACCCCCCACATAGTCATCTATGTCATTTATATAAATGACGAATAATAGGGGACCCAGCACAGATCCTTGTGGTACGCCACTGGACACTGTCTTCCAGTCACTAAAGCATCCTTCTATCATCACCCTCTATCTCCTACAACTAAGCCAATTTTGAAGCCACCTTATCAAGTTACCCTGTATCCCATGTGCATTTGCCTTCTTTATAAGTCTCCCATGTGGGACCTTGTCAAAGGCTTTGCTGAAATCCATATAAACTACATCAACTGCACTACCCTCATATACACACCTGGTCACCTCCTCAAAAAATTCAATCAAATTTGTTAGGCATGACCTCCCTCTAACAAAGCCATGCTGACTATCCCTGATCAAACCTTGCCTCTCCAAGTGGAGATAGATTCTCTCCTTCAGAATTTTCTCCAATTGTTTCTCTACCACTGACTTGAGACTCACTGGCCTGTAGTTCCCTGGCTTATCTCAACAACCCTTCTTAAATAGTGGAACCACATTCGCCGTTCTCCAGTCCTCTGGCACCTCCCCCGTGGCCAGAGAGGAATTAAAAATTTGGGTCAGAGCCCCTGTGATCTCCTCCATTGCCTCCCTCAGCAGTCTGGGACACAAATCATCTGGACCTGGAGATTTGTCCACTTTTAAGCCTGCCAACACCTCCAATACCTTGTCACTACTTATATCAATTTGCTCAAGAACCTCACAGTTTCTCTCCCTGAGTTCAATACCTTCATTCTCATTCTCTTGGGTGAAGACAGATGTGAAGTATTCATTCAACACTCTACTGATGTCCTCTGGCTCTCCACCCATAGATTGCCCCCTTGATCCCTATTGGGCCCTACTCTTTCCCTGGTTATCCTCTTCCCATTGATATGCTTATAGAACATCTTAGGGTTTTCCCTACTTATACCAGCCAGAGCTTTCTCATAACTCCTCTTTGCTCTCCTAATTGCTTTCTTAAGCTCCACCCTGCACTCTCTGTACTCCACTAATGCCTCTGCTGATTTGCTCCCCTTGTACCTGCTAAAAGCCCTTCTTTTCTTTCTCATCTTATCCTGAATATCCCTGGTCATCCATGGTTCTCTGGGCTTGTTACTCCTTCCTATCACCCTAGAGGGAACATGTTGAGCCTATACCCTCCCCATTTCCTTTTTGAACATCCCCCACTGCTCCTCTGTAGATTTCCCCACAAGTAGCTGTTCCTAGTCTACCTCGGCCAGATCCTGCCTTATTTGACTAAAATCCTCTCTCACCCAATCCAAAACATTTTTATGCAACATGTCTATTTCTTTGTCCATAAAAAGCTTAAATTGTACCATGTTGTGGTCACTATCACTAAAATGCTCCCCCACCACCACTTCAGCCACCTGTCCAGCTTCATTCCCCAGAATTAGGTCCAGCACTGCGCCGTCCCTTGTTGGACCCTCTACATATTGACCAAAAACGTTATCCTGTATACATTTCAAGAAATGCATTCCATCCAAGCCCTTAACACTATGTATATCCCAATTAATGTTGGGAAAGTTGAAATCACCTAATATAATTAACCTATTGTTATTGTTTTTACACACATCCGCGAATTGTACACATATTTGCTCCTCACTTTCCCGCTGACTATCTGGGGGGTCTAAAATAAACACATAACAATGTGGCTGCCCCTTTTTTATTCCTAAACTCTACCCACAAAGCTTCATTCGATGCCCCCTCCAAGATATCATCTCTCCTTACTGCAGTAACTGGCTCCTTAACTAATAATGCAATGCCTCCTCCTTTTTTACCCCCTCCCCTGTCTAGCCTGAAGATTCTATATCCCAGAATGTTGAGCTGCCAATCCTGCCCCTCTCTCAACCACGTCTCAGTGATGGCTACTATATCACAATTCCACATGTCAATCTTCACCCTTAACTCATCTATTTTGCCTGTAATGCTCCTGGCATTAAATTAGAGGCCATCCAACCTTGCCTTACTCACTTGAAGCTTATTGCAGCTGTACTTCCTATGACTTGATTGTTTTATTGTATTATGATGTGTCCCGATTCTGCTAACATTCTGTGTCCCCTCCCCCTGCCAAATTAGTTTAAACTCCTCCCAACAGCACTAGCAAACCCGCCCACCTGGTTCAGATGTAGAGCGTCCTGTTTGTACAGGTCCAACCTTCCCCAGAAACAGTCCCAGTGATCCAGGAATCTAAAACCCTCCCTCCTGCACCAACTCTTAAGCCACATATTCATCTGTGCTATTCTCCTATTTCTGAGCTCGCTAGCACGTGGCACAGGGAGTAATCCAGAGATTACAACCCAAGAGGTCTTGCTTTTTAGTCTACTGCCTAACTCCCTGAATTCTTGATGCAAGACCTCATCCCTCTTTCTACCTATGTCATTGGTACCAACATGTACCACAACCTCTGCCTTATCACCCTCCCCCTTCAGGATGCCCTGCAGCTGTTCAGTGACATCCTGGACACTGGCACCAGGGAGGCAACACACCATCCTGGAGTCATACTGATGGCCACAGTAGCACCTTTCTGTTCCCCTGACTATAGAATCCCCTGTTACTATTGCTGTTCCTCTGTTCCTCCCCTCATGTATGGACAGGCTGCTTATGGTGCCAGAAGTTTGGCTCTGCCTGCACTCCCTGGAGGAACCAGCCTCCAAAATGGAATACTGATTTGGGAGCGGGACCCCAGGGGACTCCTGAACTACCTGCCTGTTTCTTTTGGACTGCCTGGTGGTCACCCATTCCTTTCCTTCCTCAAGTCCCCTCAGCTGCGGTGTGCCCACCTCTCTAAACGTGCTATCTACAATACTCTCAGACTCGCGGATGCTCCACAGTGTCCCCAGCCGCTGTTCCAGCTCTGAAACCCGAGCTTCCAGGAGCTGCAGCTGGACACACTTCCTGCAAAAATGCTGGTCTGGGGCACTGGAAATGTTCTCAGCTTCCAACATGGAGCATAAGGAGCACACCACGGCTTTGAGGAGCACACCACGGCTTTGAGCTCTCCTGCCATGACTTTCTATTTAAATTAAACCTTTTAAATCTAGGGCCCTTCTTTCCTGATCCTCGTTATTACAGAATATACATACTATAAACCACAAAACCACCTGAAACTATAAGCGATAAAAGTAATAAATACTTACCCAACATTTTCCAATACTTAGCAGTGATTCCTTTCCCTTGTAGCCTCTACTGCTGCAGCAGGGCAAGACCACTCTCTGAAGATTTAAGAAGTTGGATAGCAAAAAAAAATGCAAAGAGTGCCTCTTCCTCTATGCACCGAATTCCCACAGTGCACCAAATTGCAAATACCTACACTCACTCTGGTTGTGTCTCACTCAGGATGAGCTCTCTCCCCTACTTGTGTGCAACTCATTGAGTAGCTCTTTTATGCATGGGCTGCATGGATGATGCCCTTGCCACTGTGGCTCAAGTCCCCTCTTCCATTCAGTGAGATGAGTGTGAGCAGTTGAGGATTCATTTATCCTGGCGACACAGATGAGATCATTCATCCATTTCTGGCACTGCAGAGCATTCCTCTGGAGGAGGTAGGAGGTTGTGGGCACTGACCACCCTGGTGACTTCCTCCCCTGCAGGTGTGGCCACACTGCTCAGCCTCTTCCTACAATTCTCGGAGTACAGGACCCCTCTCCTGGCGTCTGCTACATTGAGCAGCACATCGAGGGAAGCATAGCTGAATCTAGGGACCAGAGCTCCCTGCAACTGCTAGGCCATCTCTTCTTTCCATGGTGGGGTCATGACATAGAAGTTGATGTCCAGCCGCCTTTTAAATATGGTGCCCAGATATAATGGCAGGGTGCACATCGGCAATACATCGGGAAACCACTGACTGCAAAATTAATGAGCCCAGCATTGTGCAATTCGGCACGAATTCCCACTGGGCTCCGTGGAGGGAAACACTCCTGGTTTCTGCCCTGCCACAGGACTTAGCCCACAATAGAAAATCCTGGCCCACCTTTTTCTGCAGGTTCTTACAAGGTTAAGCATGGGTATTCCACATGAAAACTTCAATGATGAGGGATATAGCTTCAGTCTGTTACTAACAGCGTGATATAATGAATGTTTGTGTTCACAATGTCAGTATCTTTTATTTCAAGAGACTGTTCTAACTGCTATAGGGGATAAGTGAGAGCTCTTATAAACAGCATGTTATAAATCCTACTATCATGTACTGTGGTATGGGCCTAATTAGCTGGGGGTTTTTTGCTTACTTTTATCAATAAATTAGACTAGTTGTGTTAATCTATCTCTGTATAATAATTCTGCTTATTTGAATGGACTGAAGCACTAATATATGTAAATTCCTCTATGTAATTTGTTAAAATTGGGATAATTGTTAATCCCCATGTGTATGTACTCTAAAGGACCAGGAAGTAGAAACATAGGTTTCAAATTAGAAGGAAAGCGGTTTGCTTCCTAAGATTGTTATTGAACCTTTAAATAAGAAAATTGCTCTAAGAACCTAGAATTCTAAATTCATACAGCATCCAACATGACTATAACAACAAAATGTCCTGGAAAAATTCATCAGGTGTGGCAGCATCTGTGGAGAGGGAAACAGAGTTAATGTTTCAAGCCAAATCTGATTCTTATTTAGAGCTGACAGAAGGTAAAAATGTGATGGGTTTTATACTATTGAAAGGTGGAGAGGGAGGTAGAACAAACGGAAAGGAGCTGTTCATTATTCTGCCATTAACACCTACTCTGGACCATTGCTTTGTTTCTTTACTACAGCCATTTCCACTCCTTTTGCCTTTTGCTCCATGACATTTTTGTTATTTAATCTCTCCCATCCTTTAACCTATCCCAGGCCTTTTGTTTTGTTGGGATACTGATTGCCCAGCATTCTTATTGACTGCAATTACAGTTTTAAGCTGATGACTATGTTAATGCAATGCTACAAAATGACCATGCAAGGTTAACATTCTGTGGCTGTTTCTTTCTTGCAGGACTGCATTGGCTATGCTTCTTGTACTCTTTCAAAAGGATCACAGATTATGGTGCAAGTATTTGGCATAGAAAAGGATAAAGCATTCTTATGATGACATCATCTTCCAGGTGCACGGTGCCTTGTAAGGCAGCAATCTGCTCCCTGGCTGATGAATCGACCATTTTCTCTCCTAATCAGTCCTGTTTCAAATGCCTGCTCATCAGATCAAGTAGTTTTCTTTTAGGCTACCACCATTTCCCAGGAACATTGGGGAGTACTGTAATGAGCAAATGCAACATTTGTGTGTGATGAATTCATATAGGTGGTTTTCAGCTGTATAAACAGTTTCAGTGTTCTTTTTTTTCTTCGTTCATGGGATGTGAGTAGCAGCTGCCTAGGCCAGTATTTATTGCCCATCCCTAACTGCTGCATTCCATGTGGTGTAGGTACACCCATAGCGCTGTTAGGGAGGGAGTTCCATGATTTTGACCCAGCGACAGTGAAGGAACGGCGATATATTTCCAAGTCAGGATGGTGAGTGACTTGGAGCGGAACTTCCAGGTGGTGGTGTTCCCATGTGTCTGCTGCCCTTGTCCTTCCAGATGGTAGTGGTCGTGGGTTTGGAAGGTGCTGTAGATGGCACACACTGCTGCCAATGTGCATCAGTGGTGGAGGGAGTGAACGTTTGTGGATAGTGTGCCAATCAAGTGGGCTGCTTTGTCCTGGATGGTGTCAAGCTTCTTGAGTGTTGTTGGAGCTACATTCATCCAAGCAAGTGGGGAGTATTCCATCACACTTCTGACTTGTGCCTTGTAGATAGTGGACAAGCTTTGGAGAGTCAGGACAAGTTATTATTCCTAGAATTCCTAGCCTCTGACCTGTTTTTGTAACAACAGTATTTACATGGCTAGTCCAGCTCAGCCCAATTCTATTACCCAAATGTCTTAGCTCAGTTTCTAAACTCTGAGTCCAATATTTGTATGTTCAAGCTGCACTTTGGACTACAAGAACATAAAATTATTCTGATTCTCCAATGCAGTATTGAATACCCAACACCTCAAAATTTAATAATCTTACTCTTTTGCTTCAATCCCTCATGATTTGTCTCTCTCCTAGTCTGTAACCTCCTGCAGCCTGTCCAGAACTATCCATTCCACCATGTGGGGCCTCTTGTGCATTTCAAGGCATTGGCAGTCACCAGGGCTCAAAGCTGTGGAATTCCCTTTGCCTTTCCACTTTCCTATCCTCTTTTACTACTTTCCTTAAAATCTATCTACTTGACCAAGTTTTTGCTTATTCCTCATAATATCTCCACTTTTGTGTCATGCCCAACAATGGCATCTCAGATTCCTAAATTTTAAGATATGAATGTTATACCAAGTGGACTCTTTAAAATTGTATTTTCATTTACAAAATGGACAATGTGCTGCAAAGATGGCTGCCGAAGGTCAGATGACCCGGCTTGTGTATTCAAAAATTGCCTTACTGTCCAACAGGGACAAAACTGTTCATCCCAGATGAAAAGGTGTCAACTACACACATCCTGGGATCTTCAAAATAAGTTTGAATCGTTATTTCTTGAAACAAAGAAGTAGATTGTCATAATCCCCTCAGGATGAATGTCTTCAAACAATAAACCCGGATATGGCTAATCAAGCAACACCACCACCATATTTGGAAAAGGAACTGAAATTGTGAGAAGTCACGTGTTGAGGCAGCCATGTTTGTCCCTTTGTAATTTTTAAGTGCTGTCTGCAGAAGGAGACAACAGCAGCAGCAGACAGGGCAATAACACCTATGCCTTAAGAACCAGAGGCTGTAACATTGTAAGGCCTCCAAGCCTGTTCCTTTCTGGATCCACCAATACAGCAAACTGACATTCTTGTAACAGTACTACAAGCAACTAACTTTGTGACCTGCAGAAAGTCTAACTCTTTGAGAGAATTATGAAAATGATGTTGGCTGTTGAATTCATGTAAATTATGCTTCAGGAGTGAAGATGTCTTTTCATCGGGCCTGAGAGGCATGTTTTCTAGAACAAGACAATCATGTGAATTATGAACTGTTCCTTTTGTTTATACCTTGTAAAAGTGCACTATTCTCTTCAACTGTACTTTCCTTGAGTGTGTTTGTGAGTGTGCTTGTGCGAGTGAGTGCTTTAGCATCAGATTTCAAGGTGAGTGCTTAAATGATCACTTTTCTTTATTTAAACCCACAAACAACTTGCTGCTGATTATTCTAATTGTCCACACACTCAGAGATTAACAGCACACATACATCTTCCTCTCAAAAGTTTACTGATTGTGGACAATTGGGAAGGGAAGAGGGACTTCAGCAGTACTTTCTCATGCTGTATGTAACAAAATTGGAGGCTTGCCCAGGATCTGAAACAATTGGACTCGACAAGCTGAATTTGACATTAAAAGAATAAATTAGAAGCAAAAGGGAAAAGTTCAATAGCTCAAATTGTTTTCTTTTAAAAAAGGACGGTGATAGCATATTTTGCATATATTAACACTAGAAAGTAGAATGTCTAACTTTTATGTGAAATCATTCATAGAACAGAGGGATTTTAACTTAGCATAAGCTACCAAACTTAATGATTGTTCAGCTCAAAATGGAACAGGCAGAACTTAATGTGAGGGGAAACACGAAGAAGCTTGAGGTACTAAAAATTCTGTCTGTGTATTTTTCCTTCACTCTAGAACTGGAACAGGCAGAAGATATGGAACTTGAAATAGACCAAGTTACCTTGGCAAAACTTCACCTGAAAGAGGAGAGATTGGAGTTAGAGGTCCAAGAACTAGAAAGAGAAAGGCAATAGAAAAAGGAAAATGAAGAAAGAGAAAGGCAGGAAAGAAGGGAGGATAGAACATTTTAGAAAAGAGAGAAAGCTTTCCAGAGGGAAAAGTTGCAAGCACAACATGACAGTGAAATAATACAGATTGAATTGTCCAAGGAGATATTGTCTTCATGTAGGGGAGAAGCCATTGGCAATTCAAGTGATTCTAGTTCAGAGCCAAGTTTTTTTTAAAGGATTTCCAGTTAGTACCAAATTTTGGTGAAGATGACAACAAAGCATTCTTCAAAGGCATGCAAATAAGGTAAAGCAGCCTGAAGAAATATGGACCCTCCTGATGCAAAGCCATTTAACATGTAAAGCATTCTATATTGAACAGAGTTCTTCAGACTATGAGTGAACAAAAACTGCTATCCCAAGTGCTTATGAGTTAGTATCAGAAGCATATTGCCAGAGATTTAGGAAATTGCACAAGAAACCCACTCAAACCTTTCCCGAACATAAAAGAATTGCAACAACTCACATTTGACCAGTAGATGTGAGAGTTCAAAATTGACCCCATTCATAAAGGTTGGAGGGGTTCCGAAATTGCCTCCCATACAGCCTTAAAACTTATATGGAGGAATAAAGAGTTTCAAAAGACAGAGAAGCAGCCATCATAGCAGACAACTATGAATTGACACACAAACCTCTAACGTACAATGAACTTGGCTCTCGTAACTCTTATGAGCTAGGGAGAGATAGGATGGGCTTGGATGAAGCAGAAATGGGCTTGATAGAAAAGGAGAGTAGAAAAGGAAAAGTACATCAATCTCCAACTTTTAAAAATAGGAACCCAGATGGTAAACCAGCAGGAGCATGCCCAGTGTGTTTTCAGTGTGTAAAGTTTGGGCATATAAGAGCAGATTTTTGGCATTTCCAAAAGTCTACAGGGGGCGCTGAAGTCACGAACATATCCAATGCCATGAAGTGGCAAACCTGTACTCAAATGTAGCAGGGGAGGACAAAGTTAGCTATAAGAACATTTTGAAGAAAGCGAAAATGACTCCTTTTATATCCCAGGAACCAGGCAAAGTGATAACCATACTCGGGGATATTGGTTGTCTTCAAACACTACTTGTAGCAAAGGTTACAGAAGTGCCATCCAAAAGCAGAACAAAAACCACGGTATTGGTAAAAGGGCTCACTGGCAAATGTTTGAAGATTTCCTTAGCTAAAATTTACATACAAAGTAAGTTGGTCACCAGTGTAGTGACGGTCAGAGTCATTCTAAATTAAGGCCCGCCCAGCATGACATCCGCCAGGAAGTGCTATGCGCTCACTGTGTGGGCGGGGAGGGATTCCCTGAGCTGGGACTACGTTCTTTCACGCATGTGCAAAGTGCTGCCTCAGGGAGATTGGCTCAGGTTTGAATCATTGATAAAGATGAGAAAAAAAATTACTGACATGTCCCCTTATGTGCCACTGTCACATGAGCTAGGACATGTCTATTTCTTTTATTTAGAGATTTCATACAAATTTTAATACCCTCATGAAACCTCATCCCTCCTGTGGATGAGGTTTCATGTTTTTTCAGAAGCCCGCTAGGGCTCCCGGCCTGCCCGCCAACCTTAAGATTGGACAGGCAGGTCCATCAATTACTTCAATTACTTTGTTAATGGCTTTAAGTGGCCATTGACAGGTCGGCGGGTGCACAGCTGACTCGGCTCCGCGCCCACCGATCTGAAAAAGTAAATGACGCGGGGTGACGTCAGGACGCCCACCCAACATCATCCCCCGCTCACCGACCGGAAAATGCAGCCCTCGGAGTAGTAGGGGAGTCGTCTTTTCTTCATATCCTGCAATGTCTCCAGGATGTTCTTTGTTCCTCTTCTCATCTACTAGATTTATTCAAATCTCAGGTATTGAATACTTCTTTCACTGTCCATGCAACAGCGAATGATATAGCTGTGGAAATCTTCATTGAAGTTGAAAATGCTTCATTTTCTCAGGACTTTCCCCAGTGTGTAAAGCAGCAATAGAAAATTCCAGACAGAATGTCTGTTTGTTCTATTCATATTCAAGAGAGTGTGATTGTCCATGTCTTGAGGTTTCTTTCTTGAATCGGTCTTTCATTGAATGGCTTTCACAGTAAAGTTGCCATAAGGATCACAGCCCAGGTATCAGCAGTCATCAGAAGCTGCTATCCCACCTCGCCAATGTGGTTGCCTTCCAAGGAGAAGACGAGGTAACGTATATGTCCACAATGTCCTCCGAGAGCCAAGAACACTGTTGGAGAATGAAGACGCAGGTGACCATGTCTTTGTGGGGGCGGGGGTGGTGTGGGGGGGGAGGCTGCAGGGGAGCAATACAAGAGGTTTACAGACTTTGGAGAACGTGATTTAAATAGCTTAACAAAGAATGTAACAGTTTGAGATTATACTTGGGAGGAGATGTAGAGTAATGGGTTAATGATTGTGTGAATGAGATCATGATGGTATTAATGATGTAACTGTGATATCAGGGGTCAGATGACCAAGGAGCTCCAAAAGAGCTAGTCACAGCATAATATGTGTCCTGAATACTATGTGCTTACCCTGAGGTCTTTGTAAGTAGTTCTTAATAAATTGTTTCAAGTAAAACTACACCGACTATCTCAAGTGATATGATATGGCAGGTGGTATTTGCCAGGCTGACCAAATCCTAAAGGGAAACTTGGCCACTCTATCACAACAATTTTGCAGTTTGTATTTATAATGAGGTCTGTGCACTGAAGTCAGGAGTAAATAGTCCACTACTACCTTTAGAGATTTTAAAGATTAAATTAAACTAGTTATTAACAGAAGAAAATAAAACTTAAAACACACAAGATTACAGTTACACAGTTAAATTTAGTTTTATAACAGTACTCACAAGATTTCTACTTAACTAGGCTCCCAACTACACACTCCTTTCAGACACTAGTCCAAATAGATTCTTAATCTATAAAACATCCAGAAATATTTCCACAAGCACCGACTGTTGCTATAAGGAAGATATTCCACAGCTTCTTACTATCTCGCACACAACAATGGAATTCCAAAGTCTTTTAATACAACCTTAGTTACTGGAACAGCAAATTTCTTCAGGGTGGCTAGAGGCTTTTTCCACAAGTCTGTTTCACACAGTGCACCCTTCAAGATCTCACATGGCCACCCCCATACAGCTTTCCATCTTTCTTTAAACATACTTTCTCCCTTTTGATCTGGACTTTCCATTGATTCAACCATTTACTTTTCCCAGAATATAAAAATCTTTCATGTTGCCATTATGGCCAGCACTTTTGGGAAAAATAAACTCAATAACTTAGCCTTATTTATCTTTCAAGTTGTAAAATACCCTACCACACCCCTTTGAAAATCAAACAATATATCAACTTATCTAAAAATGCAAATTCCATTCACACTATATCTGCTGAGACCTCATTCTAGCTTACCCATCTCCATTTCAAATGTTGTTTTACACCTAACCCCTTTTGGTGATTCAAACCTTGTAGTCTTATGTTTGTAGTTTAATTAAACTAGACACACACACACAAACATACATACACACAGTCCCCATAAGCCTGCTTCAGTATCCCACAGTAATATTAGGGGAAAAAGATATTTCCTTTACACAAGTCTGTCATAGGAGAAGAAACGCCTCTCCAAGGTACAGTAAGAAAAGAAAGCATGGCAACAGTAAACCACAGCAAAGCTCGGTGATGACACAAAATACCCACCTTGGCATCCACCAGCCCCTGTGACTTCTTCTGATCTCTTTCTGGGACAGCAGGCCTTATCCAGGTCCCTCCCTTCCTGTTTCCACCCTGCTCCCCGGAACGAAAATCCTGCATTGCGGGCACTTTCTCCCAAGGTTGGCATGCCAAGTCGGGAAATTTCCAATCCCGCTCCCCACCTCTAGGATGAAAATCCAGTCCTTTTTGTCTGTTGGTATTAAAATGTCCAAACGCCTACAGATGCTAGCAAAAATACAACCCCTCTTGACAACACATCACAGGGATTTAGAAGTGGAAAAGCACAGAAGGCACCAGGTTTCTGATCAAAAGCCTGCCTAAGGCCAAACTTTAACACCCAAAAGAACGTCAGTTCTAATTGTGCCTCATCCAAAAAGGGTGAAGTGAAGCTTAAACTTGAAACAAGAACAAATGGCTGTTGGAGACAATGCCAGCTGTAGCAGTTGTAAGATTGATGTGTGGATGTCAGAATGAGTGCAGAGTGTGTTCATATTTCTCTTGCTTCACCATGAAAACAATATAATATTAATAAGACATGAAAGAAATCCAAACAGTGTACCTCAGACTTTATTCTTCTTGCTATTTTTAAAATGAACTTTCTGCTGAACTCAACAAGATCACATGGCTATGGGATTGGTCCTTTGTTCTGGAAGCTTAAAACAGGAGTTACAAGAACAAAAGCATCCTCCTGTCATCATTGTGGAATCGCGCATCCAATTGTAAGGACATTGTAATCATGAAATCAGGGGAGTCGCAGATCAAAACGCATTTATTCCTGCAGAGTTGTTAACAGATTCATCTCACACCTGGGACTGTCCAGGTCCATTTCAAAAGGAGATCACTGAGGGTATAATGGGCATTGTTTGCACCTTGATAAGTTTATTCTCTAGCAGAGTCAGATGGTCAGCCTAGACAATAGCTTCCTGACACAATGTCCTCAACTAGGATGGTAACTGTTTCAAAGCTAATTGCAGGGACATTATCAGTCCTGAAATCAAAGCCAGTTCCAGACATTAGTTAAACACAGCTTTTGAAATCATTGTGGAAATGGAAGGTCACATGATTTGAGTGACCATTTTAAAATCTCTATCGCCTTTTGAGAACTGAAAAACCCTCAGCCTGGTGAATTACCAACTAATCGAACAGACCCACAATAGGACTCCCAGCTGGCTAAGCAACTGGTCACTGTGCCTCAATTCCTAGAAGCTTGTTGAATTTAATAAGTCTCTGATCATCACTAGACAAGTGATCTAAGCACAGAAATCCCCATTCATTTCAAGGCTTTTCGGGTATCTCTCTCCAACCAGGAACTCACCTGAACTGAACTTTGCCATGAAGGATCACCCTCTGGATGAATTTCCGGACTCTGGAAATCCAGTGAACTAATATTCATTTCTGTGATTCTTTTACTATTGTTGTTGTTAAAAACTCCCTTTCTTCTATACCCCTTATACTGTGGGCAGAATTTTATGAGTCAGCGAGCGGGGGTGAGGCCTGCTCGCCGACGAGTAAAATGACATGCAGTAACGTCGGGGGGAACTCCCGATGTCACTGTGCCTGATTTAAATTTTCAGGAAGGCTGGAGCGCAGCAAAATGTGCACCCGACAACCTATCAATGGCCAATTGAGGCCATTGACAGGGTCAATTAAGTAATTAAGGGACCTGCCCGTCCAACCTTAAGGTTGGCGAGCAGGCCAGGAGCCCTGGTGGGAAGTAGAAAAAACATGAAACCTCATCCACAGGCGGGATGAGGTTTCATGTAGGCATTAAAAAATTTTAATAAAGATTTTGTAAAAATTATGGACATGTCCCAACTCATGTGACTTTGTCACATGAGGGGGCATGTAAGGCAATTTTTTCTTCAATTATTAATATTCTTGATAGTAGAGATGATCTCCATGAGTGCATTCTTTCATGCGCAAGTGCAAAAGAGCACACTCGCGAATTTGGAAATTCCCCCTACCGCCCCCACCCCGCCCACACAGGGAGCGCATAGCGCTTCTGTGCAGACATCACACTGGGCGGGCCCTAATTGGCTCGCCAACGTAAAATGGCGTGGCGCCTTCGATCAGGGGGCCCCGATCGGAAGCGCGCCCGTATGCACCTACCCATCAACATCCCCCACAGTGGGGGGAAAATTCAGTCCTGTGTCTGTGTCTGTGTGTGTGAGGTTGTGAATAATCTCCACCCCACCCAGGGTTTCATGTGAAATAGGCTAACCTTCTGAGTTGATCATAAAGAGAGTTTGCTATGTCTTACCTATGAAATTGGACCACACAAACTGAGGGCTTCAAGGAACACGCCTCAGCCTACTTTAAAAATAATTCAAAAACACCTCTGCCTACAGACAGATGGGAGAGGATGAAGAAGTTCAATTTTCCACTCTCCTGTTAATAACACTAAAAAAATGTAATCAAGATTCAATTTTTCCCATGCAGCAGATGCATGTAATGCCCATTAATGGTACATCATATTTTTAGCTTTTAAGATAAGAACTTTATTCAACGTGGGCTTTTTAAAATTTAGTTCTTCTTTAAAAAGTGGTCAATGAGTTGCAAAGATAGCTACCGGAGATCAGATGACCTGTCCTGTATATTCAAAAACTGGCTCACTGTCTAATAACAACTAAAGGGCACATCACAGATGAAAAGGTGGTAACTACATATATCCTGAGACTAAAAAAAAGTTTATGATTGCATACAGCTGAGAAGGGAACGGGGATTTCAGCAGCCCTGTCTCACCCTGTCCGTAAGATTTGGATCTGCCTCGATTTTTGAGCACCTATGAAGTGCTTTGGGATGTGTTTCTACATAAAAGGCACCATATCAATGTAAGTTGCTGTTGCTGTGCTGCAATATCAAGGTGCATATTAAATAACATGCTAAAGCAAAACCCTGCCCTCCAATCAAGATGTTAAAATTTCCTTGCATTATTCAAAGAAATGCAGGGAGTTCTCCTGCTCTACATTCTTCTATCAGCCAAAACCACCAAAAATAGATCAACTAGTTATTTATTTTCTCTCTGTTGCTGTGTAAAATGGCTGCCACACCAAATGACAACAGTGACTGCTTTTCAAAAACAACTTAGTGTATATGATGTACATTTGGACATCCTGAGAGATGTGAGAAGGTAAAATGCAAATTCAAATTGGTGCCTTTTTTGGTCAACCTGTTGGAAAGTTGAAGATGGTACATGCTGTTTAAAACACCAGTCAACTGAGAATTCTTCCAAAACGTTCTTAACAATCCACAGCTAACAAGAAAATAGCATCCCAACAGCAATTCTTAGATCGTAGTGTTACAGAACTCAATATATATGTACGCAGTACGTTTGCAGGAAAAAGAAAACATTTACTATGAACAAAAAATGATTTATTTGAATATATCAAATACCTCATTACACTTCATCTTTACTTTCTGATTCAGCTCATTTGCCATTTAATACCCTTCAAAGCTATGGAAAAATTTCATAAAATTGCACTCAAAGTAATATGAGTATTTATCCATAATTTCCTAAGTAATGAACCTGACAAAAACATAAAGGATAAAAGAAGATGATTACAATAGGCAATATGGAGAACATTAAAATAGGAAATATGGAGATGGTTACAATGGGAAATATGGAACTAATTAATGCATAAACAAAAAGTTAATATTACAACAATGAATAAACCTTTAAGAAACTGAGGATAGAAATCTTGGAGGTGCCAGCGCTTCGGTGGAAATACAGTTGGGTGTAACTTCTTCTCCTTGCATTGGCCCCATCATGACTCCTTCCCAATTGCAGGGGAATTGAAGTTATGGTGGAAGAATGTTTTTGGGGAAAAAGATGTCTGTAATGAATGAAGGAGATCAGCAAATGGGCCATGTCATAGATGAGCGACTGAAATGTCTTTGGAGGAATTGAAGCTAAGGGAAAGATCTCTGTTCACAATGAACATTGCAGGACTTCAAGCAGAATGGCAAAGCGAAATGGAAGGAAGTGTTACCTAATGTTAACTGCTAGCTCCAACACACAGCATGCATGGAAGCTGTGCCAGAAGAAGTTTGCCAGGTCACCAAGTTAGGAGACTGCATCATAGCTTTGTTTGTAATAAGCATTTAGGTGCCTATGGTGATGGTGATGAAGTACCATCTAACTGGAATACGTACGGTGCTATCGCTCAGGGCTACCACATAACAGTCTCTCATCCAAGCCATTTATCTCCACCCAATGCACCTATGAGTGCCAAAAAACATTCACAATCAGGGAAGTGCCAGAAAAATACACATCCTGAAGAATTTTCCGGTCAGCGAGCAGGCATCACAACGTCACCGCACGGCATTTAGATTTTCAGTTCAGCAGGCGCGCAGCCGACTCGGCTGTGCGACTGCTGAACTATCAAATGCCTATTGAGGCCTGTTAAAAACTAATTAAAATAGTTAAATGAGCTGCCCATCCAACCTTAAGGTTCGCGGGCAAGCGAAGAGCCCAGGCGGCCTTTGCATTTTTCATGAAACCTCATCCACAGGCGGAATGAGGTTTCATGAAGTTTTTATAAATTAAATAAAGCTTCCCATTAATGTTCCTTGACATGTCCCAGCTCATGTGACACTGTCACCTGAGGGGACATGTCTTATGATATTTTCTTTTCAGCATTTAGCTTTTAAAAACTTTAATTAACCTTTCTGCGCTCTTTCATGCGCATGCAGGTCCCGACACAGGGAATCACCACCGCATAGGAAGCGCACAGGCTTCAGGATGTGCATCACACTGGGCAGGCCTTAATTGGCCTGCCAATGTAAAATGGCAGCGCTGACCTGATCGGTGGCACCGATCGGGTTCGTGCCTGCTCCCAACCGACCCCGCACAACCCCCCCCCCCCCCACCCCCCCCACCCCCCCCCCCCAACCAATGGGGGAGTATTCTGTCCATAGGTACTCAGGCACATCAGCTATAAGATCATTAGTGAATTGTTTGCATTGACGTTGGCCCCACAAATGCTTTGTAGGTATTTCCCTAGGTCTAAACACAAAACTCAGGGTGTTGACCAATATAAAGGATGGCTTATTACATGCCACAATTTAATTTGCAATTACAATTCCCAAACAGACAGTAACCAGAATATTTTAAGGAGAATAGCATTGCTCCTCTCTAATCACCCCAATTTTAATGTACGACTTTCTTATACAGTGTCTAGATGACTAATTTTCTACAGTTATCTCATAGTTGCTTGTCATGGCACATTGGAAATTATCTTCTGTAGTTGCCACTCTGAAGACTCCTTGACCTAAGTAATTCATCATTGATATTGTTAATGGTTAGTGCCAAAACACTTGCACTTTATTGAAACTTTAATCCAAAAATATTGACAAGTTTAAAAAAAATCAATCTGCCTGGGTTAATTTGAATAGTACCATTCCCAAGGCAAATGTTCAGATTAATTAAAATAATAGATCTACCAATAAAGAATTTTAACTCATCCTGAATTAGCAAATATGGGACAATCTAAACTCTATTCTATAAAGAACCTGTTCTGCCATTGAGACCAGGAGCGCTGAATGATATATTGCCTTCCCGGTGCCAAGACAAAGAACATAATGGGCAGAATTTCACCCTTGTTGGGCGGGCTTGGCAGGGGTGGGCAGGAGTGGTCTGGAAACCAACTGCTGCCCGTGATTGTGGCCGGAAGGCAATTTCACACTGGTGAGCCAATTAAGGTCCACCCACGGACGAGGTGTAGGGTGGTGGGGGGGGTGGGGTGGGGGGGGGGAGTGCAAGTGGGGCGAGCATGAACTTCGCACATGCACATGAGTGAACGCTTGAAAATCTCCCTGAGACACAGAGCTGCCTCAGGGAGATGAAGAGTTAAAAAAAAGGAATTACAAATATTATAAGCCAGTCAGCCTAACATCTGTCGTTGGGAAAATACTCGAGACCATTATTAAGGAAGAAATAGCAGGACATTTAGAAAAGCTTTACGCAATCAGAGTCAACATGGTTTTGTGAAAAGGAAATCATGTTTGAGAAATTTGCTAGAGTTCCTTGAGGATATAACAAGCAGAGTTGATAATGGGGAACTGGTAGATGTTGAGTATTTGGTTTGCCAAAAGGCATTCGATAAGGTGCCACATAAAAGGTTATTGCACAAGATAGTGATGGGGGTAATATATTAGCATGGATTGAGGATTGGTTAACACGCAGAAGACAAAGAGTCAGGATTAATGGGTCTTTTTCAGGTTGGAAAGGCAGACCTAGTGGAGTTCCACAAGGATCAGTTCTAGGGCGTCAATTATTTACTACCTATATTAATGACTTGGAGGAGGGAGAAGAGTGTAATGCATCCAAATTTGCTGATGATACAAAAATAGGTAGGAGGGCATGTTGTGATGAGGACATAAGGAACCTGCAAGGGAATATAGACAGATTGAGTGAGTGGGCAAAAGCTTGGCAGATGAAGTTTAATGTAGGAAAGTGTGAGGTCATGTACTTTGGTAGGAAAAAATCAAAAGGCAGACTATTATTAAATAGAGAGAGACTCCAAAGAAGTGCAGCGCAGAGGGATCTGGGTGTTCTTCTACATGAAACACAAAAAGTTAGCATGCAGGTGCAGCAAGTAATTAAGAGGGCAAATGGAATTTTGGCCTGTATTGCTAGGGGGTTGGAGTTTAAATATAAGAAAGTCTTGTTACAACTGTACAGAGTCTTGGAGAAGCCCCACCTGGAGAATTGTGTACAGTTTTGGTCCCCGTATTTAAGAAAAGATATACTGACATTGGAGGCAGTTCAAAAGAGATTCACTAGGCTGATTCCTGGGTTGAAGGGGTTGACTTGTCAAGAACGACTAAACACGTTAGGCCTTTATTCATTACGGTTTAGAAGAATAAGGGGTGATCTTATTGAAATGTACAAGATTCTGAGGGGGCTTGACAGGGTAGATGTTGAAGATGTTTCCACTAGTGGGTGAACCTTGAACTAAGGGACATAGTTACAGGATAAGGGGACACTCATTTAAAACTGAGATGTGAAGGAATTTCTTCTCTCAGAGGGTAGTGAACATCTGGAATTCTCTACCCCAGAGAGCTGGGGCAGCTAGGTCACTGAAAGTATTTAAAAGGAGGTAGATAGATTTTTGAAATATTGAGGAGTTGAGGGTTATAAGGAGCTGGCATGAAAGAGGAGTTGAAGCCTAGGGCATATAAGCCATGATCTTATTGAAAGGCGGGGCAGGCTTTAGGGGCTGAATGGCCTACTCCTGCTCCTATTTCTTATATCCTTATGAGTGACATAAACTTCTAGGAAGGGAGGGAGCAGTCAAAAATCACTTGTGTCAAAACCAATGAGATAGGTAGAAGTACTGTTGCCGTCTTGCAGAAGGAGTTTAAAGTGAAAGGCAATAAATTGAAACACAAAACCTCAAAGATGTCTGGAATGTTTTCAGGGTCATATGCAGGATAGGATAAGGAGGGGAAGGCTGAAACACTGTCCTTTACACATCAAAAAACAGAACTGTACAAATCCTACTCAAATCAGCCCATACCCCACTTCCCTCATTCATACCATGTTCACCTTCCAAGCAGTTTAGCTGAGGTTTATTCCAGTTTCAATAATAGGATAAGGTCTGTTGATTTTGCTGTTCTCTACACAATAGCTGGAAACTATGTTAGTTTCTCTCTTTCTTTACCATTGGGCAGCAGGTCCCCAGCATCACAGATGCCAGTCTTCAGCCAATTCGTTTCACTTCACATGATATCAAGAAATGACTGCAGGCACTGGACACTGCAAAGGCTATGGGCTCTGACAACTTTCCGGCAACAGTACTGAAGACTTGTGCTCCAAAACGGGCTGCACCCCTAGACAAGCTACAACACAGGCATCAGTTCGGCAATGTGGAAAATCGCCCAGATATGTCATTTCCACAAAAAGCAGGACAAATCCAACTCAGCCAATTACCGCCCCATCAGTCTACTGTCGATCATCAGCAAATTGATGGAAAAATGTCGTTGACAGTGCTATCAAGCGATGCTTACTCAGCAATAATCTGCTCATTCACTCTCAGATTGGGTTCCACCAGGACCACTCAGTTCCTGATCTCATTGCAGCCTTGGTCCAAAATTAGACAAAAGAGTTGAACACAAGAGGTCAGGTGAGAGTGACTGCCTTTGACACCAAGGTAGCATTTGACAGAGTGTGGCATCAAGGAGCCCTAGACAAACTGAAGTCAATGGGAATCAGGGGAAAAACTCTCCACTGGTTGGAGTCATACCTCGCACAAAGGAAGATGGCTGTAATTTTTGGAGGTCAGTCATCTCAGTCCCAGGACATCACTGCAGGAGCTTTTTTTTATTCATTCATGGGATGTGGGCATCACTGGCTGGGCCAGCATTTATTGCCCATTCCTAATTGTCCTTGAGAAGATGGTGTTAAGCTGCCTTCTTGAACTGCTGCAGTCCATGTGGTGTAGGCACACCTACAGTCCTGTTAGGGAGGGTTTCAAATACTTTGGCCCAACGACAATGAAGGAACGGTGATATATTTCCAAGTCAGCATGATGAGTGGCTCGGAGGGGAACTTGCAGCTGGCGGTGTTCTGATGTATCTGCTACCTTTGTCCTTCTGGGAGGTAGAGGTCATGAGTTCAGAAGGTGCTATTGAAGGAGCTTTGGTGAGTTGCTGCAGTGCATCTTGTAGATGGTACATACCGCTGCTACTGTGCATCGGTGGTGGAGGAAGTGAAAGTTTATTGTGGTAGATGGGGAGCCAATTAAGCAGGCTGCTTTGCCCTGGATGGTGTTGAGCTTTTTGAGTGTTGTTAGAGCTGCACTTCTCCAGGTAGATGGAGGGTATTCCATTACATTCTTGACTTGTGCCTCGTATATGGTGGACAGGCTTTCGGGAGTAAGGGGGTGAATTATTCTCCACAGAATTCACAGCCTCTGGCCTGCTCTTTTGACACAGTATTGTTCATTTTCTGGTCAATGGTAACTGCCAGGATGTTGATAATGGCATTCAGCAATGGTAATGTCAGTGAATGTCATGAATAGATGGTTAGATTCTCTCTTGTTGAAGGTGGTGATTGCCTGACACTTGTATGGCACAAGATGCTACATGCCACTTATCAATCCAAGTCTGAATATTGACTAGGTCTTGCTGCATATGGGTGCGAGCTGCTTCAGTATCTGAGGACTCACAAATGGTGCTGAACATTGTGCAATCATCTGCAAACATCCCCATTTCTGACCTTATGATGGAGGGAAGGTCATTAATGAAACAGCTGAAGATGGTTGGATTAGACCTAGGACACTACCCTAAGGAATGGGGGAGGCAGTGACATAGCAGTACTGTCACTGGACTAGTAATCCAGATACCCAGGGTAATGCTCTTGGGACCTGGGTTCAAATCTCAATGCAATAAAAATCTGGAATTAAAAGTCTAATGATGACATGAAACCATTGCTGATTGTCGTTAAAAGCCCATCTGGTTCACTAATGTCCTTTAGGAAAGGAAATCTGCTGTCCTTACCCGTCTGGCCTACATGTGACTCCAGACGCACAACAATGTGGTTGACTTTAAAATGCCCTCTAGAATGGTCTAGCAGGTCATTCAGTTGTATCAAACCACTACTAAGTCTAAAAGGAATGAAGCCAGACTGACCATCTGGCATCGACCTAGGCACCAGAAACTATAATGGCAAACTCAGCCCTGTTGACCCTGCAAAGTCCTCCTTACTAACATCTGGGAGCTAGTGCCAAAATTGGGGAGCTGTCTCACAGACCTTCACTGTCGCCAGGTCAACCCCTGGAAATCCCTCCCTAACAGCACTATGGGTGTACCTGCTCCACATGAACTTCAGTGGTTCAAGAAGGCAGCTCACCATCACCTCCTCAAGAGCAATTAGGGATGGGCAATAAATGCTGGCCTAACCAGTGATGCCCACATCCCATGAATGAATATATACACCTTGGGTGGAATTTAGTGGAGCCTGCTGGAGCAGATATTATGATCATGTGAGGAGGGGTAAAGTTTGAATCCCTTAATGTATAACTCCAGTTCTAACCATAACAAGTTTGCTTGTGAATTTAGGAGGATGAAGGAATTTTCTCAATGCTTGTGTTTAACCTTTTATGCACTGATTGCAAAGAAATAAGTCTGACAGGCTTTCTTGAAGGTTTTAAACAAAAGAGGTTAGTTTTTATTGAGTTGAAAACTCACCCAGGTAAAGGTAGTAAAAGAGCTAAGTCCTCACTTCTCAAATTTTTGCGACCCACATTCACACATACACAAGCATGCGAAGACTTACAATTTATATTGGAAGTAGACTTTTTCTTAGCCAAATTAAAAAATCAATAGGGAAAGATAAAAAGAGAGTTAAAAGTTTATGAGTTCTTTGATGTGGCAGAGATTTTTCCAGGTTCCTTTAAATTCCAAGAGTTGAGTTTGAGTCCATGTAACTACAATTTCCTGAGACAATTTCCTTTTTAATCCGTAGTCCATATTTTCCATAAATCAATTAATTCTACTCCTGAAGGTCCTTTTGATGGAAATTCACTATCTCTGTGCTGGATTTTAAAACTGTGAGAGATGGGGCTTTAACTTGAGGAGTAAGAGAAAGGGGAACACCTTTAATGCCTCATTGGCAGTTTCTCTAGAATACTCTTGCTTCTGAGTTTAGTAGCTGTATAAAGAGGTTTTAAAAATGTTTATAAGTCACATGACCTTCTTTCCCCACAATGATTTCAGAAAGGGTTTGTTTATCTGATGTTTGAATTTGTTTTTTACCCTATGGCTTATAATAACCCAGTCATTAGCTTCTGAAGGAGTCACTATCCATTTTGATGACCTCCTTCCAAGCAGCTATTGTCCTGGCAGACTTTCAGTCTCTGCTGGGGAGGTAGTCTTAAATAGATGCAAACTGCTGGAGAGGTAGTCTTATATAGATATCACTTATGCACAAATCCTGTCATCGTGACAATGGGCAAGATGACAGGCAGGTCTGGGTAATCATGTGGAAGGCCTTGCATCTGACTCCTGTCAGCGAGAAAACTGCCTCGCATTAAGTGCACAGCAGGAACAACCTGATGTGGGAAACTCACCCGTGTGCAGCAGGAATCTAATTAAAATACTTAATGACCCATTTAAAGCTAATTTGCATGCAGTTCAATGGGATTTAAAGCTGAGTCCCGAATTTAACAGCATTGGATTGGTCTCCTGTGCCATTAGTAACCCACAAAGTGAAAGCTGGCAACCTATAAGTGGCTTCCTTGCCTTTCTGTGAGAGTCCTTTTGATTTCCAGGAGACTTAGTCACAGGGTAGTGAATAAACCCTAGAGACTTCTTCTCTGTGTAAAAAAGGGGTAGACCTGAGGCTGAGTGGTGGAGTATCAGGCAGGAAGCCCATTGTTTCCTGTGGTACTCTACTAGTAACAGTTTGCCATCCTGAAAATGATCCATTTATCCTGACTCTCCATTTTCTGTTGGTTAGCCAATCCTCTATACATGCTGATATTTCACCTCCAACACTATAAGCTCTTGTGTAGCAACCTTTTCCATGGCACATAATGAAATGCCTTTTGGCAATTCAAATACACTACATTTACTGGTTCTCCTTTATCTACCCTGTTTGTTAGATCCTCAAAGAACTCTTATAAATTGTCAAACGCAATTTCCCTTTCACAAAACCCTGTTGACTCAGCCTGATAGTATTATGGCCTGAATTTTGTGCAAAGCGAGCACGTTTGATCGGCAGGCCCAGAGGCGGTTGCGATTTCTACTTCCAGCCATGATCAGACCCCAAATGCCATTTCATGCTGGCTGGCCAATTAAAGACCAGCCAGTGTGATAAGCACCCGGATGTTGGTGATGCGCTGACAGCAAGGGCGGGAGTGTGGGGGATGCTGGTTCCAATGGGGACTCAACGGGGCATTTGAAAACAGCAGAGGAAGCTCCCTGAGGCTGCCAGGAGGTTCTGAGGAGTGACAGGGAGTCTTAGAGAGACTTTTGAAATTTGCAGGAGTTATGGCTTCAGCACCTGAGGGGTACAAGGCAGGAGGGCAGTGCTGGTTGGTACTGTGACCCCAGTTCTTGGATGAGTGCCTGCGCACACTAATGGAGGGAATGAGTGCCAGGTTGCTCATTCTGATGCTGTGGGATGGCAAGAGAAAAGCACCACATTAGACAAAGAAAGCCTGGTCAGAGATTGCAGCCCAGGTCAGTGGGCATGTCATAGTGTGTCACTCCTGAATCCACTACTGCAAAGAGTTTAATGATCTTCTGTGCTCAGCACAGGTATGTACTGAGTTGGTATGGTATGGCGTGGAGATATCATGAAGGGTGGCTGTCATTCATTGCCCTCGGGTGTAAGAATCAGAGTGACAAAAGAAGGCGAAGGCTGGGAGATGTGGCCGCTAGCCTTCGGGGCATAGAAGGGTGGGATGTGCAAAATTGACGGGCTCCTCAACCTGGTCCTTGAGCGGTGGTGAGTGTGAGGCTGGTATGATGTTGAAGCTAGAGGGTGGACTAATGAATGCACTTTGTTCCAAAAGGAGAAAAAAAGCCTTAATGCTGTGGAGCGTAGATGAACGGGTGATGGGGTGGCCAACCTGCTCATACTGACCAAATTTGAGATGGAGACTCTCAAACTAGAGTGCTAGAAAAAAGCAAGGTCCTCAGTTCACAGAGAGACAGGGGTGGCAGAGGAAGGTAAGAGCCTAGCTGGCTGATACCAAGACTGGCAAAGAGTGCAAACAATGTGGGGTTCTCTCATCTCAAATGAGGACTTATAAACAAGAGTTCATAGTGATCCAGCAGTCATGATGCCACCATGACATGGTTGTCCATAGTCTCACCCGCCAGCCTAGCATGCACATTGACTATGTGATGATTGATAATACTGACATATTTCTTCCTCCCACAGATGAGCCATCCTCCAGATGCTGCCTGGACCCTGAGGACCCTCCCTTGACACCTAAGGAGGAGCCACAGATAGATCCATCAACATTGCACCTTCTCTCACTACCAGATGCTAGCACAGATACAAGCACACGGCGGGCATTAGTTCATCGGCTCAGATGATAGTGCACTGTGGGGAGGGAACTGCACAATCCCATGAGGAGCTGGCAGAGGCAGGGAGTGCCTACAGTGCCAGCTGTCAGATGACTGCTGAAGACCAGGACATTGCTGAGTCTAAAGCTGATGATGAGCCTCTGAAGTCACCGATCAAGCGACAGATGCTGGATGTCCAGCAGAATGCACAGGAAGATCTGGCGAAGATCCCTGAGGGTGTGCGTGCCTTGGTCTCTGTCATGGACAAGTCCATGAGGAGCTTAAGCACTGTGTTGACTCTGAGTACCGAGCGCACAGACTCCTCCATTGAGAAGGTGGCGACTCTCATGGAGAGGCAGCTCCAGGAACAGTTTCAGGGGTTCTTGCGGTCGCACTCAGACCTGTATGCCCTGACCTGAGGAGGTCACTGCCAGTGTGAGAGGCAGATGAGACACCTGGTCTCTCTGCTGGGTGCCCATCCATCAATGGTGAGCAGGGAGGTTACGCCAGTGGACAAGCTGCCTGTCGTCTCTGTGGGCTCCTCTCATGGCTCCCTGGACCAGGGCAGCAGCTCCTCCGCCCCTCTGCCTGTGGCTGTGGCATTTGATGAGTGCTCAGCCACGTTGCTGGTTGCACCCTCCCAGGCAGAACCTGCTCAGGCCCTGCTGGCCAGAGGATGACTGCCAATGTCATCAGGGCTGACATGACAGCATTGTCAGCAATCTAACTCCAATGCCACTGCCAGGGGTGGGGCTGGTGGGTACCAAGACACAACACACACAAACGTAGGTTTAAGGCACCGTGACCACAGGATGGGGTTTTCATGGGTAACAATCTTTCATTGTATTAGTGTTATGTATTGTTTTAGTGTGACAGTAGCAACAAAATTATGTTATGTTCCTTTTTTGCAACTCTGGAAAAGATATAGGGCAGAATCATCCCAGATATAGGGCGGAATCATCCCAGATTTGCACTAAGTGCAGCAGCGGGCAGGTAAAATGATGTTTTACCCATCGGCTGCGATGGCAGTTTTCATGCCGTGTCGTCCCAAACCCATCACATTATTTATGTATTCCCGGGAAACACACCGTTACCATGGCAGGCGGGCTCCAATTCACCAACCCTTCATTACCTCATCACTTCATCACGCCAGGCACCACATTTAAAGTACAACCACTCTCAGTCTTCCAGCCCAGGACTGCAGCAAAGAAGACATGGCCCCAAAAGGCAAGAAGACTGCAGCCCTCAAGCGCCCTTTGGACGTCATGGAGGCCCGTTGTGATGTCCTCTACCACCACTCTGGCCACAGGAGGGGCAGCAACATTACCACTCTGGCTTGGTAGGCGATGGCAGTGGTGATCAGTGCCAATGCTGCACAGAAGAGGTTGGCCATCCAATGCAGATAGAGGATGAATAATCTCATCCATGCAGCCAGGGTAAAGCAACCATCTCATCACTCTAAACTCACACACTTAAGCCCATCACACATTCACTGGCATCTCACTCACTGCCAGCTCAAGGGACATCACACACATACCCTCCCATGTCCATCTGGCCTCATCTCCTCTGGAGACTGCCTCCTCAGCCCTCACCATCTTGAGGCCACTTGCACAGATCAACATGTGCCCCCCACACAGACTCCCTGGGTTATCTGCCTTCCCCAGTACAGCTCTCATCCTGCAGGCTCTTCCCTTGCCTGAGGCCAGTTCTCCCCCTTCCCCTAGCAATTCCTTGCCCTGTAGCCATTGAGAAGCCACTCACATATGGCTGATCTGGTAGGTACAGACCTACCCATGAGCCCCCCTAAAAGTGGTGTGGTGCTGCCTGTAAAGCCTGGTGCTGATGACTGTGAGTGCTGACCAAAGCAATGTAGGCAAACAAACCTTGAAGTCCTAAACGAAGTGCAGCCCGTCAAGTGCACTCCACTTATGTGCTGTTGTGAAACACATCAGCATGTTTTCCTGCAGACATGGACAGACGATCCCGCAGGGTGGGGGAATGATTCCAGCGGGCTGGCCTAATAATGATATCCTGATATATTACAATGAGGTTCCCAACGTCCCATGGCAGGGAACGTTGCCCACCATCTGCAGGCGGAGCGGACAATTGCAAACTGGTTTCACACTGCCACCCATACAGTGGAGGCGATCTCTGGCCCAATCATCTGGCATATGGATTCACGTTGTCCCTAGAGAGACGGAGCCTCCTCGGCACTGGACCTCAAACATATTCAGGTAGCTGGATTGCTGCCTGTACACCCTCGCAGCAGGAAAGTGGCATCTTCCGCAGTCCCTTTTGCTTTGCTCTCCAGCTGGCCCAGCATTCCCTGTGCCTCTGTTTCTCCTCCCACAGGTCTCTCCCTGCAACGCTGTCTGCAGACACTTGGCATTTTCTCCCTTCTGCCCCTCTCTTTCTCAGATGAGGAGGTCCCGCCAGCAGAGTACACAATCCCCATCTGTTGAGATGCACATGGCGCTGTCCTGTGCACTGAAGGCTGCACTCGGCAGAAATGCTCCAAGAGAGTTGATAAAGCAAAAGAGTCCTCAAAACAAAGCTAACAAAGCAAATACTTGATCAGAAACCAAAGGAAAAAGTATGAAACCTCAGCACTAAAGCAGCAGCAAGCTCGCATCTGAACTCCTGACAATTCACACAGCCAATGCTCCGCTCCCCTTTTATTCTTCCCTTGGATGAGAAATGAGAAAAAATGGATTTGGCCGCCTGCCCTTGTTGCTCGTGCGACGAGCGATAAATCAAGCGGGCAATGTCAAATTCGGATCAATTGGGTTGTTACTGGTCTTGCTTGCCCACTTAATTGTGGGTGGGTACACTTCTGACTCATGTGCACGCCTGCTGACCATAATGTTCCACACAAGCATGAAGACGTCAGAATGCGTGCCCAATGTCTTCTCACACCATCTCACGCGATTTCATGTCGAGCGCGTACCCACTCATTCAAAGTAAAATTCTGGCTGATGATCTTCTAAATGTCTTGCTACTACCTCTTTAATCATAGATACTAGCATTTTCCCAATGACAGACATCAAGCTAATTATAGTTCCCTGCTTTCTGTCTCCCTCTTGTCTTGAATAGAAGTGTTACATTTGCAGTTTTCCTATCTGCTGTGAACTTTCTAGAATCTAGGAAATTTTGGGAGATTACAACTGATTCATCCACTATCTCTGCAAGCCATTTCTTTTAAGACCCTGAGATGGAGTCCATCAGGTTTAGGGGACTTGTTAGCCTTAAGATCCAATAGTTTTTCCATTTTTCAAGCAGGAGTGATTGCTTTAATTTCTTCCTCCCTTTGCCTCTTGATTTTCTACTATTCTCATGATGCATTTTGTGTCTTCTACTGTGATGACGGATACAAAATACTTGTTCAAAGCCTCTGCCATTTCCTCATTACCGTTAATTCCCCAGTCTCACCTTCTGAAGAAACAATGATTACTTTAGCTAATGTCTTCCTTTCTATATACTTGTAGGAGCTTTTACTGTCTGTTTTTATATTTCTTGCTCATTTTCTCTCATACTTCAATCTTCTCTCAAATATTTTTTAGTCATCCTTTGTTGGCTTCTAAAGTTTTCTCAATCTTCTGGCCTGCTACTAATCTTATTATGAATACTACAAGTGTTCTGATAAAGAACATTTAATTCTGTCTTTTTACCATTTTTGCCTCCCTCTGACCTTATTTGCTGGTGCATTCTTATGTTTTTACTTTACGTCCCTTCCTATCACGCTCTGGTTATCCTTACCTGTATCATTAGCCTGCACTATTGCCTCTTCCTTTCTCTTTAACCTTCCAAGCTTCCCTTCACATGAACCTCCCCTTCCCCCATTCCCCCCATTCCCACCACAATTTAGTTTAAAGCCCTTTGGTTAACTAATGTATTCCAGTGTTTGAGGAAATAACAGGCAAGGTGGATTAAGGGGAACCTGTAGATATGGTGTACTTGGATTTTCAAAAAGGCATTCGATAAGGTACCACATGAAAGATTATTACACAAGATAAGAGAACATGGTGTGGGAGGTAACATGAATAAAATATTGGTTAGCTAACAGGAAGCAGAGAGTAGGGATAATTTGATCTTTTTCAAGCTGGAAAGCTGTAACTAGTGGAGTGCCACAGGGATCAGTGCTGGGGCTTCAGCTATTTACAATCTATAGCAATGACTTGGATGAAGGGGATGAAGGTATGGTAGTTATATCTGCTGATGATATGAAGATAGGTACAAAAGTAAGATTGGAGGAAGCAAAGAATCTGCAAAGGGATATAGATAGATTAAGTTTTTTTCATTCATTCATGGGATGTCAGCATCGCTGGCTGGGCCAGCATTTATTGCCCATCTCTAATTGCCCTTGAGAAGGTGGTGATGAGCTGCCTTCTTGAACTGCTACAGTCCATGTGGTGTAGGTACACCCACAGTGCTGTTAGAGAGGGAGTTCCAGGATTTTGAAGTGTGTGGGCAAAAACTGTGGAATGCCAATTTTCTCTATTATAATAAAAATGTCCATATATTTTAAAACAAGAAAAAAAAATGTTTGCTTGTTTCTGATATTTCAGCATCAACTTTAATCCCATATGTTTATTCCAATTTTGTTTTGCTCTCTGTAATTTTTTTTATTATTCATTTATGGCATATGGGTGTCGCTGGCTAGAGCAGCATTTATTGCCCATCCCTAATTGCCTTTGAGGAGGCAGTAGTGAGCTGCTTTCTTGAACCAGAACAGTTAGAAAAATTAAAACCACTTTTAGCTTCTGGGTAACTATATTATTAAACCCACACCAACACCCCATTCCCCCCAACCCCTGAAACTTCCTTCCCCACCCCTTGACTAGCCTCACTTTCATTCCCCCCAAATACCCACCCTTCACCCCGACTACAACCCCATCTCCCTGACTACATCCTCCCAAACCCCCCATAGGCCATCCCCCACCTCCCTGACCCACCATAGGAACCCCCTGATGGCCCCTCGGCCCCGTGACTGCCCTCCCCACCCCGCAACTGCTACCCCCTTCCCGGACTACCATCCCACCCCACAATTGCCCTCCCCACTACGCAACTGCCCTCCCGACTACCCTGCCCATCTCCAGACTACCCTCTCCCCAATTACATCCCCACCAATGCATCTATAGCCCTTTCCCCTCTGACTACCCACTTCCTACCCGACTACCCCTTACCCACAACTACTTCCCCTACGATCCACCTCATCTACCCTGTCCAACACCTGACTGCCTCCACAACTCCCAACTACCCTCCCACTCCCCACTGTCCACCTGACCCTCCCCCCCAATGGCCACCCCTCCCCAACCACCTGAACATCACCCACCGCTGACCACCCCCTACCCTATGTTCCCCCCCAATCCTGCCCACTTACCTTCTCTCTGGCTTCTCAAAGCAACTGGAAATTTAAACCTACCTGCTTTATGGCAGTTAGTGCTGTCAAAAAGGATCATGTCTTCTTTACGCTCAACTCTCCCGCGCACGACTGAAGGCCTCAGGAATCTGCTGCACTGCAGCTTTCTCAGCTGGTCTGAGTTGGGAGGTTGGGCG
This sequence comes from Carcharodon carcharias, assembly GCF_017639515.1. Taxonomy (NCBI): domain Eukaryota; kingdom Metazoa; phylum Chordata; class Chondrichthyes; order Lamniformes; family Lamnidae; genus Carcharodon; species Carcharodon carcharias. The sequence goes on along the minus strand of NC_054468.1, from coordinate 176,003,508 downwards.
AGAAATGTGCGGCTGTATTTCAGGGTAAGTAACTAGGAGCTGAGTAGCACTCCAACTGTGATTGTCGCTCCACAGAAGTTACAGCCATATGGCTACAAGAGCAGGTCAGAGGCTGGGAATTCTGTGGAATGAGGCAGTTGCAGGCTTCTCTGTAGCTTCAGGTACCATCAGGGTCCTTGTCATCCTCACCCTCCTCCTCCTCCTCCAAGGATGCCAGGAACTCCCCACCTCCCCCTGATGCCAGCTCCAATCCTCTCTGCAGGGTTATGTAGGCACAGATGGCCACAACAATCCTGGAAACCCTTGCTGGGACAAATTAAAGGTTACCTGCAGATCTGTCAGGATAGCAGAATCTCATATTGAACAAGTCAATGGCTGCTCTATTGTTGATCTGGTGGTGACATGGCTCCCCTTGTACCTTTCCTGTGTCTCTGTGGTGGGTTCCTCACTAGAATCAATCGTGAGAATGCCTTGTCTCCCAGGAGCCAAGCACTGAGGCTGTCTATCACCTTCAGCACATGAGACAGCTGAAAGATGAAGGAGACAGGGCGACTCCCTGGAAACAAGGGGCAAACTTGCATTATATCCTTGTGGTCGTTACATGCCTGTTGCACATTAAGGGAGTGGAAGCCTATCTAACTAACAAAGACATTTGGCTGTTTTGGTAGCACTTTGAGTGCCAGATGAGTGCAGTTTATGATGTCCAGGGCCTGTAGAAATCCCATGAGGGAAGCAAACCTGACAGCCTTTGGACTTAAATGGCCTTATCTATCTCAAAGAGAATATAGTTTGAGGCCTTCACATTCAAGGCATCAGTGAATTGGCTGATGCAGTTGTGGGCTGCAGATTGTCAGATCCTACAGATGTCATCAGGCATTACCGAAAGGAGCCAGATGTGAAGAAATTGAGGGCTGTGATCACCTTGACAACTAAGTGCTATGTGTGGCCACTTGCTCCTTTTTGGCAGAAGTCTTTTTACATGCCTTCCATGAGAGCCTGCACATTCAGAAGCATTGCTGTTCAGACGAAGCTGACCCTTGGCTGATAGATCCTACGCTGAAGGTGTCCATCTCCTCTGTCCCGTATGCATGTGGAGAAGGAAGCTTCTGCTGCTGCTGCTGCTGGAGTTTGCTACCACTGTTGTCACAATGGCTGCTGTGCTGGAGCAAACTGCATCTCCTGCTGAGAACTCTACAGAATATGTAGCCCCTTTGGTAGGTGGAAAGGCTCACAAACAAGATGGTGCAATTCACTTCAGTGGAATCCACGACACTTGATTGAAGTTGCACAAAGTTGCTGTTCTCAACTAAATCAATGAATTTAGCTGAAAGAACTGCTCCAATCAATGCTAGACCTTCACTGAGGCTGACCATAAGCTTTCAGTCTTTATATTGTTACTCTCAGGTCAATTTCACACAATGGTGAGATCCCACTGTGCACTCTCCTTCTCCAACCCCGGCAAGGTGCAGACACATCCTGGAATCCATGTGCTGAGTGGGAAAGAAAGAATCCATGGTTAAAATGGGCTCTTAGTTGCCTTTTTAATTGATTCAATTGCTTTCCCATCAGATGATCAGATGCAAGGACACCACCTGCTGACCTTAGAACCCATCCCAGGAAAACCGGAAGGGCAGGATGATGTTGGGATCCCATCTCAGCATCAGATTCAGGAGTTTTAGCTCGCCACATGTGCCAAAATCCATCTGCGCTTGGATGGGAAAAGTCTCTCGAGAATTGAACTTATTCTGTTAACAGCTCCTATACTGAGCTCTCCAGACACATAAAGCTGATGAATCATACCCGGGTGTCTTGTGCAGTTACTGTTTGTACATTTGTAGCTTTGGGAACATCGAGACTGAACAGAACTTTTAAAGTCAACAATTCGCTTTCATTGCATTTGTTGCACATTAAACATGATTTCAGATCTATTTCATATTGCAAACAGTACATACTGTCCTCTATTCCAACACATTCTATGAACCTTGAAATACTTGATTTTGTATTGGTGGTGAACACAATGTTTTGGACTCTGTGTGCTCTGTGTGCATTGATAACTTGAAATGTACTTTGATATAATCTGCTACTCACCCACCTAACTTTTCAATTATTCACTTATATGTTTTCCGTCAGATTTGCTTTTTGCAAGCCTTTATTTACTACTTCAATGGGCTGAATTTTGTTGGCCCTGTGTTGGTGGGGTTGGAGGCAGGGTTGCTGGTACAATAGGCTGAAGCCATGTCAGGACGGCTCCTGAAGCATTCCAGAGTGACCCACCGCCGCTGTTCACTCAATGGAGGCAGATTGGTGGACCATTGGACCTGGATGCTCCATGTCCCAAAGAGGGGGCCATGAACTAAATGATTCACTCGGAAGGGTTGCCCCACAACCCAAGGGGCCAAACAGCTTTACCCCAAATAAATTTTAATATAAATGCATGCCTCTGAGGGTTCCTCCATGTTGAGGTGCTCTTGTGGTCCCTGGCCCACCTATCCCAGTGGGGCTGCCAAGAATCAAGAGCTGCCAGCCCTCAGATTGGGCCAGCAACATCAGGAGACCTCAAATGGGCAGCAAAAGCGAAAACAGCCAGACTGGAGTTCACCTCCTGGATGATTGCATCAGAGGGTGTGCTTCCAGCAAGTGTAAACTTGGGACCTGCATTTGGGTCCAAAGTCTGTGGTAAGACCCAGCCCAGTGTGCTCTAGTGGTTTTTAGTCCAACTACCTGCCTTAACAAATAGTATTGATTAATTGGATGTGCAGTCAATCAATTCAATTCAGTTCAATTCAATTTCACTTTACTGTCCATATGGAAATTCATTTTGGGTACATTGCTCATACATTAAAAAATACATATAAATGAATAATAACAATAAAAGGAAAAAAGAATACATTATCGCAGAGATCTAAACTTTAATTAAAATAAGTATTAAAAACTATTACAATGCATTAAAATAATCAGTCAGTGAGTCCCCGTCCTGAGTGAACATTCTCGTCCACACATCAAAATCCAGTTAAAAGTTCTTATAGAGAAGGGCACAAACAAGCTCAGGAACTGATTTTTCCTCTATCTGAGGGATTGTAGCCTTTTCCCTGAATGGATCCAACTGTAATACTGAGACAGGGGGTGATTCTCATTGTTCATGACACTCTTTACTTTCATCAAAATTCTTTGCAAGCAGATTTTGTCAAGAAAGATCTGCTCATTGAGCTCCTTTCCTGCCTGGTTCAATAATAAGGTAAAGAAAGAAAAAAAAAAGGCATACTACATTTAATTGCTTACCTCTTTTCAATACTCAGTGCACTGACTTTTATATGCATTTGTTCTGTCCAACTTTAAATCATTGTCTAGAAAATTAGAAAATATGTTTGTGGCTTCTTCACCTGAAAAAAATTCCAACATTTAATGTGGCCTACTGCCTTTAAATCCTATTTATGTCACCCCAGGATTACATTTATTTTCATTATTTGGGAATATTTCTACAGTCACTAGAGAGTGCGGAGTTCTGATAAAAATGGTCTCACTCATCACCTATATTCAAGTACAGTCAAACTCCGATCCTGGCATCCACATATGCACATTTCCAGAGTTATGGGGCAGCAGTTGAGGGTGGAAACTTTTTTTATGATCCCCGTGGAGACCAATAACCTAAAAGAACTGAATTTACCAAATAACCCCAATTGAAGGAACCGAAGGAAAAGATTTCATTTTTTATAACATTTTTTACTGTAACAATCAAACCAAAAGACACACTTCTGCAGAGCCTCCTTAGCTTGGCTCATAAAAGTCCTGATGACGTAGACAATACATGACCCCAGAGTCACCTTCATCTGACCACGCAATAACACCCCAGTACACAGTATGGCCAGCTCTTATAAAAACTGGCAGCAGCAGTAACTTTATTTCATTATCCCTCCTGCTAATCGACAGTTTTCATTCATGCACAGCTCCTCAGCCTGTCTGTACTGGTCTGATCTCCTGCTGAAATGTGATGTCTGAGAGCTTTTATCCCCAATCAGTTTCCATTTCCCAAGCAACCTAAGGTCACAGTCCAATTCTTGGTCTGGCCACAGCCAAGAAACCAGAGTTACAACCCCTCACCTTCCCAGAAATCTGGAGTTTCAGTTTCTTTTTGGGACTGTCCCCAAAAAAATACAGGAACACACATCCCCCTTGGTCTTGCAAACAGCATATTTCATCGTGTTTTACTAAGCCGTGAAGTAATTAAGTCAATTAGTGTTTAAAGTGTCCCACTATCCCCAAAAATTAGTATCAACTTATGAGTTGAAGTTGGGAACTTCTGATCATTATGGCTCAATATTACACCATTCCATGTGTGCTCTGCCTGGAGGCAGGCCCTTGACTCATTGTCTGCTTCATCCCAAGTAATTTCCTTGGCAGTTGTTGTCAGTGGTGTGCTATCTTGCTTTCCAATCTCAGGGGCAGGACAAGGAGCTAAATTCAAAGTCTACCTCAGCTGGAACAGGAATTGAACCTGTACTGTTTGCATTATTCTGAACCACATCTAGCCAACTGAGCTAACCAGCTCCTCTTCAGTGTTATACTGGACAGTATATTTCTTCAAAGCAACTTGTTTGATTGTTTATTTTTCAACTCATCTTTTCAAATGGAGCTGCTCAGGTTGCAGGCTAGCTTTCCACTGACTACTCCACAGATCCTAACAGAATTGCCAACGCTGTTCAGACATTTTCCTGGAGGTTTCACCACATGACAACCCACCTCCAACTGCTCCAGCCCTCATTCCTACAATTGACCACCCGTTAAGTCAAACCTCGTGGTGCCCTGTATTCTTATACCAATTGGAGTGCAAACAGACTTATTGTTGCTTAACCGGATGATTCTTGACTGTCAATCAAGCAGCTTTTTCCCTCATCTTCAATGCTTTTATAACTGATGAACAAAAATGTTCAAAGAAAAGAGTGTCCTTGAGATTTATCTTTAATTCCTGGAGACTCCAAGTCAATCCTGGTGGATTGAAACCCTAGGTCCTAGCTAAATTTATTTTCAAAGTATTAAGCCAGCCACATGCTAGTTGAAGCTTATAAATACATTTTGCCTGTGCTTACAGTGTTACTAAAATTCCTCATAAGGGATTGTTAGCTGAAGTTGAAGCTCATGCAATTGAAGGCAAATTAGTGACCTAGTTAGGAAATTGATGGAGTAGCAGGAGACAGAGAGTATTTATAATGGGTAGCTACACTAATTGCCAGGTTTTAAATAATGAAGTTACACAGGGATCTGTGTTGGGTCCTCAACTACTCACTGTGTTTATTAATGACTTAGATGATGGGACAGAGAGCCACTTATCCAAATTTGCTGGTGACACAAAGATAGGCAGCTTTGTAAGTTGTGTAGATAGAACTATAACATTTCAAATAGATATTGATAAATTAAACAAATGGGTAAAATTTTGGTAACTGATTTCAATGTAGGCAAATGTGGGGTTAACTAATTTAAGCCTAAAAAGGACGGATCAGAGTACTTTCTAAATGGTGGAAAGCTAGAAATAATTCAGGTCTAAAAAGATTTAGGGAGTTCATGTATATAAGTAATTAAAACGCCATGAACCTGCAAAGAAAATAATCAAAAAGGTTAATGGAATCCTGGCATTTATATCTGTTATGAGGCTATGCCTCTTTATTTTTGAAAATATGGTTTTTCAATTTACAACTGACTGGAAATTTTGCAATTTGAACTGAGGCAGAGCAAAGTGTGTAAAAATGTGGTGCTACATTCCAAGGTGAAGGTGAAAAATCAACAAACCACCTTCAATGGAGTGTGAAGATAGACACATTTCCTATAATCCAGATCCCTGTCGAAGCTTGTAACTGTCTCAGGAAGAGACATTATAAATGCAAAGTAGTGGATATTGAAACAATGGCTGCCACAGGCAGACCCACCCAAAGCTTTGGAAATACACAATGGATGGAATATTTAAAGGCAAGTCTCCAGCCACTGGAGAGTGATTGCAAGTGACACAGGCGGTATCAAGAAGTCTTCAACAGAGACAAACTAAGGGCTCTCTCTGTCCCTCTCTTTCTTTTGGAATAATTGTCACTTGGTTGGAGAAGACAACTCTACCAAAAAACCCACCAAGATCTTGTAATAATTGCAACATCTTCTACCTCTGACCGCATCCAAGAAACATGCTAACATAAATCGGCCGCAACATTTAAAACCTATGTCTCAAGGACAATCAAAGGACATTTAACCACATATTCTTTTACCTTTTTTATTGGATCCTAACTCCCCTCATTTGTGATATGTGTGCGTGTGTGTGAGCCCTAATGACTGCATGGTGGCCGAATGCTTGAAATGGCATTTTTATTATTTTTCTCGGGTTTAATGGTTAATAAATTTGCTCTTCCTTTGACTCAAGAAAACCTTGTTTGATTGGTTCCTTAATGCTCACAGCTTAAATAGTTAAATACATTCTGATTTGAAAAAGGCATAACCTCGTGAAAAAGAAACTTAGACCTTTGCTGTGATCAACTGAAGAGGTTGAACTGAGGGAAGCCAGTTCACCCCTTCTCACCCATTATAACAAATCTAGTAAAATAGAATACAAGGAGGTAGAAGCTTTACTTCAGCTATACAAAGGCTAGACCACATTTGAAGTACTGTAAGAAGTTTTGGACAACACACCTTAGGAAGCATATATTGACCATGGAGGCAGTGCAGTAGAGAATAATATGTGGACTCAAAGGATTAAATTATGAGGAGAGATTGCATAAACTGGTTTGTATTTCCTGGAATTTAGAAGGTTAAGGAGTAATTTGATCAAAGCTTTCAAGATATTGGTGGCAAAAGATAGAGCAGATAGAGAGAAACTGGTTGGAATTTAATGCTTGCTGCGGTGGGCCTGTCCACTGGCTAGAGACCTGGTGGCAAGTCCACTACAGCTATACCTCACCTCTGACCCGATTTAGTGCCAATCAGGCACTTACCTGGCAGAGTCAGAGCCCTCATTATTCTCAGGGGAATTTTCCAACTCCAAGAGCTGCTGGCCAATCAGAAGCCAGCAACCCTTTGGTACTGGCAACGCCACTGGAGAGGTGGCCACTGCCAGTACTGCAGAACACTCAGGTAATAGGATTGTCGCTGGAGCCTGGACTGAAGGCAAGTGAGGTGGAATTGCCAGGGCCAGTTGTGGAGGCCCCAGCAAGGTGGGGGGAGGTTAGTATTTAGGTCAGGTGGAGGGTCTTCACCTGTAGGCAGACCATGCCACCGGTGGGCATCTCCATTGACCGCAAGCATACTTGCCAGTTGCCCACATGGCTTGGTCCCCGCCCCTAGCTTGTTGAATATCAATAGCAGTGGGATGAGACCCTTAACTGACCATTAAGTAACCACTTGAGGGCTTCAATCAAGAAAGGCGCCTTTAAGCCTTCCTGCCCCAGACTTAAACAGGGGGAGTTGGAAAGGCAATGGAGTCTCCACCCTGCACCTCCCACCTGATTAAAAAAGCTGCGCACCTCTCAGCCTGCCTCTGGGGGGGCGGTGGAGGGGGGGGAGGGGGGCAGTGGTGATAAAATTTTGTCCATTTATTTCTGTTGGTTGGAGAGTCTAGGACGCAGAGACATAACTAAAAATTAGAGAAAATCCTTTTCGGGGTGAAATTAGGAAACATAATAAGCGGTAGAAGTATGGAATTCTCTTCTGCAAAGAGTGATCGATGTTAGATTAATTGTTCATTTCAAATCTGAGATTGATAGATATTTGTTAGCCAGTGGTATGAAGGGATATGGGTCAAAGGTGGATATATGGAGTTCTGTCTCAGGTCAGCCATGATATCATCAAATGATGCACCAGGAACAGGTTTGAGGACTGATTGGCCCACTATTCCTGTTTCTATGTAATAGAGAACTCACAAATCACAATGAAAGAAGCAAACTGGAACCAGCAATAAGGCTCTAAGCCATACATTTTGTTCCTGTTAAAGAAATTGGGAGCTTGTTACCTTGACCTGAAGTGTATCTTACTCAAAGTTCATTTCTCAATTTTTTGGTTGCCGAATATATGGTCAGTTGCAATTTTAAACATATGTTTATTTCATGAAACACTTTAAATGCATGTTTTTGTGTTTGAAAAAAATTCCTGGTGAACAATTCGGCATTTAGGAAAGAAGAACTGATGATGATTTTTTATATTTTGGTGCAAATTACATGTTTACAGAAAGGAGCCTAGAGAAAAGAGTGTGTGATACTGGTACAGGAATGTTTGAATTATGTTCCTTTGCCCTATTTTAATGGAAATTTGGAGGCATCATCCTGTTTGAGTTAAGTACTCCTAGATTAGTGGTGCATGCAATAATTTCCAGGGTAAGATATGTGAAACATGTTTTCATAAAAATATGGCCTATTAAAAGTAGGAAATGAATTCTTATGTGATATGATGACAGATTAACAAAGAGTTATCAGGTGAAAATTCTGCTCCCAGATACACACTGGACAGGAGGGGGAGAAAATTGGGACAGTCTAAGTTGTATTTTATGCACTGGAGACCCAGATAGAACAAATTCACCAAACTGAAGCCCAAGGCCTCTGCAACATCAATTATACACTTCTGAGAATACTCACAGCTGCACTCAGATAAAACTTCACAGTGACATCTGCCATCTGGCATCTGTCTTGCAATCTCAACACTAGTGATTCTAAATACAAATGATACTTCCAAATCATCCTTCTGTTCAGAGCAGGACCCATAACATCTCAGCCTGCAACTCTCAAATCTAAAGGTTACTTCAGTCATTTGCTACTGGTTTCTCCGATTGCCTTCGTCGATGTTCTTTTGACCAGCCTACCATCCACAAGCCTCAGTAAAAGCTCAGCTCATCCAAAACAAGCTTCCCATATCCCATCCTAACCTAAGGCCTGTTTACCTTTCATGCCTGTCCTCACTGGCTAGTATTAATTCCTGTTCCTCTATACCGGGGAGGCAATGGTGTAGTGGTATTGTCTCTGGACCAGAAATCCAGGGTAATGCTCTGGGGACCCAGGTTTGAATCCTGCTATGGCAGATGGTGGAATTTGAATTCAATAAAAATGTTAACCACAAAATTGTCAATTGTTGTAAAAGCCCATCTAGTTTACTAAGAGAATCTGTTGTCCTTACCTGGTCTGGCCGACACATGACTCCAGACGCACAGCAATGACTCTTACATGCCCTCTAAAATGGCCTAGCAAGCCACCCAGTTATAAAAACCACTACAAAGTCACAAAGAAAATGAATGAAATCAGGCAAACCACCTGGCATTAACTCTGTCATCAGAAATTACAATGGCAAGCCCTGTCGACTCTGCAAAGTCTTCCTTAGTAACATTTGGTGTCAAAATTGGGAGAGCTGTCTCACAGACTAGTCAAGCAACAGCCTGACATAGTCATCCTCATGGAATCATATCTTACAGATCATGTCCCAGACACTAACATCACAACCCCTGGGTATATCCTGTCCCACTGGCAGGACAGGCCCAGCAGAGGTGGCAGCATGGTGGTATACAGTTGGGAGGGAGCTGCCCTGGGAGTCCTTAACATTGACTCTGGACCCCATCAGGTCAAACATGGGCAAGGAAACCTCCTGCTGATTACTATGTACTGCCCTCCCTCAGCTGATGAATCAGTGCTCCTCCATGTTGAACATCACTTGGAGGAAGCACTGAGGGTGGCAAGGGTGCAGAATGTACTCTGGGCGGGGAACTTCAATGTTCATCACCAAGAGTAGCTCAGTAGCACCATTACTGACTGAGCCCTAAAGGACATAGCTGCTACGCTGCATCTGTGGCAGGTGATGAGGGAACCAACAAGAGGGAAAAACATACTTGACCTCATCCTCACCAACCTGCCTGCCGCAGATACATCTGTCCATGACAGTATCACTACGAGTGACCACTGCACATATTGTGGAGACAAAGTCCCGCCTTCATACTGAGGATACCCTCCATTGTGTTATGCGGCACTACCACCCTGCTAAATGGGATAGATTTTGAAAAGATCTAGCAACTCAAGACTGGACATCCATGAGGCACTGTAGGCCATTGGCAGCAGCAGAATTGTACTCGAATACAATCTGTAACCTCATGGCCTGGCATATCCCCCAGTCTACAATAGGCATCAAGCCAGGGGATCAGCTCTGGTTCAATGAACAGCGCAGGAGGCCATGCCAGAAGCAGCACCAGGCATACCTAAAAATGAGGTGACAACTTGGTGAAGCTATAACACAGGACTACTTGCGTGCCAAAAAGCATAAGCAGCAAATGATAGACAAGGTTAAGCGATCCCACAACCAATGGATCAGATCTAAGCTCTGCAGTCCTGCCACGACCAGTCATGAATGGCAGAGGACAATTAAACAACTCACTGAAGGAGGAGGCTCCACAAATTTCCCCTTCCTCAGTGATGGAGGAACCCAGCACATTTGCAGATCATTTGTTACAATCTTCAGCCAGAAGTGCTGATTGGATGATCCATCTCGGCCTCCTCTGGAGGTCCCCAGCATCACAGATGCCAGTCTTCAGCCAATTTCGTTTCACGCCACGTGATATCAAGAAATGGCTGAAAGCATTGGATACTGCAAAGGCTATGGGCTCTGAAAATATTCCGACAATAATACTGAAGACTTGTGCTCCAGAACTTGCTGTACCCCTAACCAAGCTGTTCCAGTAAAGCTACAACACTGGCATCTACCCAGCTATGTGGAAAATTGCCCAGGTATGTCCTATCCACAAAAAGCAGGACAAATCCAACCCAGCCAATTACCGTCCCATCAATCTACTCTCTGTCATCAGTAAAGTGATGGAAGGGGTCATCAACAGTGCTATCAAGCTGTTCTTGTTTAGCAATAACCTGCTCACTGATGCCCAGTTTGAGTTCTGCCTGGGCTACTCAGCTCCAGATCTCATTACAGCCTTGGTTCAAACATGGACAATAGAGCTGAATTCCCGAGGTGATGTGAGAGTGACTGCCCTTGACCACAAGGCAGCATTTGACAGAGTGTGGCATCAAGGAGCCCTTAGCAAAACTGGAGTCAATGGGAATCAGGGGGGAAACTCTCTGCTGGTTGGAGTCACACCTAGCACATAGGAAGTTGGTTGTGGTTGTTGGAGGTCAGTCATCTCCAGGACATTACTGCAGGGATTCCTCAAAGTAGTGTCCTCAGCCCAACCATCTTCAGCTGCTTCATCAATGACCTTCCTTCCATCATAAGGTCAGAAGTGTGAATGTTCACTGATGATTGCACAATGTTCAGCACTATTTGCAACTCCTCAGATACTGAAGCAGTCCATGTCCAAATGCAGCAAGACCTGGACAATATCCAGTCTTGGGCTGACAAGTGGCAAGTAACACTCATGCCACACAAGCGTCAAGCAATGACAGTCTTCAACAAGAAGGAATCCAACTATCACCCCTTGATGTTCAATGGCATTATCATCACTGAATCCCCCACTATCAACATTCTGGGGGTCACCATTGACCAGAAACTGAACTGGACTAGCCATATAAATACTGTATCTACAAGAGCAGGTCAGAGACTAGGAATCCTGCAACGAGTAACTTAACTCCTGGCTCCCCAAAGCCTGTCCACCATCTACAAGGCACAAGTCAGGAGTGTGATGCAATATTCCCCACTTGCCTGGATGACTGCAGCTCCTACAACACTGAAGAAGCTCGACAGCAACCTGGACAAAGCAGCCCACTTGATTGGTACCAGATCCACAAACATTCACTCCCTCCACCACTGTCGCACAGTAGCAGCAGTGTGCACCATCTACAAGATGCACTGTAGGAATTCACCGAGGCTCCTTCAGTAGCACCTTCCAAACCCACGACCACTACCATCTAGAAGGACAAGGGCAGCAGGTACATGGGGAACACCACCACCTGGAAGTTCCTCTTAAAGTCACTCACCATCCTGACTTGGAAATATATTACTGTTCCTTCACTGTCACTGGGTCAAAACCCTTGGACTCTTTCCTTAAGAGCACTGCGGGTGTACCTACAGCACATGGACTGCAGCGGTTCAAGAAGGCAGCTCACCACCACTTTCTTAAGGGCAACTAGGGATGGACAATAAATAATGGCTCAGCCAGCAAAGACCACATCCCATGAATGAATAAAAAAAACTCCAAACTTAAAATTCTCATTCGTATGTTGAACATCCTCATAGCTTTCCTAATTAGCTAATTTCCTCCAGAACTACAAACTATGACCTCCAAAATTCTCCTTTCTCTTGACTCTGTGGGCAGAATTTTCTTGCCTGTCCCGCTGGCAGGATTTTCCAGTCCCGCCGAAGCGAATGGAGCTTTGAATGGCTCGCTGCATTTTCTGGCCCCGCCCCCTCCACGGCTGGAAGATTCTGCCCTGTGCTCTTGAAAATCCTCCTTCCCTTTGCATCACTCTATCATTACCATCCAGCCAGGGGCCTAACCCTGGTTCAATGGGGATTGTAGGAGAGCATGCCAGAAGTTGCACTGCGTGTACCTAAAAATGAGGTGCAAACCTGGTGAAGAGACATCAGAACTACGGCATGCTAAACAGCAGAAAAAACATGCTATAGGCAGTGCTACATGATTCCAAAATCAACCGATCAGGTCAAAGCTCTGTAATCCTGTCACATCCAGTTACGAATGGAGGAGACAATTAAACAACTAACAGGAGGAGGAGGATCTATGAAAATCCCCACGCTCAATGATGGTGGAGCTCGGCACATCAGTGCAAAAGACAAGGCTGAAGCATTTGCAACCTCTTCCAGCCAGAAATGCTGATCCATCCTGGACTTCTCTGGAGGTCCTCAGCAGCACAGATGCCAGTATTCAGCCAATTTGATTCACTTCACATGATTATCAAGAATTGGCTGAGTGCACTGGACACTGCAAAGACAATGAGCCCCAACAAGATCTTGAGTGCATTGCTGAAAAACTGTGCTCTAGAACCAGCCACACCCAGAACTGTAATAGTGCGGCCGAGTCTCCTATTTGTAGAGTTGATCTACAGACAACTTTCTAAGTGGAAACATTGGGTTTATTTACAATGCAGCCAGCAGCAACTACATGTGTGCTTTTAGCTCCATCTCTATCTTTACACAGACTGAGGAGGTAGCCTGTGCTGCTAACACATTGGCTTACACTGATCATATGATCTTACATCACAGGACTATTCTTAAAGGTATCAATCCAACATTTAACAAAACCATAATTACTATAATTCTCCCCCTTTAAGTTTGCTTAGATACTGTATTTACAAGTATATTTATCTCATGACATTATAATATTTACTTGGGTCATGAAATTTACAAGTTCAGTCTTCCAGGTGGTCTCCTGATCTGTGTGGAACATCACAGCTCCACAAGTTCAGATTCTTTTCCAGGAACCACATTCTCTTGAACCGCATGAACATCAGGTACCTCAGTGGGCACTTGCAGTTCAGTGTCTTCCACTCTGATAGAGACATTAGACATGTCAGTCATAGGTTGAACATCTTCAACATGGAACACCGGTTCAGTAATGGTTACAGGTAGAACCACATCTTGTTGCGGTAACTCTCTTTTTCTTAAATGGTCCACATGCTTACGGGTGATCTGGCCCTCCACTTCCATGTGGTTTTATAATGGTCCAGTCACTGAACTTATTTTACCCAGTAACCATTTCAGTCCTCCACTGAAATTCTTCACATATACTGCTTCTCCAACAGTAAGTTGTCTCTCATGCCTATGCAAGTCATGTGTAGCTTTTTGATTTCCTTGACTCTTCTCGGCCTTCCCCTCCAAATTTGCAAATATTAGAGTCAATCTTGCCCTAAGACAGCATCTCATCAACAATTCTGCAGCTGTTGCTCCTGTCGTCGTGTGGGGAGGTTCGTTTCATAGTGAAAAAGAAAACATGCAAGCTTGGTCTCCAACGAATCACCTGTTAACTTCTTCATATTTGTCTACAGGATCTAGAATTCTTTCCAGATAAGGCCTTGGAAGTAATTTATGCCTCTTTGATTTTATCTTCAGCATCATCGTCCAGCAAAACATTGAGAGACTGGAATAATATCAAAGTAGGCACAGTTTGATCATTTGCTTATTGCCTCCTTCGAGTATTTACAGGTGCGACCAGCCACCATTTGTGTTGTCTTTTCCAGAACCTTCTTCCTTTTTGTCTTCTTCTTTCTACCACAGAGTTTAGTCTCATCCTTCATTTTGACATCACTGTCAGCCAGACTTCTCTCAGGTGAAATCTCAACTTGTCTGAGTTCAGTAGCTGAGTCTCTCAAAACTTCATTATCTGCTCGACTCTTGGAAAACTCTTTGATTTTTGTTTTCAAAGCCTCTTTGACTTCATTTAGTGGATCCTTCAGCTCTTCTGCCTCTTCTTTGTATTTGTTGGCTGCCTCCTGGAAACTTGAACATTTATGTATCGTCTCTGCCAATTGGTTCTTTAGTTTGTTCAGAGAGATGCTGAATTATTTCTGTTTCTCTTCATACTGTTCCAGGGGCACAAACTTTGACCTGGGGGAACCTTGTCGTATGTGAAGGTTTTTCAACAGGTTTTCCTTTTCCTTGTGAAGGTTACTCACTTTGTCTTGAACTCTGCCATTCAGCAGGGTCTCCTTGAGTTTCTTCTACTGATCTTCCATGTTTTTGTTTAGAGAGTAGATAGACTGCATTTCGTCAGGTTGTTGAGTCTTTACACATTCCTTTTACATCCTGTTGCAGTCCTTGAACTCTCTAGGCTCTTTCTGCCATACTTTGCCTTGTTCCTTTTCAAACCATGAACTCTCCAGCTTCCTTTCTAAATCTCACTGGCCAAGCCAATCAAGGTTGATTTCCCTTAACCAGTTTCACCCTAGAAGGTTTGGTCCTCTGCCTCTCAATATCATCATTGGTAGCTGTGCCGATTGGTTTCTATAATGGACAATTGCTCTGTTGATACCCTTTACTTGGATTTGTTTGCCTGTGTATGTTTTCAGCTTAACAGGTGTTTGTTCCAAATTTAATTAAGTTCACCATTATTTAAATATCTGCAAGTGTTTTCTCCTATTACAGTAGTGGAAGCTCCCATGTCTACTTTCATTTTTACTGGTTTACCATTCACTTGTACTGTAACAAAAAGTGGCTCCATCTTCCCAACTTTCATGCTAAACACTGAATAAATGTCAGAATTTGTTGTTTCAGGCTCTTCTACACTGTAGATTTCACTGGGTTTCTTCTGTTGTTTGCAAGCCTGTTTAAATCTCTCTTTGCACAGTCTCATCATATGTCCACTTCTGTGATAAAAGTAACATTCTACTCTTTTAAACTGCCAATCGCTAAAAGACTGATTGTTTCCACGTCGATTAAAGTTGTTCTTCGATTTAGCTGCTAAATTATTTCTTCTTATTTTTCAGTTAGTGGGGGTTGTTCCCCATTTCGCGGCGGAGTCTCGCTTCGTCGCACCACTTTTGGTTGACTGTTCCCGCCTAATTTGGAATACAATGCCATTTTGCACCCTTGCATTGCTTGTGAATCTCTTACAGTGCTTTCCATGGCCAGTGCTATTTCTAACGCCTTCTTAAAATACAAATTCATTTCAGCCAGCAATCTTCTCTGAATCAAAAATAAAAATAAAAATACCTGGAAAAACTCAGCAGGTCTTCTCTGAATAGTGTCTTCTTTCACACCACACACTAAACGATCTCTGAGCATGTCATTCAGAGTCTTACCGAACTCTCAATGTTCCATTAGTTGCTTCAAATTTGCCACATAGCAGCAATTGTCTAACCCAGGGCTCCATTTCACAAACTGAACTGGAGCCTCTGCATCGTGACTGAGAACTTGAATTGAAAATGTCCTTTCACAAGGTCCACCAATTCTCCAAAATTCTTCAAATTTGGAGCACTGGGTGCCATCAAACTTTGAATCAATCTGTATGTTTTGCTCCCACAAGTACTCAAAAGGATCGCTCGCCTCTTCACTTTCCCCATGATTTTGTTCACTTGAACGAAGAATGAAGAACATGTCCACATATTGAGACCAATTGTCTGTGACTAGCTCAAACAGATCGATTCTACCAAATTGTGGCATTTTGGATGAGTATATCATCTGTTATTTTAAATAGACATTGATACTCACAATCGCTAGGCGAGGTACAGTCCCGATTCCGATTTATCTTGATTTATCCTGATTTATCTTCATCGCCAGTTTGTTGTACTGTGGCTGAGTCACCTATTTGTAATTGAGTTGATCTGCAGACAACTTTCTAAATGGAAATGTTAGGTTTGTTTACAATACAGCCAGCAACAACTACATGTGTGCTTTCAATTCCATCTCTATCTTTACACAGACTGAGGAGGTAGCCAGTGCTGCTAACAAATTGGTTTACACAGACCATGTGATCTTACATCACAGGACCATTCTTAAATGTGCAGTCCAACATTTAACAAAACCATAATTACTACTGTTCTAGTACAGCTCCAGCACTGGGATCTACCTGACAAAGTGGAAAAATGCTCAGTTCAGTCCTGTCTTCAGGAAATATAGATTCTTTGTGAATTACGAATTAATTCAGCCACCTATCCACCAAACTCTGGATTTTTTTCCTTAAATTCCTCTGCATCTCCATAATCCTTGCCTTCTTTGAAACCTTCTTTAAAACTTACCTTTTTGGTTAGGATCCATTTTTTGTTTATTCCTCTGTGAAGCACTCTAGGGCACTTAAAGGCTCTGTTATAGATACAAGTAGCTACTATTATCTGCAGTGTTTTACTGTTTTTCCTCTTAAAGTGTTTGTTTGAATTTTTTTAACAAATGTCTTGCAAGACACATTAGTGAAAATCAATCCATACTCTGGATCCGAAAGTCTAGAGATTATGGAAGGCAGACAAGATGGATCACCAATGATGGCATTTTCTTGTGTTTTAAACAAGTTGCAGGTTACTTACCTATTTGTTCCTTCCTTAAGTTTGGGGTATCTGTTTCTTTCTCTCTCTTTTCCCCTTCAATTCTTCTAAAGAGCAATGGGAATATTTATAATGGTCAATCTGGGGTTGTGGCTCTAGATCACTGGAGTAAAATATCACTCTTCCTCAGCAGTTAAGTGAAGAATTAGTTCAATGTGATCATTTGTTACTTTTGTGATCCATCAATTGATGAGATGCTACCATGCAAGTACTGAAGTGCCTGGTGTCAGGCTGATTATCTATCATAGGCCAAGTGATAGATGAAATTGGAAATGCCAATATATTGTGATGATGCAGCATTACTAAAATAAGGCCACACAGCTGGCATTTATGGACATAGCCTCACAAGTACTGTAACACAATCTTGGCATCTGTTTCTATTTTGCATAACGTTCATATAACATTGTGTGAAAACAAGAATTTTTTTTCATTTTCTATTCACTGACAATGCTAAATTATATGCTGTCACCAGAAGGTACATGAGGCAGCTTTCTCCAACCTCTGATTGTAAAATCTAACCTGCTTTGAGCACCCATTTATGTGTTTTTAGTTTTGAACTATTTCACATATTGGAAACAGGTTTGTAGAGTTACATGGAACATTGTGCTGATGAGGTTGTCTACACCCTTAGAATTGATTTGCTTTATTCTTCTACCAGGCTCTACAAAACTTCATATCTTTCCCCACCCCTTCATGTTACTCACACATTCTCTATGCTTCATACATACCTTTAATTTTGTTGGTTTCTCTCAGGCTTGCTATTAACTTATGCTAATATCACTTCTGGCAATTAATCAATTATGTTCTCTGTTTAAGTACTTTGCAGTTCATTCCATTTTGCTTTCCAGTGTATGTGTTTTCCCTTCCCTATTCTTCTGGTCCTTTGTCAATGTTGTTTATTAGTCATATTTTCCTAAAAGTCAATACTGGAAATGTTAACCTGTCTGATCACTCCACAGATGCTGAATGATCTGCTGAGCGTTTCTAGCATTTTCTGCTTTTGTAATAAGTTAAGGGGTGGAAATTCCATTAGGCTTGTTTTCAGACCTGAAATGGGCCCCATGCACACAGTCCAAGAGACACTCAAAGCTGAACCAAAATTATGCTTTATTAGCATTATTTGGATAAACTACCAGCATCTGTATAGTGTCACACCCATGCAGTGCACAGAAATGTATGAAAAATGAAGACTTTATTTTTTTTTAAAATAGCAACATGAAGGTTAGACAATCTGTGTTGTAACAAGATACAGTCACGGGGTCTGGCAATCTCCTTCCTTACCTCCAAATATACATAAAATTGCCCAAGGCTGGAAGTTAACCTGCATGTCTGGTCAAAACAATAAAATGTAAATGACCTTTTGAGAATACATTAAAAATACAATAGATCTCTCCTATAGAGTTAACAGCTACTATTGTCCAAATGCCTACAGAAACAGATGCACAATGACCACACAGACCTAGTGGCTACAGAAAGAAATTCCACAGAAAGGATGTGAAGAAAAACCATTATATCACAAGGTGATGCAAATGACCAGGTTTCATACCCCATTGTTTATCAATGCTAACGCTATCTGAAACATCTGTGCAGGCAATGGGAAGGTAGAGTCAATGGTCACCTGACAGAAATCAGCTTGTGACAAGAAACTTTTATTAACACACATCTTGAGAACAGTCTGTTAGTCTTGGAGACAAAGTGAACACAGAGAGAAGAGATCCTGTCCAATAAAAGTGAGAACTCTGCCTAGAATCCACTGACAGGCAGAGAAGTGGGGCTATCTTTTTACCCGCAGGTTTGAAGAACCAAGCCAGATCTTCACTACAGCAGCTGCAACTTCAACTGGAGGAAAGTCAGAAACCAGCTGTTTCAAGGAGTCAACCAGTCCGAATTAATCACCAGAAACTTCCAACCTCCATTTACTCAGTGAACCAAAAGAGAATCTTCAGGCCTACAATGTTTCGAGCTTCCATCTTAAAAGACCCAAGCAGAAAAGTGACTTTCTGGACTTTTCTAAGAATCTCAGTGTATGCTGCCTCTTCTGTAGTCACCTTTTCTCGTGAATGTGTCTTGTGTACGTGTGTGTCAGTGTGTCAGTACTGCTGCGATTACATTCGGGTGTTGAGAAATAAACATCTATTATTTCTTATTTTTAAACTTAGAAGAAAACGTGTCTTATGTTTGTTCTTGGGAGTCACAGCTTTCAAGGGGTTAAAAGATGGTATAAGGAGGGAGCCATCCTACCCTCTCTCCTCAATCTCTAATATTGGCATTTCACCCATTTTTACAAGATGAAGATGGTGCCACTTTTAAGTGCCGGCAAGTTGCTGAATTGGGAGTGACAACCTGGGAGCAGGAGGCCAATCACGATTACTGTAACATTTGAATGCCAACAACACAGGAATGAATTTCATTCTTTTTACATGGCCTTTTGTTGGTGGGTGCTTTTTAATCTGCAGCAGCAGATCCACCTCTTTGGGGTTTGGCTAGGAAGCCTAAAGTCTTTTTTAGACAGTTGTCAGGGACACCTGAAAAATGGGCAAACCTAATGATGAATTAGGTTTTTTCAGGTATACTTTGGACATGGGACATTCGTCCTCAAAACTGTTTTTTTTTCTCCCTCTTGTATCCCCGTACAATGGCTCCAACACACGCCCAATATCTATCCCTAAGTGTACTGAACCCGTGATCCTGTGCTCACTCAACAGTTGATTACCCAACCTGTCCTCCTAGTTTCCATGTTATTTGCTATTATTAATGGTTCTTTCTCTTCCGGTGTTTCCCTGTCTCCTTTAAATCTGCCATCATCACCCCCTTCCCAAAAATCCAACCCTTGATTCCTATTATCCTTGCAAGCTATCAGTTCAACTCAAATCTCCCATTCCTCTCCAAACACTTTGAATAGGTTCCCACCTCCCAAATCCATTCTTATCTTTCCTGGAATTCCATGTTTAAATCCCTCCAGTCAGGTTTCTGTCCTGATATCGTACTGAAATAACTCTTATCAAAAAGTCACAAATGACTTCCTATGTGGTTGTGACAAAGGTAAACTTTCCCCCCTCATCCTTCTTGCCCTGTAGCCTTTGAGACTGTTGACCACACCATCATCCTTCAATACCTCTCCACTGTCAACCAGCTGAGTGGAACTCACCCAGTTCCATTCATATTTACCTGTTCATAGCCAGAGATTCAATTGTAATGTTCTATCTTCCTGATCCTGCACTGTTACCTCTGGTGCCCTTCAAGATTCTATCCTTGTCCCATAGAACCATAGAAAAGTTACAGTACAGAAAGAGGCCATTCAGCCCATTGTGTCTGCACTGGCCAAAAAAGAAAAAAAAGAAAAACTAGCTCCCCATTCTAATCCTACTTTCCAGCACCTGGTCCATATCCTTACAGGTTATAGTACTTTAGATGCAGATCCAGGTACCTTTTAAATGAGTTGAGGGTTTCTGCCTCCACCACCAAATACGGCAGCAAATTCCAAACATCTGCCACTCTCTGGGTGAAGAAGTTTTTCCTCACGCCCCCTCTGATCCTTCTAACAATGACCTTAAATCTGCACCCCCTGGTAATTGACCTTTCTGCTAGGGGAAACAGGACATCCCTGTCTTACTCTATCCAGGCCCCTCATAAGCTTGTACACCTCAATCAGGTCACCCCTCAGCCTTCTCAGTTCCAAGGAAAACAACACCAGCCTATCCAATCTTTCCTCATAGCTGCAATTTTCCAGCCTTGGTAACATTCTTGTAAATTTCCTCCGTACTCTATCCAGAGCAAAATTCCTTCCTGTAATGTGGTGCCCAGAACTGTACACAAAATTTCAGCTGTTGCCTGACCAGCATTTTATACAGTTCCATCATTACATCCCTGCTTTTGTCTTCTATACCTCATCCAATAAAGGAAAGTATTTCATATGCTTTCTTTACCACCTCATCAACCTGTCCTGCCACCTTCAGGGGCCTGTGGACATGCACTCCAAGGTGTCTCACTTCCTCTACCCCTCTCAATATCCTCTCATTTATTATGTATGCACTAGCTTTGTTCGCCCTCCCCAAATGTATTACCTCACACTTCCCTGGATTGAATTCCATCTGCCACTTTCCCGCCCACTCAACCAAACCATTGATATCATTCTGGAGACAACAGCTAACCTTTTCACTATCAACTACACAGCCAATTTTTGTGTCATTTGCAAATTTCTCAATCATGCCACCCATATTTAAGTCCAAATCATTAACATATATAAAACAAACAGCAAGGGACTCAACACTGAGCTCTGTGGAACACCACTGGAAACCGTTTTCTATTCGTGAAACATCCACCCTTTGTTTCCTGCTGCAGAGCCAATTTTGGATCCAACTCATCACATTCCCATCTATCCCATGGGCTTTTACTTTTCCGACCAGTCTGACATGTGGGACCTTGTCAAATTCCTTACTAAAGTCCATGTAGACAGCATTTGCTGCATGACCCACATCAATCCTCCTTGCTACTTCCTCAAAAAAATTGATTAAATTAGTAAGACATGACTTTCCCCTACAAAATCTTGCTGACAATCCTTGATTAATCCTTTCCTTTCTTAGTGATAGTTTATCCTGTCTCACAGAATTGATTCTGATAATTTGCCCACCACCCAAGTCAGACTGACCGGCCTATAATTATTCAATCTATCCCTTGCTCATTTTTTTAATAAAGGTACAACATTCACAGACCTTCAATCCTCTGGTACTCACCTGGATCTAGTGAGGATTGGAAAAGTTTTTTTTTAAAAATATACTTTATTCATAAAATATCTGGAAGAACATTCCAAAACATTTCAAAATCACAATCACAAAAGTACAATCAGATTCAACTTTTATAAATGGATCACAAGGTGCATCAATACAATCAATGAATATTACAATCATTTCAATATGGTCAATGCAGACAATCAGACAATGGTATTGGAGTTATCAACATACATCATGTTGCACTCTGAGGTGCTTCAATACAATTATAATACAATTAGTATTCAATGTATACATTCATTTTGAGCTGTACAGTCTGAGGGGGTCTCAACAGTTCCCAGCCCCTCCGTGCACTGTGGCAGAAAGGTCTTAGACTGCGACCTTTCCCCAATGTGCCTTTGCGGCAGCTGCCCCAAGCTTTAGTGTTTCCCTCAGCACGTAGTTCTGGACTTTGGAATGTGGCAGTCTGCAACACTTGGTCGAGGACAACTCTTTGCACTGGAAGACCAATAAGTTTCGGGCAGAGCAAAGAGTGTCTTTCACCGAGTTGATGATCCTCCAGCAGCAGTTGATATTTGTCTCGGTGTGTGTCCCTGGGAACAGCCCATAGAGCACAGAGTCCTGTGTCACAGAACTGCTCGGGATGAACCTCGACAGAAGCCATTGCATCTCTCTCCAGAACTTCTTTGCAAAGGTACAATCCACAAGGAGGTGAACAACGGTCTCATCCCCACCACAACCATCTCAAGGGCAACGTGCAGAGGGGGTGAGACTCTTGGCGTGTTGAAAAGATCTGACAGGGAGGGCCTTTCTCTCCACTAGCCAAGCTACAATCTTGGTGCTTGTTGGAAAGTTCTGGTGATGAGGCATTCTACCAAATGACTGTCAGTCTGCTCAGGGAACCATCCCACAGGATCGACCCTCTCTTTTTCCTGCAGGGCCTCTAAGACGTTACGTGCCGACCACTGCCTAATTGACTTGTGGTCAAAGGTGTTTCTCTGCATAAATTTTTCCACGAGGGACAGATGGTACGGCACAGTCCAACTACTTGGAGCGTTCTGCAGCAGTGTGGCCAGACCCATCCTTCGCAACACCGGGGACAGGTAGAACCTCAGCACGTAGTGACACTTGGTGTTTGTGTACCGAGGGTCTACACACAGCTTGATGCAGCCACAAACAAAGGTGGCCATCACTATGAGGGCAATGTTGGGCATGTTTTTTTCCCCCTTTATCTTGAGGCTTGTACATTGCGTCCCTGCGGACACGATCCATTTTCAACCTCCAGATAAAGCGAAACATGGCTTGGGTAATCACCATCGCGCAGGAGTCTGGAATGGGCCAGATCTGCGCCACGTACAGCAACAGCGAGAGTGCCTCACACCTGATGACCAAGTTCTTACCCACAATGGAGAGGGAGCATCGCTCCCACATGCCCAGTTTTCTTGTCACCATAGACACTCACTCCTTCCAGTTTCTAATGCATGCCCCGGTCCCTCCGAACCATATCCCCAGCACCTTCAGGCCATCAGCCCTGATAGTGAAGGAGACAAAGGATCGGTCAGCCCAGTTCACGAGGAACATGGCCTCGCTCTTGGAAAATGATTCTCAGAGCATCAGCTATTTCTTCCCTGGCTTCCTTTAACAGCCTGCGATATAATCCATCCGGCCCTGGTGGCTTTTCCACCTTCAAGAATGTCAGTCCCTCCAGAACTTCCACTCTCACTATGTTTATTGTATCTAATATTTCATACTCCTCCTCTAACTAGAATATCTGCATCATGTCTCTCCTTAGTGAAGACAGAGACAAAGTACTCATTGAGATCCCTGCCTACATCTTCAGCATCAGCACACAAATTACCATGTATATCTTTGAAAGGCCCTACCCTTTCCTTAGTTATTCTTTTGCTATTTGTGTACTGTTACAACATCTTTGGGTTCTCTTTGATTTTGCCTGCCAATAGTTTTTCATATCCTCTCTTTGCTTTCCTAATTACCTTTTTTACTACACCTCTGTACTTTCTATACTCCTCTAGGCTTTCTGCAGTATTAAGTTTTTTGTACCTGTCATAAGCTTTCTTTTTCTGCTTTATCTTATCCTGTATGCTTCTAGATAACCAGGAGGTTCTAGTTTTGGCAGTACCACCCTTTTTCTTTGCGGGAATATATATACACTGTGCGTGTAGAATCTCACTTTTGAATGCCTCCCATTGGTGTGTCACTGATTTCCTTTCAAGTAACTGTAACCAGTCCACTTTCACCAGATCATCTCTCAGCTTTGTAAAATTTGTCTTTCCCCAATTAGAACTTTTACTGTTCTATCTTTGTCCTTTTCCATAATTATACTAAATCCCACTGTATTATGGTCACTATCTTCAAAATAGTCACCCATTACTACTTCATCCACTTGCCCAGCTTCATTTCCTAAGTTTAATTATAAAATTGCGCTCCCTCATGTTGGGCTTGTAATGTGCTGGCTAAAAAAAGTTCTCTTGAATGCAGTTCAAGAATTTTGTACCTTCTGTGCCTAATACACTGTTCGAATTCCAGTTGAAATCAGGGTAGTTGACGTTCCAAGCTATTGTTGCCCTACTATATTTGCACTCAGAAATTTGCCCACATATTTGCTCTTCTATCTCCCTCTCACTATTTGAGGGTCCATAGTACACTCCTAGTAGTGTGGCTGCCCCTTTTTAATTCCTGAGCTCAACCCATATGGCCTCATTTGATGATTCGTTTAGTATATCATCCCTCCTTCACACCTGTAATTGATTTTTTCAACCAATAATGCTACACCCCCACCTTTTTTAGTCCCCTCTCTCTCCTGCCTAAAAACTCCATATTCAGGGATGTCATTTTTGCCTCTCTTCAAGCTAATTTTCTGTTATAGCAATCATACCATGCTGCCACGTGTCTATCTGTGCCCTCAGCTCATTGGCTTTGTTTGCTTTACTCCTTGCATTTAATTAAATAGCTTTTAGCATTGCCAAATTCCTGTGCTGTAAACCTTATAACCTTTGCTTCTTCTGTCTTTCAGAGTCACCTGCTAATTTTCTGTCTCCCGCTCCCTGCTCTGAATTTGTTCTATCTGAATCTGCCCTCAAGTTCCCATCCCCCTGCCAACCTAGTTTAAACCCTCCCCAACAACACTAATAAATCTCCCTGCAAGGACTTTTGTCCAGGTCCTATTCAGATGTAGACTGTCCGGCTTGTACAGATCCCACCTTTCCCAGAACCGCTCCCAATGTCCCAGAAATCTGAAGCCCTCCCTCCTGCACATTCTCTCTAGTCATGCATTCATATGGCATATTCCCCTATTTCCAACTAACTAGCACATGGCCTTGGAAGTAATCCGGAGATTATGAGCTTTGAGGTCCTGCTTGCTAACTCTCTTTCCTAACTCTCTGATCTCAGCCTATAGGACCTCATCCTTTTTTCTATCTATATCATTGGCACCAATGTGAACCACGACCTCTGGCTATGCACCCTCACCCTCCAGAGTGCTCTGAAGCAGCTCGTTGATATCCATGATCCTTGCATCAGGGAGGCAACATACCATCCTGGAATTACGTCTGCGACCACAGAAGTGCCTGTCTGTTCCCCTAACTATAGAATCCCCTACCGCTATTGCTCTCCTCTCTTTTCTCCTCCCTCCCTGCACAGCTGAGCCACCCAGGGTGGTCTGGTCATGACCCTTGCTGCTTTCTCCAGTGGAACCCTCTCCACCATTGGTACTGAGTATCTGTTAGAATATGGGACATCCTTAGGTACCTGCTACCACTACCTGCCTTGCCTTTCTTGTCTGCTTGATGGCCACCCAGTCCCTCTTTGCCTGCTCTTTTATAAGTTGCAGGATGACTACCTACTGAAACGTGCTACACACGTAACTTTCATTCTCGTGAATGCTCCTCAGGAACACCAGCTGTGCCCCAGGATCCAAGATACGGCGCTTGAGTTTTTCCATTTCGTGGCACTTTCTGCACATATAATTGTCCAGGACATGAGTAGCACCCTAGAGTCCCCAAATGGTACAGAATGTGCACTCAACAGGTATGAGCTGCCCTGCTATGTCTCAAATTATTTATTTGTCGCAGTGAAATTGGAACTTAAGTAAACACAATGAATGTTAATTAGCTCTCACTCTGTCTTTGCACCTTTTATTTTTTAAATCCCCACTCTCACTAGAACCCTCGCTCTATCCTCCTGTCGATTTTTTCAAAGCCGCGATTCTCACTGGAATTCTCGCTCTGACATCGTGCCTATTTTTGTCACCCTCCTATTTTCATTTATACACTGGCCTTGGCGACATTATCAAAAAACACATTAGTTTTCACATGCACATTGATGGCATCTGTTGTATATTTTATATCTGGGAGTGAAGCAGCGATAACAGTAGTTTCTATGTGTGTAACAGGTTTTATTTGTGGTTTTAAAATCTCTGCTTTCTCATGCTTCTGATTTCTAGCTACGGTTTGGTTACTTTTCTGAGTCCACACCCAGGCTTAACCAATCAAGGCACATTGAGTATCAATAGTAAACAGATTCACATAATCAAATACAGAACAATTAAACACTACTTCCTCCACCTCCCCCCCCAACCCCGCCACCATCCCCTCCCCCATTCAACTAAAGACCTTATTTTAAATAAAAGCATCCTAAACAACAAACATATGTACATTGAGTCATTTCTTAGAGCTGAGGTGTCAGTTTTCTCCTTGTAGAGAAATAGTCTTTGAGATACAATGGTCCCTGATGACTTTACTAAGATCTACGAATTTGAAGCTATGGTTCTTCAACTTGGTTGCATGAACCTGCAAGATCCTCAGCCTCAAAGTTATACTGATGAAGATGAACTGACCATCTGTAGATGCATGGAGATCGATGACTAGATCCTGACAAGGCTAACAATGTAGTTAGTGCTTAGTGATTGGTGTGGAGAGTGAACTTTCTACCAGAGCGATACGTACGTCAATGTTCACAAACATAGATTCAAGTTAGTGCCTCCCACTCTCCAATAGAGTATTTGCATTCAGCTTCTGACAACGGATGTAATGCATAACTGATCGGTCAATTGCTCCCTTCAAAGTATTGTGCGGGTACAGCAGCAAACATATTTCCTGATGCATCTGTTGTGGCATTCGTTTCTGCATACTGGTTGAAATGCACAAGGACTGGCAGAGACGCATTCTTTACTTTTAACATATCAAACATTGTTTACTGTATGATTGCCCAATCTGATTGTGCATCTTTGTGCAGTAGCTTCTAAGGAAGCTCCGTGATCGCTGTATACTTAGGAATTAATTTGTGATAAGAATTGGTAGTACTGAGGGATGATGCCGACTCTTTCACCTTAGATGGGGTCGGAAGCGCATGAATGGCTTTGACATTATAATGTGTTATGACCAATGCAGTTGGTACAGTGGAGTTATTTAAAAATCCCAGAGGGAAACTTTAAACAACTGTCATACCTGTAATTTTAAGTGTTATGTTTGAGATGCGACTCTAAACTCGGGAATTAAACCACCGGTTGTCAAGGTGTACATTGAATTAAATGAAGCATTTTATTAATTTACACAGTTTAAAATATATATATATATATACACATGGCTACAAATTACTACAATCATGACATTTAACAAATTCCCAAACTGATCTCCATTAAGGCAACAGCAACCCATAGACTTAACCAAACACCAGGCAAAGAATTTTCACCTTACAAATTCAAAATGAGGTTCTTTTCACTTTGGTTCCTTGTGGAGCCAGTTGGAGGCTTGCAACTGCCTTTTGATCTCACATTGCCTCTGCTCTGCACATCCGAAAACGGTTGTCTTGTTATACCTAGCATTGCCCATTGAATGTTAATTCTCATTATATCACCAACTCTGAACTAAACCTCTCTAACAATAAAACCCCTTTCATAGTACCAATTTTATAAACATATTGCTTGGTAGCTGCTAGATAGGTGTCAGTTTTCACCCCACTTCTTGAATACTCTATTCAAAAAATGCAAATGCACACTATCTCTCTTACATATCAAAACTGGTAAACATCAAAGCACCCAGACTAGCTGGCTTTAATCCAATTAAGACACACTAAACCTCTATTTTAAAAGAAAAATATTTTCCAATAATATAAAATACATTAATAGCTTCAGGACACATGTGTAGGCTTTATTCCAGTTGCTGTCACTCTATACCCTAAAACGTAAATCTCAGGTGCCACAAATGTGTATTTGCCCTTGTTAAGCATTAAATTGTGTTTATCGAGTTGAGTGAGCACCGCTGATAGCTTCGGATCATGTTCTGCTTTGTCCCTTCCATTGTCAATGACATTGTCAGGTGGGTTGAGCGGGTCTGCGACGTCTGACAATACTGAAGAAATGATCATCTGGAATGAATTAGGTTCTGTACTTAGTCCATAGACCCTGCTGCAACACTTTCATGAGTAATAAATGCTGTAAGATGTTGGCTTTGCTCTGCTAGAGATATCTGAAGATAGCTCCATCTCATGTCAAGGTTCGTGAAGACTGAGTCATGCGATGATGCTGATAGCTCTTGGATTGTAGGAAGTGGATACTTGTCTGGAATTATAGCTTTGTTGACCACCTTAAGGTTGATGCATTGTCAAAATTTGCCATTTTTGCGTTGTATAATTATTAGGTTTGACATCCACTGTGACAAGTTGCTGTGGGTAATTATATTGTCTGCTTCTAGTTGTTTCAGTTCTTGTGATACCTTGACATGGTTTGCAAATGGCAGCAGTCTCAAATTTTGCAAAACTGGTGGAATTGATGTGTCAACACAAGGAGCATGACCTTAATCTCCCCAAAACCAGTAAATAAGGAAGGATGCCAGCAAATATAGTATGCAACATCGATCAAATAAATGTGTGCTCCAGTGGGATCTTCAAGTTTGAATCCATGCCTACCGAAAAGGTTAACTCCCATAATGCTTCTGCCTTCGGTTACATAGAACATGAATCTGTCTACGGTGACATTTTTGTAGGGTACTGGTAATATGATTGTACATAAAACTGGAATATTGAGTTCTCATAAGCTTGGAGAGTATTTGTCGCAGGAGTGAGAAAAAGTTGTGATGTGAAAAATTACGACAGTGGAGTTTGTCACTCAGTATAGATACTTCTTGGCAAACATCGATGAGGAGCAACATTGAAATGCCCACAACCTAGATCACATAATCCTTAATGAAACCTCATGCTTTACCAGCTGTGATGATATACATATACTGTATTTCACTCTCGGGGAGAGATTCCTGTGTGCGTTGAACTGATGAAGGCTTCTTGTTTGATACCCTGCACGTCTTTGCGAAGTGATTTATTTTTGAAAATAAGCCATACTTTTTTCACTCAAGCTCGACATGTTGTTGTGAATCAATGGGTACCTTCACAATTTATGCACATTTTTGAGGGTATCTGACTATGATGAGGCAAGTATTGCTGAGAATACTGAGGTATCTTTGCCTTGCACTTGAACTAGTTGAGCAAGCTGTGTTTGTGACCCTGAGTCTGAAGGTGTATTTCCATGTAACCTCTTTGAATCAAACATGAAAGATTTGATTTGGGCTGCCAAGGTCTTGGCTTTTTCCAAGGTTAAATCAACATCCTCCATGAGGAGGCACTCCCTAATTCATGGAATTAGAGTTTTTTTCAATTAGCTGATCATGAATTAGTTTGTTAGTTAGTTTGCATAACTTACATGTGGAACCTAGATGCAGTCATGCACTGTTTTATGGGCTCACCATTTTCTTGGCATCTCTAGCGGAATGCATATTGTTCAATCATCACACTTTTTTCTTTGGTGCAAAGTATATTTTGAGAGCGCTTACCACCGTATCAAATACAGACTTGTCTTATGTGAGCTGCTCTAATACCTGCTGGTCTCCAGCTGAGGCAATATATGAGTATCACTTTCTTGTGGGTTGCTGCTACCTGCGAACCATCCATACCAATCACAACCAAGTAGGTTTTGACCCCCAAAATCCATCGATCTCATGGTAGGGGTGTATCTCCTGGCAAAGAAAGGAAAGGTCCTGGAGCCAGTAATTTAAACTATTCTCCATCTTTGTTGCCAGTTATTGTGTTTTGTACCCTGGAAGTATGTAGAAATGACTCTCACCAGGTTCCATGTCTGAACAGCAACTTTATTACATTCTTTGGAAATGTCTGCAGCCACAAGCTTACAGTTTAATTTCTGTTTTTCTGTAGCCACACCCACAGGCTTGACTAATAGCACACAGCACAGTGAAGAGTCAACAGACACACACAATCAAACACTAAACAATTGAACACAACAACAAGGCATTGCACTGAGCTCTTTTCCATAGTGGAAGTGATAGCTAACTCCATGGCAGCAGTAGAAGAGCCACCTATAATAGAGCCTTTAATGCCCATTGTGTCATCTGTCACTGTCGCACAGACAAAAGTCACCTTACACCTGTGTTCAATTCATCTTCAATGGCCATTAACCCTTTGTAGTCAGTCTAATGCCTCAATGTCCTTTTAACATCAGTAGTCCAAGTTTCTGAGTTTTTGGACACATCTTTAGTTAAAACAGTAATTTTAACAGCAGAATTATAGAAAGTCATGGATTTTTGTACATCCCTCTATTTCCCTTGTATATTTTCAGTTTAACAATTTCACTGAGCTTTTCTGACATCACTGGAGATGGTAACACTTATCTCCAACTA
This sequence comes from Carcharodon carcharias, assembly GCF_017639515.1. Lineage (NCBI taxonomy): Eukaryota > Metazoa > Chordata > Chondrichthyes > Lamniformes > Lamnidae > Carcharodon > Carcharodon carcharias. The sequence continues at coordinate 175,973,145 of NC_054468.1, read as the reverse complement.
GGTCATTTCCCAGTGGAAAATCAACATCTTTAATTGGTAACTTAGGCACAATCACCACAATACCATACCAGAAATTAAACCATATTTTAAATTAACTATGTGCAATGGAGTAGTGAAACACCTCCAAATGTATCAATACATTTCTATATAGTGCATCTTCTGGAGGGAGATTCCCATCACCTATCACCAACAGTGGTTGAACTGGGCCCATATCTCTATGAATAGTAATTTGCTTGCCTGCTTTACTGAGCAAAAATGGGGATACTTCATTCTTGAGCACAAAACTTATGGAATTTTTTATGCTTTGATCTATTTCAACAATAAATATATTCAAAGCTTGCAATTTTTCACAAGCTCCACCAACTACTATGGCTTTCTCTGTAGACATGCTAAACAGTCACATTCATGCTACAGTCTTAGTTTTTGATTTGTAATCATTTTTTTTATTCTTTCATGGGATGTGGGCATCGCTGGCTAGGCCAGCATTTATTCCCTAACTGCCCATGAGAAGGCGGTGGTGAGCTGCCTTCTTGAGCCGCTGCAGTCCATGTGGTGTAGGTACATCCACAGTGCTGTTAGAGAGGGAGTTCCATGATTTTGACCCAGCAACAGTGAAGGAATGGCGATATATTTCCAAGTCAGGATAGGGAGTGACTTGGAGGGGAACTTCCAGGTGGTGGTGTTTTCATGCAGCTGCTGCCCTTGTCCTTCTTTGGTTCCAGGGGTGAGACATTTCAGTTATGAGGAAAGATTGGAGAAACTAGGTCTGTTTTCTTTGGAGGGGAGAACGAAGTTTTCAAAATCATAAGGGGTCTGGACAGACTAGATAGGGAGTAACTGTTCCCGCACGTAAATGGATTGAGAACCAGAGGGCACAGTTTTAGAGTGTTTTACAAAAGAAGCAAATGTGAGGTGAGAAAACACTTTTTTCACACAGCGAGCAGTTAGGGTTTGGAATGCATTGCCTGGAAGTGTGGTGGAGGCAGGTTCAATTGAGGCATTCAAGAGAGCATTAGATGATTATTTAATAGAAATAATATGCAGGGTTAGGGGGAAAAAGCAGGAGATTGACACTAAGTTAAAAGGCTGAGAGCCAGTGCAGACATGATGGGTCAAATGGCCTACTTCTACACAGTAACAATTCTGTGATTCTGTGATTTGTCACCTGGTGGGCAGGGAGGGTTTGGGGCCAGTTGGTGGGAGAGGTAGCGGTGCAGTATGTGCTAATCAGCAGGGGGTTTTCTTGCCCATGTTTGACCTAATACCATTGGAATTCATGGGGCCCAAAGTCGATGTTGAGGACTCTCAGAGTAACTCCTTCCTGACAGTATACCACTGTGTCGCCGCCTTTGCTACATCTGTCCTGTCAACGGGACAGGACATAACCAGGAATGGTGATGGTGGTGTCTGGGGCATTATCTATAACGTATGATTCCGTCAGTATGATTACATCAGACTGTTGCTTTGAAGAGGGTGGTGGTGGTGTATGTGTGTGTCAGCTTCACCTCTGACTTCTGAGCAGTGCAAACTGCTCCCACTCCCTGGGTTCTAGACCTTGGACTTAGTTGGGGGTTGTGACAAAGTGCAGCAGACAACTGGTTTTGATGCAAGAAAAGAAAGAAAAATGGGTTTATTGAAGTTGCAAATGAACTTATAACATTAGGATTACACTGAGGTTATACAGACCTACAAAGTACACTTAGTTAAGAATGGGGAACACACGGCATAACGAGGGAAAATCACGCTACTAATCCCCTTACCCTTGTCCCACCCCCAAAACCTAACTAAATTGAACTAGGAAAGGTCAGGGATCATGCTCACCAACCAGGGTTCCTTGACAGTTCGAAATCCAGCCAGGTAAGCCGGTTGTAGTTTTGGGGTACGCTCTTTGTGTCCTTTGGGGCCTGCTGTCCCCATATGGTCCTGGTCTGTGGAATCTGCGAAGGTTCTTCAGTTGCGTGGAGGGCGAGGTTGTGGGTGGTCGATCTTCATGGAGGGCTGCGGTTGCGGCCTTGTTGTCTTCGGTTGAGCCTGCCACCCCTTGTTGATGATATGAAAAATTTGGGAATTTTGAGAACCCTTCAGCTTGATTAGTCAGTGAGGCAGCTCTCCCAATTTTGGCACAAGACCCTAGATGTTAGAAAGGAGGACTTTGCAGGGTCAACAGGGCTGAGTTTGCCGTTGTCATCTCCGGTGCCTAGGTTGATGCTGGGTGGTCTGTCCGGTTTCATTCCTTATTGACTTTGTTGTGGTTTGATACAACTGAGTGGCTTGCTAGGCCATTTCAGAGAGCATTTAAGAGTCACGTGTAAGCCAGGCCAGGATGGCATATATCCTTCCCAAATGGTATTGGTGAATCAGATGCTTTTTTACAACAGTCGACAATGGCTTCATGGTAATCATTAGACTTTTAATTCCAGATTTTTTTAAAATTCAAATTTCACTAGTCCAGTGACAATGCACTATGTGACCACCTCCCCTGTTTCTTCCTTAAATTTCTAAATTATTGCCTGTAAGCCTCTGGAACTAACACATAGACATTGAGAGCAGTGGTTTTCATTGTGTTATAATTACTAGGACTGTATGACTGATAGACACTAGTACACTTCTAACGCTTTCCCCACGAATGCACTTTGCAACAAAACCATCTAACTTTCTTTTGGCCATTGCAGCATTGTCATAATTTTCTCAAATGACATAAAATACATTTCAACTCCTTCTTCACTGAATTTAGGCACTAGGTGAATATTCATTAACAAAACAAAATCAGGAGTTAAATCTGAGTCATCAAGTTTTCCTGCCATCACATGTTCAGATGATCTAAGCCAAGATCAAATTTCCTCACTTTTTTTCCCCTCTGGAACTCAAGGTTCCTTTTTAATTTTTCCTTTTCTGTTTCTCCTCTTTGAAGTTCAAGATTTTCCTGTTCATTTGCTCCTTGAAATATGCATTCACGTTTTCGCCTTTCTCTTTTCAATTCAAGTCTTTTCATTTCTTTATCCAATTCCATTTGGAATGAACTAAAACATATGAATTAAAGGGTTGAGTTCTGATTGATAGAGATTGTTGGTATGTTAGTGATAGGGACATAGTGAATTGTGCAGTGAATGAGGCTGGTAGTGCAGTTGGCAGGATGAACCATTTGAAGATGAATGCACTAACTTTGATAACTTGTATCAGATCATTGAACCTTTCACTGGGCTACATCAATGTTTTTGGAGCAACACTTCTGGCATTGACCTCCACCGTTACCTTTTACTGCTACCTCCTGAATCTATATTGGGCCTCCGGTCTCCTGCAAATACAGAATGATTCTTCTTTCCTCCACATCTTGCACCAAGACCTCAGGTGCATTGTCTTCAAACTTTGATGTTTGCTGTCTCACATCTTCAACCATTCCCCAAATTTGTCATAGCACAAATTCATCTTTCAAAAAACTCCCACCAATTATTTTTTATTTTTCTTTTGTGGGATCTGAGTGTTGCTGACAAGGCCAGCATTTGTTGCTCATCCATAATTTCCCTTGAGAAGCAGCCACAATACACCTTCCCTTTAAGAGGCAAGAACAGAAAATGCTGGAAAAACTCAGCAGGTCTGACAGCATCTGTGGCAAAAGAAACAGAGTTAACCTTTTGAGTCCATATGACTCTTCTTCAGAGCTGAAACTTCAGAGCTGAAGAAGAGTCATATGAACTCGAAATGTTAACTCTGTTTCTCTCTCCACAGCTGCTGCTAGACCTGCTGAGTTTTTCCAGCATTTTCTGTTTGTGTTTCAGATTTCCAGCATTCGCAGTATTTTGCTTTTATCTTAGTGTTTAATTGACTGCCACTTCTGTTTTATGAATGCTTACCTTGAAGAAGTACTGCTCTTCTCTCTGACAAGATTTCTGTTTGTTTCTTTTGCCCTGTTCACCTTCATTGCTTTCCATTTCCCTCCTGGTGTTTGACAAGGCGTTTATCAAAACTCACTTTCACAGCCATATATCCTTCCTCCCACTTCTCTTCAACTCTGAAGAAGGGTCATATAGACTCGAAACATTAACTTTGTTTTTCTCTCCACAGATGCTTCTAGACCAGCTGAGCTTTTCCAGCATTTTTTGTTTTTGTTTCAGATTTCCAGCATCCACGGTATTTTGCTTTTATTCTCCCTTTATGAGGTACCGGCTGCCTATAAGTAGCTCATGTCACAGGTAGCATTGGCTATGTGCAACGATCATTTAAAATAGCAGGCTGTACCATTTTAACATGCTGCCTGTATTACAGTGAACGGGCATGTATAAATCGCGTACCATGATTCGTATGCCTCTTTCAGTGGGTGATCCGATTTAACCCTCATCATCCTCCCTGAAAAGATTTTAATGTGATAATTTCTACATTTTGCAAAGTACATGGAGAAATAAAGCTCATACTGCTGCTAAGCTAGACAAATAGCAGAAGGCAGTAGAATCATAGAATGGTTATAGACAGAAGGAGGTAATTTCACGCATGCCAGCTTCCTGCAAGAGCGTGTCAGCTAGTTCCGCTTCCCAACCCTGTCCTGTGCCCTGCAATTTCTTTTTCCCTTCAGGTTTTTATCCAATTCCCTTTTGAAAGCCACAATCGATTCTGCCTCCACCATACTCTCAGGCAGCACATTCCAGATTCTAATCATTCGTTGTGTAAAAAAGTTTTTCCTCATACCATTGGCTCTTTTTCCAATCACCTTAAATCAGTACCAGCTGGTTCTTGTCCGTTCTGCCAATGGAAACGGTTTCTCTCCATCTACTATTCCTAAACTTTCATGAATTTGAACACCACAATTAAACCTCCTCTCAATCTTCACTTCTCTAAAGAGAGCAACACCAGCTTCACCAATCTATCCAGGTAATTGAAGTCCCTCATTACTGGAGCCATTCTTGTGTCTCCTTTCTGTGCCCTCTCTAAAGCTTTCACATCCTTTCTTAAGTACAGTGCCCAGAATTGGACACAATTCTCCAGTTGAGGCCAAACCAGTGTTTTATAAAGGTTTATCATAATTTCCCTGGTTTTGTCCTCTATTTTGAAAGCTCAGGATCCCATATGCCTTTTTAACCACTTTCTCAACCTGCACTGCCCCCTTCAACAATTTGTGCACATTTCTCTCTTGGGATTTCTGCTCCTGCACCCCATTTAGAATTGTACCCTTTAGTTTATATTGCCTCTCATTTTTACTACCACTCCACACTTCTCTGCATTGGTTTTCATCTGCCATGTGTCCTCATATTCCACCAGCCTGTCTATTTCCTCTTGAAGTCCATCATTCTCCTCCTCACAGTTCACAATACTTCCAAGTTTTGTGTCATCTGCAGGTTTTGAAATGGTGTCCATATATAGAGTATTCTATGCCCAAGAGAAACAACTAATCAGTTTTCCTTATATCAGGAATTATTATTTTCTAATTGCATTCAGCTTCATTCCATTTGCTGTGAAAAATTTGACTGTAAAAATCCTTTCCAATACATTTTGGGCAAGTACAAAGTCAGAACAAATTTTTCTTTCCAAAAATACATTATTGATTCTCTAATTAGGATTTTAGTCCATAATGGAGTACAACTGAAATATTAACTAGTAGACAGTACTTTATATTAAAATGATTACCCTCAGGACCACATGCACTAATGTTCATCTTGACATAAAGAAGACACAATATAAAATCTTTGCATTTACATGATTTTGTAGCATCTTTCCCTTTCAGCTCAATGTAATTTGAACCACCACCAAAATGAAGTCCAATTAATTTAGCCATGTTAATTATAGTGGTATGAATCACAAGAACATGTAAATGATGCATGGGCTTTACTCACATGTGCACTATATAATTTGGAAAATATCCAACTGGCAGGAGCAACAAATCAGTTGCTGAGTCACTGCAAAAGTTAACTTTGCAGCACAAATGTTGAGATTGTGCTGAAAAACATGGAGAAACAATTGCAGCCAGCTGTGTCTGGATTTTGGGTGTACAATGAGGCCAAAATGCATCAATTTCATGAAGCTGTCCCTCACATCCTAACAGTACCCAAAATATGTCTGACTCCGATCCGAAGTCAGATACTTCTCTGCATGTTCCTTGTGGCTACCTAAAACAGGGTTCAGCCCCTGACAGATCTAAATGCGGGTCGGTTTTAGGATCAAGATTTTTCAGCACCAGCTGTGGCTATGTACTGGCTTCCAACAAAAAGTGACATTTTTTTTTGATGTGGAGCCAGATGGATTAAGGGGACCCAGTTCCGTTGGGCTCCTTAGAGCTGCTGTTGGCCTGCAATCAGCCTCATTCCCATTGTCCTAAAGATTACCTTTAGGACTTAACTGATGGCTGCTGCCAGCAAGGAACAGGGAGAAGTGTATTCCTTTGATATGAGCGAGTCACCTCCAGAGACACAATAGGGCAGCTCAATCAAATTATTGAAACAAGGACTGAGGATCAATTGACAGTGAGCCTTGGGTCTTCTGGTTCAGGCATACTTTCTGTGGGTGGTTCATTATGTGCCATAAAACAGACCATAATTATTTTCAACCTCCAACAGCAAGATATTAGAGGCATGATACTCATCAATAGGCCTCTCGCCAATTGCTACCCCCCTTGTACCTTATAGAAAGAAAAGTACTTTGCTGAAAGTAGTCGCAGAAACCTAAAATTATACATCCAAGCATTCTGTTGAAGGGTCATGAGGACTCGAAATGTCAACTCTTCTTCTCCGCTGATGCTGCCAGACCTGCTGAGTTTTTCCAAGTAATTCTGTTTTTGTGATGTAAATTTACACTCCTGGTGGTTTTAAACTGTAGCAGGGTCTCCAGCTGCAGGGGGCGATGTTGAGGTAGAGCACCGAGCAGGGAACCTGGTCAGCCCCTGTGGGCCCATCCCTGTAGGGAGCAGTGTCTTTGGAGTCAAGTGCGAAGAGACGAGGGAGAAAACAGCAAGGGTTGATTCAGGGCTTGAAAGTGGCAGTACCCTAGGGCAGCTTGATGCCCTTGATGTGGCTAAGGAGCCAGGAAGGGAATTGGAAACATAGACAAGCTGACTGGCAGCATTCCTTGAGCCTGAGGGGCCTCATATAAGAGAGGGAGAATAGGACAGCAACCAGGAGCAGGACAGGAGAAAAAGCCTGGTGAGTGACTGCATTGAGGAGCCAAGGCCCCGAATAGGACAGAGATCCAAAGCATCGTCAGTGAATATTCTCTGTAAATAGTTTGTTTCTTGGAGTTATACTTTCCCTTGGGATTGATACCACTTTGATGCAAGTAGAATAAACAAACCTCTTTTATAACCTTTGAACAGCCCATGTGTTTAAATCCCACTTTACAAATTTTCAAATTCTTTAACGATTTGGTATTTGTTTATAATATGGCAACTTCAGTTTGGGTTAAATTTACTTCAGCAACTGTACAACAAGCTGAAGCCCCACACATCTGCACTTTCATTTCTGAGAGACGCTTCCTAACTCTCACCTCTCTCTGCAGGACAAGACAGAGTGCAATACATTGGACAGAAACAAGACTGAATGATAACCTTCTGGTGATTTCAGAACTCACAGCAACTACTGAAGATTAATGTCCCCCCCCCCAACCCCAGCTGCCTGAATGGGACATTTTGAGGCTGGGAACAGAGTCTCTGTCTATTACATGTACCCCTTCACAAATCATTTAAAAATATACTATATTCAGCTACATTCTGACGCCTGTCATCTGCTATTGCCCCTCAGTGAAATCCTAATACTTGTTCCTCTTTCCTTTCATCTAAGACTTTTTTAGCAGCTTCAGCCTGCAAAGGAAGACACCTTAGAGGAGTTAAATCCTTCTAAAGCGACACTGACATGCTGCATCACTCTTAAATATCATCATTGATTCTGGCACAACGGCTGGGTTAGAATTGGGGAAGATAAGATGATACATCAGTACCAGTGAGCAGCAGCACACGTTGGTGCTGTAATGTAAACAGTTATGTCAGGTACAGCAAGTCCCTGCTTTAAGTTGTCCCACTTTAAGTCATCCTGCTTTAACGTCACACAATTTTTAGGGATGGTATTCCGGATTTGTGTCTTCAATTTTGATTTAACATCATTTTGAGTTTCTTGCATCCTTTCACATCGTTTCAGGTTGTTGTTTCACGTCAATGTGACATTGGTCCTGTGACAGGTCCAGTGTTATTCTGAAGTGTGTGAGAGCGGAAGTGTTCACTCACACACTCAAGTGAACCGGGATTTTTTTTTCAAAAAACTCAGCAGCAAAGTTTTCAAATGAAGAATGTCCAAACCAATAGGTCTTTTTATTTTGCAAGAGAGAAGTTGAAACCTGGGCTGCTCGCTTCTGTGCAGTAAAGCCCCGTTTCTTGACTCTGCAAGAAGAGATCCAGGTGTGCCTGCTGTGGAGCTTTCCACAGGCTGAGGCAGAGAGGCCATTTTAAAATCTGAGAGAGCAAGGCAATTGCATCTGTACACAAATAAAATAGCTTTCCTTGTCTCAAAAATATCATTCAAGACACCACAGGCTTTGAAGGGTTATTCCGAGGAACATCTGCACATCGTAAGAAAGCCTGGATGACAGGAGCACTCTTTCAAGAATGGTTCTCTCTGTATATCATTACTGCCTGGATGGAATATTGTGCTGGAGAAAATATCGCCTTCAAGATATTGCTCCTCCTGGATAATTGCCAAGGTCATCCTATCAATCTTGATGAATTGTCTGAATGTGAAGGCGATTTTCCTGCCACCAACATGATTTCATTGATACACAGAGCAATAGCAACATTCAAGGCCTACTATCTACGTCATACTTTCTCCCAGCCCATCAGAGCAACAGTTGATGTGAAAGCACCAGCAGTCAGGGAATTTTGATGTACCTACAACACCTTCAAGGGCATGGACAATATCACTGAGTCATTTCATCACATCTGAACAGTGTGAGGCAGAAATTGTGACCTGAATGTATCAGTGACCATGGAGAATCTCACAATATTGTCCCTGAGGTTCAGCCTGAAATCATCACCTTGGTGAGGACAATTGGCTTTCATGAAATGGGTGAGGCTGACACGGTGGAATTGCTCAAAGAGAGGAATTGTCCAGCAAAGACTTAATACAGCTAGAAAGTCAATGAGCTGAAGAGAAATACCTCTCAAGAGCTTTCCAACTCATGGAAGAGGCAATGGAAATCTTTACGGAGGATGATCCAAGCAGAGTGCAGTGCCAAAGTGAACAGGACAATCAATGATGGCATTAACTGTTATAATGAGATCTACCAGCAGAGGGCAAAGAAAACCGTCCAACAATCCTTGGGTAAATGTTTAAAGGTTGCTGGTGATCCTGGCCCTTCAACCCAGGATATAACTGTTGCACACCACCTTCAATTCAAAACCAAAATCACTCCAGCTTCAGTCATTGAGCTTTTGTATGCAGAAGACACTTCGTTTCTGAGCTCACTCAGAAAGCATATGAGAAAAAGGGCCTTTCACTGCCAACACCAACAAAAGTCTTCTTCCAACCAGCTCCAACAACACAACTGCTCCCATTGATGAAGATCAATGTGGATCATTCTCCATCCACTGTGAGCCACCTCTTGACATTGGCAGTGATGATGAATTTCGGTGCCTATGTGCCAACTCAGCCTTCGGCTGATTGAGGATTAGGGTGTTTCAGGACCAGGATCCCAAACCCAAGGTTAAGGTCATGGTTCACTGGGAAGCTGTAATTTCTGCATTCCTATCTATGTTTCTACAACTTGGACAACCTGCAACAGGTACCACAAAGCACCAACTTCAGAAGGTGTCTTTGAAAGATCCTCCAAATCAAATGGCAAGAAAAGTGGTCCAAAAGCAGGGTTTTCTCACAAGCCAACATGTGCAGCATCGAGGCACTAATCACACAAAGCTCCCTCCACTGAAACACTTTACGTATGGCCTTAAAATATCCTGAAGAGGTCAAACATCTCCTCCAACTCATGGTGGCTGACCTAAATGAGAGAAAGTTCATTCAGAAGGCACCGAACACAGAGAGATTTTGTTGGGAACATGCAGAGGTGAAGTCACAATGGCAGAGAGAATGAAAAAACCTCCAAACAACTCATCTAACTGATCTTTCAAACAACACCTGAGCCACATGTACAATAACAGAGTCTGCAGATTGTGCATTGAACTTATCAGTTGTGGTTTTATCTGATGTGTAATATACCTTTAAGAATCTTATAAAGGAAGATCACATGATCTTTGTATCCAATAGTAGAATAGCGTGGGCTACCTCAGTAGTTAGTAGTGTAGAGACAGAGTTTGAAGTGTAAGTACATGTTTAGTTACTGCTGAGTACCTTTGTAAATAAACTAAGACTTTCTACCTAAGAAGTGTCTGCTGATCAACTCTCAATAGTACCAACTCAGTCACCACTCACAACAAGTGTGCAACAAGGATCTACAGGATCCAACATCAGCAATCTCAGAATCCATCAAAGTGGAGTGGAAACAATTCATCCTCAGTCCCGAGGGACTGCCCAATAAGGGAGACTGGTGAGTGTTATCTAATTTAAATTTTTACGGTATTTCTTTTATATTAAGTAATTTATTTTATTTTACAAATTATTTCAGCTAGAAATTTGGAGTACTGCATATGTACAGTACAGTATTTCAACATATACATTGGTTTTTCCAGGTAAGAATTGTCCAAAAGAACATAAGTCCGATTTTAATATTGATTCCTATGGGAACCAATGATTCACTTAAAGTTGTTTCACTTAGAGTCATGATTTTACAGAACACAACTACAACTTTAACTGAGGTCTTACTGTGTTGGAAGGCATGGGAAGAAGTTTCATCACCTTGGCTGAAAGTCTAAAGGAATCCATTGCCAGCCTATTTGATGCCATCTCCCGGGTTATCAATACTGCCCTCTGCCTTGCAGAGTGCAGCCAAGGACTTTTCAGTCAGGTCCTTACAGCAGGTATCAATGTTTACAACTTTGGTGAAAGCTCAAATGGCTACCATACAGGGTGTGAGCTAAAATCTCTGTTCCACCTTAGAGAGGTAAATGTCTACCCTGGACAGATTGATGGGACAAATGAATATGAAGATGTCACTGATCTCTATGCTCTGCTCTCCTGCATATCTGTGGAAATGATGAGCTGCAGACACGTGCGAGTGGTGAAGTAAGAGTGGCACAAGTTGCTCTGTCGTCTGCATTGTCAAAATGCTATTGACATAGAGGTTGGCTGAATGGTTTCAATATTCTTCATTGTAAAATCAAGGGAATGGTAGAGCAGTAACAAACACTGTTAATGTTGAAGCATTTTTGTTATTTATTTTTATCTGTGGGCCACTTTCCACTTTGAAATCCTTATTTCATGGCTGGACTTAGAACATAAAAGGCACATTCAATCTAAGTTTACCACTTCCCTATTTGTCACTAGTAAAGAGAGTGAGAAATAATATCACTCACATTTCTAACCGATTTCCTGTTATCTGCTCATGCCTTCCAATACATTCAGTTTGTCCAGTTGGCTTGATGACTAGAGTGCGGTACAGAATGAAACCAATCCCTGTACCAGTTGTGGTAGGTCATGGAGGCCTGCCTCCTTGCCTTGCCCCATGCTTGATGCAGAGTGTTATCCCTCAAGCAATATAGCTACTCGTCTTTCTCTAACAGAGAGAGATACCTATGGTCCCTCATGGCTAATTGATTGACCTACTATGTTCTTGCATTAGTATTGCCTGATTGCCAATCTACCAACTCCAGGCCAAAATAGACTGTCAGCACTGGAAGAGAAAATAAAAGCTTGAATGTGAGCACTGCTGGGTTTTTCTGCACATTAATACTTGGTATAAACTTTGCCTGTGCTGGTGCAATAAGGTTCATGATACTATGCCAAGATGTAACCTCAAAAGTGACTTATCTGCTCAGATCCAAGCTGAAGGCTTGTGAATAATAATTGTCGGACTATACACAATGGGATAGTGTGTGATTTATTGCACCTGGTTACTGAAAAGGTGAACTGTATATGTTCCCTGACCAACAACCTATGAACTTTTTTTGATTACCTTCATCACCTTAACATATCTCAATATTTCTAGAATTGTTATTGCCAATATTTCTTCCTCTATTGATGTTCTAATTAGCCTAAATTTAATGATACTCTTAATTGTCAATGGACATTGTGCTGTTAAATGTCACTGCTCCTGTGAATCTAAAAAACCATTGCAACAAGCAAATAACAATTAAGGTATAATAGCTCATAAAATAACGCAGCAAGAGCTTAGATTTAAACTGTGAATCGAACCAGTTAAAAACTTGTGATATTTTTAGCACAAGAATGGTGATAGATACAAACAAATCAATAAGAGTCCATGCATCATATGTTATTAGCCTGTCATAGTGGATGCTCCAATTTAAGACGACATCAAAATTGGCTATATATCATCCCCTTCAAATTGAGGTGGAGGTTTAAAGTAAATGCCTCCTGGATGGCATAAATCCATCTGTACTGCTATTTCTTTTCTCTCATATTAAACGGGTGAAGCAGATGCAAAAGTATACAAAAGAAAAATACTGCAGGTGCTGGGAATCAGAAATGAAAACAGAAAATGCTGGAACCTTAGCAGGTCTGACAGCATGGAAAAAGAAACAATGTTAACATTGCAGTGAGTGGTTAAGGTCTGGAAAGCACTGTTTGAGAGTGTGGTTCAGGCAAGTTCAATCGAGACATTCAAGAGGGAATTGGATTACCATCTGAAAAGGAAGAATGTGCAGTGTTACAGGGCGAAGTTAGGGAAATGGCACTAGGTACATAGCTCATTCCGAGAGCCGGCACAGACACAGTGGGCTGAATGGCCTCCTTCTGTCCTGTAACAATTCTGTGATTCGATGACATTTCATCACAGCTAGGAAAAGTTACAGAAAAGGTACTTTATTACATCTCTAACTTTGCTCAGTTCTGATAAGAAGTCATTGATCTAAAACATTAACTCTGTTTCTCCCTCCACAGATGCAGCCAGACCTGCTGAGTATTTCCAGCACTTTCAATTTTTCAATGTAAACAGATGTCCATCAGCAACAGAGATTGTTTATATATTAAATTTAACAATTGAATGAACAGGATAGACTTATTTGCACACAGACCTATTAATTTCAGTTTGAATTCCTGCTGTAATGAGACTCAAGCAGCAAAGTCTGTTCTTCTATTCGATTTTAAACCCAGTGTCTGCATCAGGTGCTGAGGTGTGGCAACCCGCCACACTTGAATGCAGGCACCAGCAAGCAGAAACAGAGAGCAGTTAAGGACATGCTGAACTAGAATTGCAAGTCTTTCATCACTGAGGAAAGTACTAAGTTGTTAAATATGTGGAGGTGCACTGGTTAGTTCAGTTGGCTAGCGGCTAGCATGCAGATCAGATTAATGCCAACAGCACAGGGTTTGACCCCTGTTCCAGCTGAGATAGACTCCAGGTCTGCCTCCTCACCCTACCTGTAATAAAATATGACAGCACTTTGCTGTGATTCAGTGGATAATTGCCTTTGGGCAGAGAACCGAAGAGGAAATATGTGGAGGGGCCACTGGGGAAATGAAGGTTGTTGCATATTAATGTAGCATCACTTGAACCAGCCTCTCTTCCTCTCTGAAAAATATCTGATTACCAGAAGGAGTTTTGCAGCCAAAGAGAAAGGATGCACATTTCAGAATGTCCCGATGTTGGACCGGCATTGTCGAACTGGTTCAGGCAATTTTCAGAACAAATAACCATCCTCCACTATCCAAACTCTTCTTGCTAAAAATGCAAAGAATGAATTCACTGGAGAATGGTTTCTGGTTCCTCTCAACAATCTTGTTATCAGTGAAGTACACATTTAGCAATCTTCAATATCAATACTTTGCACAGCAATCATATAAATTAAACCTCAGCTCTCCAAAACAAAAGGGAAAAGGCTTGCATTTAGATATCACATATCACTCTCCATTACCTCAAGATGTTGCAAAGCCTCTTATAGGCAATGAAGTATATTTGAAGCATGGTCACTATTTAATGTAGGAAATGCAGCTGTCAATTTGCAAGCAACAAGTTCCCACAAAGTGCGGTGATAATGACTAAGTAATCTTTTTTTTAAGTGATGTTGATAGAGGGATAACTGTTGGTCAGGACACCAAAGATAGCTCCCCTGCTCTTCTTTAAAACAGTGCCATGCAATCTTTTATGTCTACTTTAGAGAGCAGACAGGGTCTTGGTTTGAAGTCTCTTCTGAAAGATGGTACCTCTGATAGTGCAGCACTCCCTCAGTAATATGCTGGATAAACAGCCCAAATGTTTGAGTTCTCTCCCAGTACCTTGTGACCCAGCAGCAAGAAGACTGCCAACTCAATCACAAGTGAGTGGTACAAAGTCCAGCTCGATGGAGTACTACTTCAGCAGATACTTACTTAACTTGCAAAATTTAGTGAATGTGGGCATTCAGCACATGTCATTTGTTCTAATATGGACACAATAACTAGATTTACACCTTCCATTTCCAAGTTCCTCTCCAGCCAACATGAGATATTCCTTGCCATGGTACAAGATAGGCAATAAAACCCTTCGAGATTCTTGTTCTTGGCTGCCGAGGCCACTGTCTCTCCCTCTAATTCTAGAGACCCCTATTACTACAGACTTCTATTCTGCTCTCCCTCACCCCAGCCCCTCAACCCGGAATACATTTTCCTGCACTCCATTGAACACTGTTTTAAACATTCCTCTTGTTGCTCTACATAGTTGCCTAACAATACTAAAGACCATTTTAATTTCTGAAATTCTAATCCGCTCCTCAAAATCAGCTTTTATCCAATCTATAGATCTTCTACCTACCTGCTTTTTTGTCATATTTATGTCCTTCAATATCATCCTAGAGTGTATTATCTGTTAGCTTTATCATTACGGATTCTATTTTTGTCTTGCTGTTAACTCTCTTTTTTCCACTGCCATTATATCGTCCTGAATAAGTACAGCTATTGCACCTCCCCTTTTCTTTCTCTGTTTTCTAAGTATGCTGTGCCCTGTAATGTTTAATTCAAATCCTGATTTTTCTGCAGCCATGAATCAGGAATCCCTGCCATGGACACAATTTTCCACTCAAGAGATTGAGTGCAATAGTGGGCGGAAAACGCAGCTGGAGTGTAGGGTTTCCACGTCAGCCTGTCTGCTTTTCAGCTCATTATATATGCATGAACGTGAAGTATGTCGTATTTCGTGGCAGTGCAGGCTGGGATTCATCTGCCCCGCCATGACCTTATTGAATCATCTTTCCAGGCACCATCGTTGAACGGCACCCACGCACATCATTTACTCTCTGTAGCCCAGGACTGGTTGTGGTGAGTGATGGCCCCAAAAGATAAGTTCAGCGACAATGAGCTGGGGGCACTTCTGGATGCTGTGGAGGCATGCTGGGAGACCTTTACCCCCATGATGGCAGAAGGAGGTCTACCATCCTCACCCTGCCAGCCTGGGAGCAGATCGTCAGGGCAGTCAGCACCAACGGTCCTCAGAAGAGGACCCCCATCCAATGCAGGAACAGAAAATAATCTCATCCACTCCGCTAGAGCAAGTGAACCTTCCCCTCACTCTCAACCCACACGCTCACAAGGCCATCAGCCATTTACAGGGTTGCAGTCCACAAAGGTCTCACATACTGTCATCACAAGGGATATCATCACTGATTCTCTCACACACACTTTGACATCTTCATCTCTTCTTACACCCTGTGCAGCTCACATCCTCAACCCTTACACAGCTCCACTCAGCACCCAAAGAAGACAGGCATCCTTATCATCTGCCTTGGCATCCGTCCTGCTCACAGTCTGTCCATTTGTTCTTGTGCAGGAGAAGATCATCAGCAACAGAAGGGAGAGATCCCAGAGCGGAGTGGGGAGAACCTGACCTCAGTCTAGGTGTCCCTTCTCCTCAAGGAGTCAGGCAGGGGCCTTCAGGCACCCAGAGGAAGAAGGACCAGCAGCTGGACACCCCGGGGACATCCACCCAGGTGAATCAGAGAGTGTCCAGCCAATCCCAATCTCCTCTGCCTGTGACCCCATCACCTACCGCTCCACAGGCCGAGTGGGGGTGCACTTGCCCCACAGCAGCAGGAGACCCAAAGCAGGCCAGGGCCCCCCAGGCTGAGGGCCTCCAGAGGACGTCCACCATGGTCATCACAGACAACAGAACATAGCAGTTAGCAGGCTGCCTCTACCTCTGCTGTGGATGTTGGGGAAGCACCTAGAAGTAGCGGAAGGGTAAGAAAAATTAAGAAATGCTAAGAGCACAGAAGTAGCATGGGTGTCTACAATCCGTATAGAATTTTCACAAATATAAATAGATTTTTGACTCATTCCGTTTCTCATGTTGTGTATGCCTCTTCTATCTGGTGGTATGCTCTGTAGTCAGTCAAGTGTCACAAATGCACCCCCCACCTCCTCCCAGATGTCCCATCACCTGCAACTGCTTCATGGTGTCTAGAACCATCTCATTACAGTGCCTGGCTGTTCACTGCACAGTATCAACTTAAGTGAAGCCTCTCCCTCTAAGAAAGTTGTAGTTGGCCAAGGCTTCTCTGAGACCTGCTTCAGAAGTTGATTTAATGTTGCCACATCAGTTTAGGACCTGGTGGCTGCTTTGGTCCTTGATGCTTCTGCATGGTAGAGTGCTCAATGTGAATGTTACAGAGTCGAATGGTAACGCACATGGAGTCGGGGCATCTTTCACTGACCTCCATGTACTTTCCATAAGCCTCGAGTGCGTTTTACATATGGGCCCAAACTTGGAACTCTTTTGCGCTCCTGTCTGCCTGCAGCATTATCTCTTGTCTGCAAGTACATCTGAACATCACCTCAACATTAGTCCCCACCTTCCCACCTCCGTGATTTAGAGCTAGGAGCCTCGCTAACAGATGTTGAACCTTATAATTCCTGCTAGATGATGAAAATTTTGCGACCTGTCTGCAGAGGCCCCAGATGCCTGACTTGGACTTGGGCAGATGCAGAACTGGGCCAGAAGGTCTGTGGCTAGGGTCTCATTACGGTAACCCTCTGCCAGCTCTGAGGAGGTCAATCGACATGGTAATGTGCAACTTACATCCTCTTATGTATAACCTCCAGATGTCCTCTGAAGGCCCTCAGCCTGGGGGGCCCTGGCCTGCTTTGGGTCTCCTGCTGCTGTGGGGCAAGTGCACCCCCACTCGGCTTGTGGAGCTGTAGGTGATGGGGTCACAGGCAGAGGGGTTTAGGATCGGCTGGACACTCTCCTATTCACCTGGGTGGATGGCCCCGGGGTGTCCAGCTGCTGGTCCTCCTCCCTATGGGTGCCTAAGGGCCCCTGCCTGACTCCTTGAGGAGAAGGGACAGCTGGAGTGAAGTCAGGTTTTCCCCTCTCTGCTCTGGATCCCTTTTGTTGTGGGTGATCTTCTCCTGCATAAAGACAAATGGACAGACTGTGAGGAGGACAGATGCCAAGGCAGATGATAAGGGTGCATGTGCATTGGTATGCCTGGGTTCCATGTGCACATGTCAGACTGTTGGAATGAAAATGTGGAGGCCTCAAATGGGATCAGAGTGAGGCTCCAAGATATCTGATGTGCGCTCTTTATTTTCAACAATTGGGGTCCTTAAGGCCCAGATGGATTGTCATAATTTTCTTTCAGGCCCGTAAATGCCACAACTAGGCAGTATGGGACACTGGGAAACTCCATACAGAGATATGGCCAAGAGTGCTTGACAGATATCAGACTATGCTGTTCCTGAAGGTTTAATGGTTAACTAAAAGGTGAGCTGAAGTGCAGCCTCACATCCATTACTGACAACTACAGATGACTGCATCCTGAAGAAATATATAATGCTGGGGACGGAATATGATGATGGGGCCTGAATACTTGTCTTGCTTGAGCGATTGCCGGTGTGGACAAAACGCAATGTGGATTCAGAATCAATGTCACACATGAAGGCGAGAACCACTGAGTGATGATTGTCCTGCTTGAGGTGCATCACCAGTCTGTGGGCATACTGCCACGAGAGCACTGAGGATTGCCATGCTGCTCCTGCCTCTTGAAGGCTACCATAGGCAGTAGAATGTTGGCAAGATGCTTGAAGAGTCTGCATCATCTCACTCTATGAAAAAATGCCATGATGCAGTTATTACCCCATAACAGAAAGGCCACATGCTCCCGAGGCTGCCTTACCTTCCAAGGATGAGGACATTGTGATGCTACAAGACCACTCATTCAGAGATGGATGTGCTGTGTTGACCTGATTAGGATCACAACCAAGATGGTAAGATGGACTCAGCATGGAGGGCACAAGTGAAAGAGGCTTGTATGAGCTTGTTGTCATCATCCTCCTGAAACCTGCTGGCTGTGAGCATGTCACATGTGTCATGAGAATAGCTGACCCATGTTGGGAACCCTATTTGCATACATTAGCATATCATGAATACTCATTAAAAGCCAGAATCACGTTCCCTCTCTGTAGAAACACACTCTGGGACGCTTCTTAGTCAAACTAAACAAACTTTATTTACACGAGAGCTTGTATCCAGCCAGCCCCTCATACAGCCATTTTTATTCTAGGAGACCCTCCGCTAGAATTTATTGACCCCCCTACTCAGTTGAACTGGTCCTAAAGTGACAATTAGCACACACTTCTAATTACATGCCACGCCAGTGGGAAATTAGACTGGTCTAAATCATGACCGGATATTAGAAGTGTCCAGCTGTCTGCCCTCACTTCACTCATGATTTCGAGGTGAGTGCAACATTCAAAGCCTACCTACAACACCGCTGCTCCGGGTCATCAGCGTTGCCAAAGCTACAGTGTTAGGTCAAGCTGGTAGGGGTGTCTGGTTGGGCTCCTTATGGTGGGTGCCTTGGGTGTGCAGTAAGACTGCTCATGATGGTTGTTGCGCTTCTCCTGGAGGACAACACTCATGGTGTACCTCAGATCTCAGGCAGGATTGCACTCTGAAACAGAGACCAGCATGGTGACTGGATGGGGGTGGGGGGGGGTGGGGGGGGGGGCGGAGACAGAGACAGAGACTTGAGGGTGAAGGGTGCAGAGGGGGACAAAGACATGAGGATGAAGGGCTCTGGGGGAACAGAGGCATGAGGGTGAAGGGTGCGGGGGGACAGAGAAAGGGGAGGAAGGGTACAGAGGAGGACAAAAACAGGGAGGTGAAGGGTGCAGGAGGGGGACAGAGACATGAGGATGAAGGGTGCAGATGGGGACAGAGACAGGGGGGTGAAGGGTGCAGGAGGGGAACAGAGACAGGGGGTGAAGGGTGCAGGGGAGGGCGTTTGGGGAATGATGGCAGGCAGATGGAACATTGGGGATGGGAAAGCTGGAGCCCAACATGGAAGACTAGAACGCAGACACAGAGGTGGGGGTGGGTCAGATTCGATTGGCAGGAATGGGAGGGGATGAACGCAGACTCTAGAGTAGGAAAGGGAGCAGGTTAGTGTGGTAAAGAGGGAAGGGTTGATCAGAGACACATAGAGGTAGGGGGGAGGTAGACGGTTTTGTCATCAGTCCTGAAGGAACTGTGGAGCTGATTGACAGACAGTCATAGCCCAGGGACTGAGGCCAAAAGGTAAAGGTGAGAGATTAAAGGCAGGCCTGGGGCTTCGCAGGCCATGCTACAAGACCATGCTTCAGGGAGGGGCAAGGCCTGTGAACTGAATGAGTCAGGCACAGCTTTGTGTACAGTGCATGATCATTGTCTCACACACGCTGGTGATGGCAGTGTCTGTCTCGGTCCTGGGCTGGAGATGGAATGGTCATGGTCAGGGGAGGCATCTGTAACCTATAAATGGGGAAAATGTAATAAAGGGGAGGGATTCAGAGCTTTCTTACTGGGGACAGAGTGGGGAGGAGGTTAACTCTGTGTGTGACCATGACCGTACACCCAGCCTCAAGATTGGGAGTCATGAGGTCCACATTGGGTATGGGGACATCAACTGTGATGAGTTCAGGGATGAGGGCAGGAATGTCCACTACAATTACTGTGGGCTCCAGGGTTACTGGGGGAGGCTGGGGAATAACCGGAGGGAGATCTGCCCGCACATCATGAGGTTCAAGGATGATCGGGTGGACACGAATGGCAACAGGGAGAGGGGTCGAAGCTGGTCTCGAAGTAGAAATGCAGCACCACTATCTAGCAAGCCTGAAATAATGATGTAGTTTAAAAACTGGAAAAGACTCTGCATGAGAGGGGTCTGAGGCAATGTGAGTGGAGCCCACGGTTGGACCCAGGGGCCCTGGCAGGGGGCACCCTCATACTTCTTAGATTCCCAAAATGGAGGTGAAGTCTCACCTGATAGAACTCATGAACATTTCATTGAGAATGTATATTTGGGAACACTGACACATGGTGCACTTTAACACGAGACTGCCTGAGTCAATGAGGTCACATTTAAGGTGAACAATGTGAGCATTTAAAGAGGAACATGAGAAGGGAAGATACAGCCAACCATTAATGGAGCACAGCTGCTGGATATCTGCAAAATGGTCAACGAAACCATGTGAAGTGCATTGTCCAATTGGCATATTTCATGAGCCAAAAGGCATCCACTCATTCCAAAAGTGCAAGTTTGGCATCATCAGAATACCAGATCAGTTATCATGTGAGTGCCTTCAGTGAAGGTGAACATAGCATGGCTGTACTCAAGCCTTTCCAACCTCAATGGAATTGAGAGGTGTAGATGTTGGATTGGCTTCTTAGGCACCTAGATCTGTGAGGTAGCACCTCAGCTACAAGGCTAGAACAGGGAAAGGCGAGTAGTGCGACGCATCTCTTGGGTATGACATTGGCTTTCTGGTTGAGTGTGGGAGGTCTACTATAGTTGGGCATTTCTCATTAATCAGTTGGATCTCTCTGTACACAGGAAGGAGGAGGATTGGAGGATGGAGGCTGCACTCAGTGCTATGTTCCTGAAAGCAGTGCTCCAATTGAGGAGAAGAAGGGCCCAGCGCCGCCTGGCTCAGCTTCAAGAGAAGCCCCTGACTGAGGTCCTTGGTCCAGGGGAGCCCCAAGAAGAACCAGAGGTTAGGCGCATCCCATGAAGGGCCTACCAAAGATTTGGATATGAGCAAGCGACAGTGCCACACATGTCTACACTTGGTAAGAGATGCGGTGGCTCAGATCTGCCACATTCTGTGGGAAGATCTAACACCACATAAACTGGGAGGACATCATCTGCCAATGCCCTGATTTTTCTTTACAAGCAGCTTGTTCCAGGGTTCCACAGAGCACCTATGCGGCATCTCTCAGTCCTCAACAAAAATTGTATCAAGGAGGTAATGGATACCCTCTACAGTAAGGCTCATCATTACGTGAAGTTCACAAAGGATAACATTGGCCAGGCTGCTAGATTTTGGATTAGCAGCAATCTTAGTCTCCACTATAGCACACATGTGGCTTTGAGAGCTCCATGGCAGCTGCCCCTGATGTCCATTAACAGGAAAGGATTCCACTCCCTGAAAGTTCAGCTGATGTGCGATCATCAGAAGCACATCTTGCACGTTTGGGAGTTCCCACAACTCCTACACCCTGAGTCACTCCCAGGTGCCACAGATATTTGAAGGGCTGCAGCGCCTATAGGGCTGGCTGCTGGGTGATAAGGGGTACCCACTGAAAAGATGGCTCATGACACATGTACATCATCCTCAAAGTGCCTCAGAGGAGAGATACAACGCATGCATAGTTTGACAAGATCCATCATAGAGCAGAGCATTGGCATTCTGAAGATGTGCTTCCGATGTTTGGACTGCTCAGGTGGGGCTCTGCAGTATTCTGCACATAGAGTGCCCTGCATCATCATGGTCTGTTGCTCCCTGCACAACCTGGCGCTTCAAAGGAGGAGAATCACTTGCCAGAGGGAGATGTGGAGCAGGCTGAAAACCTCTTGGACAATGAAGGCCTGAAAGGGCAGAAACCTGAAGAGGCCAATGAGTCTCACGTTCCATGCGATGATGCCCTCGAAGCAGCACAATGGAGAAGATATGCCTGTGACCACTGATAATCAAAAGGTTCCAGCAGGAGTAAGGTCCAGGCAAGGGGAACTGAGCACATATCTCCTGTCAAGAAAAGAGACGTGGAAGCTTTTCATCTTGTGCTCATCGGGTCACTTCACAAGAATACAAATACAAGGGAAAAACAACAATTTATACTGCATGTTAAGAGAGTGCTGATTGGTTATCAAGTGGACTCTAATTGGTAGAGGTGTTGCCATGGAGAATGCACCACTGATGGTGACTGACAGTTAACTGTATTGTTTGAAATTTAAACCAGGCAGCTTGACCCTGAGTGGCCAAATGTCCTGATGAGCGTAAGTTGAAAAGTTTTGACATGTCTCTTTCTTCAGCAATACTCAAGTTCTGTAGTACCAGACACCTATACCTCCTGGCAATTAGTGCCATGGAAAGGCCTTTACCAGCAGTGGCATCAGGAGCAAGGTCTGCATACAGCTTGGACCTGCAACGCTCATGTATCACCAGGCCCTACTCTTTGGAAAGGTCAGCAGCCAAAGGAGTAGGTAGTGCTCTGGGAAGTGGAAGACAGCTGTCCAGCGCAAACCCTGTGGTTATGGGACTTGATGCAGTCACGACCTCCTGAATGAGACATTTCTTGCATTGATGGAGAAGCATAGATGTTTGGAGAGACCATCATGCCCACAATCGTGTACTTTGGCACAAACAATTACGACAGCTCATTGTTGATGAAACACCTTTACTGATAACTTCCAAGGCACATGGTGTCTTGTGAAGAATGGAAGACCCACAATCAAAGTGCAGACACTTTTAAGAAAAAGCTGGACGCATCTCCCTGACATTACACCAAGGGTAAGTAATTAATATGAGCCCACTAAACATCACATGAATGTGAGGCACACAAAAGCAGCCATTCATGGAGTGGGAGCTTGGGTCATCCTCACAATAAGTGGGCACATAGAGGCATACGCATAACACTTTCAAATGACAAGACCATTGTCATCAGCAGCAAATGCATTTACAAAGATGCATTATACACACAGTGAGTGAACGCCCATGCCCCTATAGTGAGATCAACATTTCTTCATTTTTCTAACCCTACCGCTATGCCTAGGTGCGTCCCTGACATCTGCAGCAGAGGTTGAGGTAGCCTGCTGACTGCAATGCCCTGTTGTCTGTGATGACATTGACAGGCATCCTCTGGAGGGCTGGGGGGCCCTGACCTGCTTTGGTAACCTCATGTGGGGCAGGTGCACCTTCCTTGGCCTGTGGAGCTGAAGGTGATGGGGTCACAGGCAGAGGGGATTGGGGTTGGCTGGACACACTTGGAGACACCTGGGTGGATGGCCCCAGGGTGTCCAGCTGATGGTCCTCTTCCCTATGGTTGACTGAGGGCCCTTGTCCAACTCCCTGAGGAGAAGGGGCACTGGGAGTGAGCTCGAGGTGCCCTGCCCCCATCTTGTCTAGCCACTGATGGATCCCACCAATGACTATAGTGATGGAGTACAGGTCCGATCACAAATCCGGCAGGACATGCTGGACCAAGGAGGCCGCCATCCTTCCCAAGAAGACCTCAAGGCACTCTCATATTGGAGTCACGATATCAGACAGATCAGGGACAGAGTCCTCCATCCATCGCTCTAGTCTGTTGACTGCCTCTCGCAACTTTCCCTCATTTTCCACTGCCTGTCGTTGCATCTCCAGCATGTTTGCAACAGCCATTTCCAGACACTCATCATCTGACTTGCAGGACTGCTGGAGATCAGGCACCCGCTGAGTCCGAGCGCCAGAGGTCTGAGCTGGCACTGCCTCTGACTGCTGCGAGGAAACGTGTCAGTGAAATGTTCCCCAGAATGTAACCCCAAACCTAATCTAGATGTGTAAGCCACTGGGACCTGTGTCTCTGAGCTGGTGTAGGGTGGAGGTGAATGCAGTGATGCATTCTTCAAATGGACCCTCAGCATCCTCCTCTGAGGTGGCCTGGGGCTTTTGTTGCCTATGCTAGTATGTCTGGACCTGCTGTTGCCTGTAAGAGATAAAAGCTAGATTTAGTTCATGAACAGGCTGAATACAACATTGCATGTCACTCACTGTGAATGTCAGGATGTGATCAATTTATGGAAGGCTCATCTGGACTGGCTTGCTGGGAGATGCCAATCTCGCCTTCATCGCAGGAGTGCTCTCTGTCCTCTTCTGCCAACTCAGGGGCACTTCCTTGAATTTGGAGAGCTCCAGGATATTGGCCATCCCTCCTCCATTCTGGGATCTCTCCCTCTTGTTGTGGGCAAGCTTAGCCTGCATGAAGATAAATGGATGGGATGTGATGAAAAGGGATGGAGCAGAGGTTGGGAAGCATGCACGCCTGCTGTGCAAGCTGAGTCCTCCCCAGTAAGGGCTAAAGATGCTATTTGTACAGGATGACAGATGAGATGCTGGTCAACAGGCTTTCAATGCTGATATCTCCCCCACTAATATTGTATGAGATCTCTGAGTTTTGTGACACTTTGAGTACATAACACTGTAATGAGGATGTGAGCTTGGAGTGAGCTGAAGGTTGACTTAGCCTGGCAGTGCGGATAAGATCATTCACCCTCTTCCTGCACTGGATGGTGTTTCCCTGGTGGTTGCTGGTCGAGCTGACCTCCTTCGACTCTGCCTCCCAGGCCAGCGAGGTGAGGTTGGTGGACCTCTTGGATGCATCCCTGGAACAAAGATCCTTCCAGTGCTGGAAGACATCTCTAATTAAAGCTGCCAGGGAGCCGTGGCTAAACCTTGGTGCATTCTGCTTGTGGAAAACTCACTGCTAATCCCACCTGCCTTCACACTTAGTCTCCAAAATGGAAACACCACCCTTCGTCTTTGCTGGTCTCATCTTTAATTTGACTCAGTTTAGGTGGTTTTATGTTCACTAGGTGATGGATCTTTATATCTAGATCTTTTATCTCGTTTGTTTCCTGTGGTGACAACTAAGATAGGACATCTGCTTGCATCATTTCTCTTCCTGGCCTCAATGGTAACCTCTACAATGTTGCTGATCCTCATCACAGATTTTTCTTGCAGATCTGCTCCAGTAGACTGATGATTATTCTCCACAATGAACTTTCACACATCCATACTCAGCTGCCAAAAGCTCTTTCTATGTTGGCATATCTGGTCTCAGCTGATGTTAGAGCTTTGATTTTCTATCTTGTACCAGGGCTGTTCCCAGACAGGTGACAGGTTTTTTTTTGTTACAGTGTGACAGACTTGTCCCCTTGCATGTTACTTCATTGTGTTTGTTGAGATTCCTCTCATGCAATTCTGACCACTGGTATTCAACATCTTTCATCGACTCTTGTAAGTTTGCTGTGCATTCAGACATGTTGAAGTATGAAAGAACTCATGTATGGATCAAACCAAGGAAACATCTCAATGCTTTTTTGTCTCTTGGAGCTTCCATCTCAGAGATAGCTATGACTGTTTCAGGATTCAGCTTGACTCCATCAGGTGTGTACAGCATTCCAGATAACTGGCATTCTATCGTCTCACAATGCTTTTTGTCTGTGTTTAGCTTGATCCCAGCTTTACTGGTTCTCTCTATGGTTTCTTGCAGATGGTAATTATGGTCTTTTCCATTCTACACCATATATTTAGATATCATCCACTATGCCGACTGCTCTTTTGTCTTCTTTATGTCTCGTTTATTTTCTGCTGGAACACCTCCTGGATTACTCTAAGGCCAAAATGTCAATGCAGGAATTCATACTGACAAAAGGGTGTGGTGAATGTTGTCAACAGCCAAGATTCCTTGTCAAGCCACATTCCAGTAGCCATTCCTGGCATTAAGAATACGGAAAACTTTTGCCTCTGCCAGTGCTGGTGTAATCTCTTCCAGCGTTGGACTAGGTAGTAGTTCCTCTTTATTCTTTGATTAAAATCTTTGGGATCCAAGTAAATTAACAACCATTCATTTGGTTCCTGTCTTACCATGATGGAATTTATCCAATCTGTAGGCTCTGTGACTCTGGCAACACTTTATTTTCTTCCATCTCTTCGAGCTCTCCTTCAAGCTTTTGTTTTAGTTATGTTGGTACTTTACATGGGCAGTGGATTACTAGTTTCTTCGCTGATCTACAGTGATGTGATACTAAAAATCTTCAAAACATCCAGCTGTCTCGTCCAAACACTCTGGATACATTTGTACCAGATCTTCCTTGCTTCTGATCAGAGGGTGCTTTTCAATGGGTGTACTACCTTTAACCCTTCTTTATCTCATGGCTTACTGAGATAAGCTGCAACTCTTCACTTCTGCTCAAGCCAGGATAGCAGGACCATCTGTTTCAGTGATGTATATCATACAGTTAGCATCTTTTCCTTTGTATGTCCCACTGATTTGAGTCATTCCTAGCTGTCGAATCTCAGTTCCCCAGTATGCCGTTATATGACGTTGCTTCATTTCAGAGCACCTGTCCTTGGATTATCATTTTCTGTCAAATTTTGAGGAAAGATCTTCTGGTATAGTCTGAGTGGACTGATGTTACTCTGTGCTCCAGTATCAAGCTTCAGCTTCAGATTTGTGGTTGTAGGGTTATTTCTCACCCTCTTCCTGACCTGAACTGGTGTGTGAATTTCTTTTCTCTGGAAACTGCGCATCTAGGCATTTCATGGAGTTATATGGTTCCTATGCCTATTGTGTCCTCAAACTCATTGTCATCTTCCAGGGTATGGATGTTTTGGTTCCTTTTCCTTCTCATTCACCCTGTTACTTAGTCTCTGATAACTCATTTACCATCTCCTTTCCATTTCTGCACATCTTTTCCCACTGATTGGGCTTTCAACAAGCTCTGCAATTTGATCAATATGTGGGACATTTCCTCTGTCTATAAACTCATGTGAGCATCCAGAGGTCGTGCACATCTTTCTCTCTGTCTAATGTGCATCTTTTGTTGCTGTGTCATTGCATCAACTCTGCTGCCTTTCTCTTGACTTAACTGAAGGCTAGCCATTTGGGTAGTGTCCATCAGTGTCTTCATCTGTCTACTCATGGCTTCATGTGCTCTGGCAGTATCTACAGCTGCATTTTTGTGACCTTGTCCTTTACAATCAAACCTTTTTGTGCTTCAGGATGTGCAGAATCCTAAATGAGTTGATCAATCAGCTTTTCACCTGTGTCATTAAATTTATATTTTCTGGTCTCATTTTTCAATCATAAAAAAATTGTCAACAGGTTCACCTGATTCCTGCCTTAGGCTTTGAAATTCATAACAGTGGATCTGGTGATTTGACTTTGGCTAGATATGTATGCTGAATTTTTCAAAAATGTTGTCTAGGTGTTTACTGTTACCCTCTCTCATCTCACAGCTATTGAACAAATTTAACCCCTTCTCTTCTGCCCACAAAAGGATGTAGCTGACCCTTTCCTCTTCACTAGTGCAATTTAGAAAGCTACTGAATGTCATTCTTCACTTTTGTTTGAAATCCTCAAATGCTTGTATGATATCATCTGCCTCTTAATTCATTATGGGCTGTAGTTGTGCTTTCATTGCTACAGTGGTTGCCATTTCACAATTCAGTTTCTCTCTCTCTCCCTGGCACTAATTCATATGATTTTGTTTTTCAATCTAATTCATCATTAAATCCATTTAAAATACTTGGGTTTTTACCCTGACGTCCCATCACTGCCACCATGTTATGTCTGTTTGTTCTCGAAAGTTCAAAATAGTCACATCTTTAGACTTAAAATGCTGGAACTTCATAGTGTATTTCTTACAGCTTTCCATGTGGCTGTTGGACTGATATATTGTTGCTCGGCACCTGACTGCAGTACAGAAGCAAGTGTGGCACCCTGGACATAGATTCACATAACAATTAATTCCTAGTTCTTTACAAATACTATAACAATAAAATAACTTCTCTATCTTTCAATACCATTCTGTAAATCCTAGAGCTTGGTTTGATTATTTTGTGGCTTATTAACATGTGTTGCTATATTTAATGTTTGTGCCCATTGTGCTCCTCTACTCCATTTTGGTTTGGATTTTCCAAGTAATTTTTGACCTCATTTTTTCATACTGAATTGTAATACCTCATCCTATCTGTGTTGAAATTCATTTGCTAATGATATTACTCTGCAAGCCTATTAATGTCTTCTTCTAATTGTTATAATCCTCCTCAGTATGGAATAACTGCTCCCCACTCCCCTCACAATTTGGCATTATCCACACCTTGCAGCGCTGGGGCAGGGGTAGAGGGCTGATATCACAATTTGGTAGGAGATGGTAGCCAGTATATAGCATCAGAAAGGAAAAACAGCGTGAACAAAGGAGACAGATAGCACTAGAGTAAGAAATAGTAAGGTGGTAGCTTCGGGTCAGGGCAAGAGGTCATGCTATATAAGGCCTAAATTAGGTTTAAAGTGCATATATGTAAACACACAAAGCATGGTAAGTAAGATTGGTGAACTTCAGGCACAGATAACCACATGCAAATATGATGTTAAGGTGATAAAGGATTGTTTATATGTTTGTTTATATGTTTTTATTATTGATTATATGTTTCTAGATACAATGTGCTCAGGCAAGATAGAGAAGGAAAGAGAGATGGACGGGGGAGGTATTGATTAAGGAAACATTACAGTGCTGGAGGGAAAGAATGTCCAAGAGGGATCAGGAACAGAATCTATTTGGTTAGATTTTTTTAAAAATAGGGATACTATTATACTGCTGTGTGCATTCTAAAGGCCAACAGCTAGTGGGAAAGATATAGGGGAGTAAATTTGCAGAGAAATCACTAGAAGGTGCTAAAACTATAGAGTAGTGACAATGGAGAGCTTCAACCCTGCAAATATAAACTTGGATAGTATTAGATTCAGAGAATGGTTACAATATAAAAGAAGGTCACTCAGCCCATCATGTCTCTGCTAGCTCTCTGCAACAATAACTGAGCTAGTCACACTCCCCTGTCTTTTACCCATAGCCCCGCAAATCTTTTCAGATAATTATCCAATTCCTGTTTGCAACTTTCAACTGAATCTGTCTCGACCACACTCTCAGACAGTGCTTTCCAGACCTTAACTAATCACTGTGTAAAAAGGTTTTTTCTCGTGTTGTCTCAGGTTCTTTTGTCAATCACTTCATATTGGTGTCCTCTGATTCTTAACCTTCCTTCAATGGGAATAGTTTCTCTCTATCTGTCCAGATCCCTCATGAGTTTGAACAACTTTATCAAACCTCCTCTCAACCTTCTCTTCTCCATGGAGAACCAGCCCCTGCTTCTCCAAATCTATTTTCATAACTCCCTCATCCCTGGAGCCATTCTCGTAAATCGTTTTCGCACCCTTTCCAATGCCTTCACACCTTCCTGAAGTGTGGTGCCCAGAATTAAACAATACTCCAGTTGAGATTGAACCAGTATGTTGCTTTTGTACTCTATGCCTCTATTTATAAAGCCCAAGATTCTGTATGCCTTCTTAACCAATTTCTTATCCTGCCTTGCCACAATCAATAATTTGTATATGTATACCCCCAGGTTCCACTGTTCCTGCAGGTCTTTAGAATTCTATCCTTTATTTTATATTCCCTCTCCTCATTTTCCTACCAAAATGTGTCATTTCACACTTATCTGTTTTAAATTTTATCTGATTCTCTTCTGCCCCATCTAGCAGCCTGTTTATGTCCTCTTGAAGTCAACCACTATCCTTCCAAGTTTTGTGTCAGCTGCAAATTTTGAAACTGTGCCCTGTTCACCCAAGTTTAGGACATTGATATAGAACAAGAAAAATATTAGTGCTAACCGACCATTGGGGAATCCCACTATGAACCTTCCTCCAATCCAAAACAACCTTTCACCACTACTCTGTTTCCCATCAGCCAACTTCATATCGATACCTCTACTAGGGAGATGGTGGTGTAGTGGTAATGTCACTGGACTAGTAAGTGTGAAGCCCAGGCCAGTGGTCTGGGGACACAGGTTCAAATTCCACCACAGCAGCCAATGATATTTAAATTCAATTAATTAATCTGGAATTGAAAGCTAGTCTTATTAATGGTGACCATGAAACTATGATTAATTGTCATAAAAATCCTTCTGGTTCATTAATGTCCTTTAGGGAAAGAAATCTGCCACCCTTACCGCGCCTGATCTTTGTGTGACTCCAGACTCACAAAATGAGGTTGACTCTTAACAGCTCTCTGAAATGGCCCAGCAAGCCATTGAATTCAAGCACAATTAGGAATGGGCAACAAATGCTAGCCTTGTCAGTGAAGCCTACATCCCATGAAATAATAAAAAAAAATATGGTTATTTTTATTCCATGGACTTCTACTTTACTGACAGGTCTATCATGTGGCACTTTATCAAACATCTTTCGGAAGTCCATGTACATCACTTCAAATGGAGAATCCAGGAACAAGCAGCCCACTTGACTGGGGCCCTTGCTCAGTGGTATTGCTGCTGGAGTAGTAATCCAGAAACCTAGCATAATGCTTTGGGAACCCGGGTTTGAATCCCACCACAGCAGATGGTGGAATTTGAATTCAATCAAAATATGGATTACCATGAAACCATTGTCAATTGCTGTAAAAAAATCATTTGGTTCACTAATGTAATTTAGGGAAGGAAATCTGCTGTCCTTACTTGTTCTGGCCTACATGTGACTCCAGACCCATGTTGACTCTTAAATGCCCTCTGAATGCCCACTCAGTTGTGGCCTCACAGCTGATGGAGACTTGGCAGGTGACAGGTAATGATGGGAATGGTTGGACAATGGATCTTTGAAATACAGTTAACGGTGCATAAACATTGACAGTAAAAGCAACATTTAAACACCCAAAAGATTCCCTTTTAAAACAACAAAGTTTTTCTCTTCCTTTCCCTGTTACTCCTATGTGGTATACATGACATACACGATCTATAGTTTGTGGGTGACTGCAGTATCATTGTCCACTCTGCACCAGAATTGCAAGCTCCTCTCAACCTCTTCAATTTTGCATACAAGTTGTATTAAACCACTACAAAGTCTCAAAAAAGGAATGAAATGGATGGACCACCCAGCATCAACCTAGGTATCGGAAACAACAATGGCAAACTCAGCCCTGTCGACCCTGCAAAGATCTCCTTACTAACATCGGGGGGTGGGGGGGGGGGGTGGGGGGAGGGGGTGCTAGTGCCAAAATTGGGAGAGCTGGTCTGACTCACGGAATCATATCTCACAGATAATGTCCCAGTGTCAAGAAGCTATTAATGTATATAATATTATTGGAAAATATGTTTTCTTTAAAATAGAGGTTTAGTCTGTGGGTGTGTCTTAATTGGATAAAAGCCAGCTAGCCTGGCTGGTTTGATATGTACTAGTTTTGGGATGTAAACAGAAAGGTATAACACACTTATACTTTTTGAATAAAGTATTCAAGAAGTGGGGTGAAAACTGATGCCTATCTAGCAGATACCAAGCAATATGTTTATATTACCAATAAAATTGGTACTATGAAAGGGGATTTATTGTTAGAAAGGTTTAGTTCAGAGGCTGGTGATACAGTGAGAATTTACATTAAATGGGGGTGGTAGGTATAACTTCAGCAGTTTTGTGTGAGCAGGGCAGAGGCAATGTGATATCAAAAGGCAGTTGCAAGTCTCCAACTGTCTCCATAGGAACCAAAGTGAAAAGAACCTAATTTTGAATATGTAAGGTGAAAATGCTTTCCCTGATGTTTGGTTAAATCTGTGGGTTGCTGCTGCCTTAATGGAGATTAGTTTGGGAATTTGTTAAAAGTTGTGATAGTAGTAATTTGAAGCCATGTGTTTATATATTTTAACCTGTGTAAATTAGTAAAATGTTTAACTTAGTTTAATGTAATGCCTCTTGAACTGGTGGTTGGATTCCTGAATTTGGAGTCACATCCCAAACATAACACTTAAAATTATAGGTATGACATTTGTTTAAAGTTTCCCTCTGGGATTTTTAAATAACTCCGCTTTACCAACTGCATCAGTCATAACATCTAGACACCAAATTACCATCCTTGGGTATGTCCTGTCTCGCTAGCAGGACAGACCCAGCAGAGGTGGTGGGAGCGAGTTGCCCAGGAGTCCTCAACATTTACTCTGGACCCCATGAAGTCTCAAGGCATCAGGTCAAATATGGGTGAGCATATCTCCTGCTGATTACTACGTATCATCATCCCTCAGCTGATAAATTACTACTTCTCCATGTTGAGCGCCACTGCTGACTGAGCTGGCCAAGTCCTAAAGGACATAGCTGCTAGACTGGGTCTGTGGCAGGTGGTGAGGGAACCAACAAGAGGGAAAAACATACTTGACCTCATCTTCATCAACCTGCCTGCCGCAGATGCATCTGTCCATGACAATATCGCTAGGAGTGCCCACCGTTGTGGAGATGGAGCCTTCACATTTAGGATATCCTCCATCGCCTTGTGTGGCACTATCACTACTAAATGGAATTGATTTCAAACAGATCTAGCAACTGAAGACTGGGCGTCCACAAGGTGCTGTGGGCCATCAGCAGAAGCAGAATTGTACTCTAACAATCTGTAACCTCATGGACCGGCATATCCTCCACTCTATCATTACTATCAAGCCAGGGGACCAATCCTGGTTCAATAAAGAGTGCAGGAGGACATGCCAGGAGCAGCACCAGGCATACCCAAAAATGAGATGCCAACCTGGTGAAGCTATAACACAGAACTACTTGAGCAGCAAGTGATAGACAGAGTTAAGTGACTCCACAACCAATGGATCAGATCTAAGCTCTGCAGTCCTGCCAGATCCAGCTGTGAAAGGTGGTGGACAAAAAACAACTCACTGGGGGAGGAGGCTCCACAAATATCCCCATCCTCAAAGATGGGGGAACCCAGCACATCAGTGGAAAAGACAAGGCTGAAGCATTTGCTACAATCTTCAGCCAGAAGTGCCGAGTGGATGATCCATCTTGACATCCTCCGAAGGTCCCCAGCATTACAGATGCCAGTCTTCAGAAAATTCAGTTCATTCCACGTGATATCAAGAAATGGCTGAAGATGCTGGATAGCATAAAGGCTACGGGCCCTGACAATATTCCGGCAATAGTACTGAAGACTTGTGCTCCAGAGCTTGCCACGCCCCTAGCCAAGCTGTTCCAGTACAGCTACAACACTGGCATCTACTCAGCTATGTCAAGAATTGCCCAGGTATGTCCTGTACACAAAAAGCAGGAGAAATCCAATCCAGCCAATTCCCGCCCCATCAGTCTACTCTCCATCATCAGTAAAATAATGGAAGGGGTCATCAACAGTGCTATTAAGCATCACTTGCTTAGCAATAACCTGCTCACTGACATCCAGTTTGGGTTCTGCCAGGGCCACTCAGCTCCTAGCCTCTTGGTTCAAACATGGACAAAACAGTTGAACTCCAGAGGTAAGGTGAGAGTGACCGCCCTTGACATCAAGGCCACATTTGACCAAGTGTGGCATCAAGGAGCCCTAGAAACTGGAGTCTCTGGGAATCAAGGGGAAAACTCTCCACTGGTTGGAATCATACTCAGCACAAAGGAAGATGGTCATGATTGTTGGAGATCAATCACCTCAGCTCCAGGACATCAATGCAGGAGTTCCTCAGGGTAGTGTCCTTGGTCCAATCATCTTCAGCTGCTTCATCAATGACCTTCCTTCCACCATAAGAACAGAACTGGGGATGTTCATTGATGATTGCACAATGTTCAGCATCATTCATGACTCCTCAGATACTGAAGCAGTCCATGTCCAAATGCAACAAGACCTGGACAATATCCAGGTTTAGGCTGACAAGTGGCAAGTAACATTCAATAGTGTCAGGCAATGACCATCTCCAACAAGAGAGAATCTAATCATCGCCCCTTGACATTCAATGGCATTACCATCACTAAATCACCCACCATCAACATTCTGGGGGTTACCAATTGACCAGAAACTGAACTGGATTAGCCATATAAATACTGTGGTTACAAGAGTAGGTCAGAGGCGAGGAATCCTGCAATGGGTAACTCACCTCCTGACTCCCCAAAGCCTGTCCACCACCTACAAGGCACAAGTCAGGAGTGTGACGGAATACCCTCCACTTGCCTGCAGCTCCACAACACCCAAGAAGCTTGACACCGTCCAGGACAAAGCAGCCCACTTGATTGGCACCCCATCCACAAACATTCACGCCCTCCACCACCAATGCACAGTAGCAGCAGTGTGTCCTATCTACAAGATGCATTGCATGAATTCACCAAGGCTCCTTAGACAGCACCTTCCAAACCCATGACCACTACCATCAAGAAAGACAAGGACAGCTGATACATGGAAACACCACCACCTGGAAATTCCCCTCCAAGTCACTCACCATCCTGATTTCGAAATATATTGCCGTTTCTTCGCTGTTGCTGGGTCAAAATCCTGAAACTTTCTTCCTAACAGCACTGTGGGTCTGCAGCAGTTCAAGAAGGCAGCTCACCCACCATCTTCTCAAGGGCAACTAGAGATGGGCAATAAATGCAGGCCCAGCCAGCGAAGCCCACATCCCATGAATGAATGAAAAAACTCCCTCCTGCAATGGTGCCCAGTGCCAGTTGTGTGTACTATCTGTAAGATGCACTGCAGCAACCTTCCAAAATTCCTTCAACAGCATCTCTCAAAACCACAACCTCAACCACCAAGAAGGACAGGAGCAGCAGACGCATGGGAACACCACCAGTTCCAAATTCCCCTTAAATCACACACCAGCTTGAATTGTAAATGTATTGACATTCATTCATCATTGCTGGGTCAAGATCCTCGAACTCCCTCCCTCGCAGCGCCGTGGGTGTACCTATATGACACAGGCGGCAGCAGTTCAAAAAGGTGGCTCACCACCACCTTCTCAAGGGTAATTATGGTCCTCTTGTTGTCAATGCTCATATCCTGTGATTTTTTTTCTTTCATGGAATGTGGGAATCGCTGTCAAGGCCAACATTTGTCAGAATACATATAAAACAATTTTTTTTTTAATGAGATGTAGATAAATATGGATAATCCCACCTATTTGAGCAAAAGGACAAGATATTTATGAGTGCAAAAGAAATGCTGTTGCAGTAGAAATGTCCTTTTGAGGATGATATTGTAGTTATAATGAAAGCAGGATTTCTGGATTATGTTTGTCTGGGTGATTGAGCCTGCCCTTTACAATATCTGACTGAGAGATTCTCACTGTTTCTGATAATATAATTGAGAGATGCTCCATTCTTCAGTATTGTGTCTTGCAGCACAGACAGTCCTCGGACTTACAACACAATTTGTTCCTGAAAATGGTGTCCTAAATTGAAGCGCTGTAACCCAGGACAATGTTACAAATGGGGGACTTGTTCCTGAACCAAGTCCCAATACCCTATTTTCACCAAAATAACCCAGAATTTTGTACTCAATCAATTATAGATGAGTAATATAGCAACATTACTGTATTTATGTTGTAAATAGCATTC
This sequence comes from Carcharodon carcharias, assembly GCF_017639515.1. NCBI lineage: Eukaryota > Metazoa > Chordata > Chondrichthyes > Lamniformes > Lamnidae > Carcharodon > Carcharodon carcharias. The sequence goes on along the minus strand of NC_054468.1, from coordinate 175,937,712 downwards.
ATATTGACATATAAAATCACATAATAAGCTAAAAATTACATTTAGAAGTACAGTACTGTACTATTGGCGTTGAAACAGCAACTGAACGTCTTGTGTCACGGAGGTGGGCAATGCAGAACGTCAATGTACATGTATGAACATTTGAACTTTATCATTGGTGTGGTGTTGTAAAGTCAAAACCGATGTGGGAAAGTCAAAACAGGGTGTCAATTTATAAACGTAAATGCCATTCGTCTAATTCGAATGTTGTAAGGTTGAGGACTGCCTGTATAACTACAAATCCTCAGTCAAAATTAGTTTCAACAATATAGTAACTCTAAATTATAACTTGTTTAAGAGATGGGGAGATGGTGTCATAGTGTTACTCTAAAGGCCCGGGCTAATGTTTTGGGGACATGGATTCAAATCCCACTGTGGAAGATGGTGGAATTTAAATTTAATTAATAAAAAAAAACTGGAATTGAAAACTAGTTTCAGTAATGGAGACCATGAAACTGTCATTGATTGTTGTAAAAATCCATTTGGTTTACTAATGACCCTTTGGGGAAGGAAACCTGCCATCCTCACCTGGCCTACATGTAACTCAGACCCATAGTAATGTGGTTGACTCTTAACTGCCCTCTGAAATGGGCTAGCAAGTCACTCAGTTCAAGGGTTTTCAGGGATGGCAACAAATGCTGGCCTTGCCAATAATGCTCACATCCCATTAAATAATAAGAAATAAGTTAAATGGAACATTTTTATACATATATATATTTATATATATATATAAATAAATGTATAGATTTATATACATTTTTTGAACAGGTACAGCTGGTAACATTTAAGCTGTAGTTATCAAGTTTTAATTAACTACCGTTGATATTATGGAATTGAACTGTAATATTTCTAAATTAAAAATAAATTTATTTTATTTGCTTAATGGCAATAATTAATAACTTTCCAAATTATTGGCCCAAGTTATTCAAGCCTCAATTCTTCAGTTAGTGGAGGCATATTGCAGTCCCTACAAGGCTTGTTCACAAGAAGGTTGATGAAAATTGAAATATTATAAGCTGGATCTCATGACAATGAACCATCATATGGTCCAAAAGAATGACTAAATGTTTACAATTTTAATGCAGAAACCATATTTTTCAAATTCTCCATGACAAACTGGTATGTGAACCATAAGATAAAAATAAATCAGAATTGATATCGGCTCTGTTGTTCAAAACTTTCATGCCTAATTGATTGATCAGCATGTTGCATGATTATCTATTAGCAATTATTCCCCTGTCTAATTATAATTTGTTTCTATATATTTAATCCTAAAAAAACAAACCATTTCCTGTGATGTTTGTATTGAACGTATGAACTAAATTGTTGCATTAAAGGAAGGAAAAGAGCTTGCATTTATATAGCACATTCCATATCCTCACATCATCCCAAAGTGCTTCACGGCTAATGCATAACATTTGATATATAGTCACTTCTGTTATGTAATCAAATGCAGCAGGTAATTTGAATACAGCATGATCCCACGCTCCATTGAAATAAATAATCCAGTTAATCTTTTGTGGTGGTGTCATGATTATACAATCATGCTGATGTAAAAATTAGTTGAGCACAACATCTTTAAGGTTAATCAGAAGAATCGTCCTCCAGACAGAATATACAAACTGCGTTAAATGTGCTTCTGTGAAGAGTTCACCTAAAGTTGCCCCAAGTAAAGTAATCCCTGATCACAGCTTGATTTTTCTTATCATGTCAGAGATACTGTGGCTGTGTCTTAATTGGCTGGTCTTACAAAAAAGCACATCTAACCATGTTACAGAAACAAATTCCAAACACCTTCAAATCTCCAGTTGGTGACAGTCCTGTAAATGTATGACAGATGGGTTTATGAAAAGAAGGCTAAGCTGCTGTTGTGGCAGTCTATAGTAAAAGCTGTAGTCAACACGCTGTCTGAGGAACATGTCATGGTTACAAAATCATATTGGCGTGAATATTATGGAATTTTACCCTGAATGGCACCAAAAGGCTTTATTTTACGAGCATACATAGCACTGGTGTTGACATTGCGTTCAAGTTACTTATCTGTGCTTTATTTTAAAAATATGATTTGATAAGCTTTGCATTGTTTCAGTTTAAGGTTTAAATGGTTTCCTCTTGCAACAAATGACAAAAAATAATATCAGAATGAGCACCATGCTGCATGGGCAGCTTATATTTTTTTAATTATCATTCTATCATTGAGTCACCAAACTGAATAGACATGAACCATCACTGACAATATGGCAAAATATTGAACAGATTGTAATAGAAAATGTCTTTCCCATTGAGCTGCTTTATCTGTATCTCTTCCAGACAAATTAATAAATTGTCCTGCAATAAACAGCCACCTGGTTTCTTTTTCTAATTCTGAAGGCACATCACTTTTGTTGACTTTCCAGGTCACCAGACATCAAAAATGTTCAATTTATGTATTACAAAGTATTTGTTTGCAGGAATAAACTAAAGGGATTGCTCTTCAAAATGTTGTGGATGCCAAATCAGCACTTCTACTAAGTTTGGAACAGAAAGATTTCATTCCTGACAATTTTTTTATACCTATAAATGAGATTCCGCTAATGTCAGAAATATTACAAATCATTTGCACCATTTTGAATTTATGAGGTGTGCCTCCAATGTAATTTATAATTGTTCCAACTTGGCAGCTGCCTGGATGTCATTATCAGACAATGGAGCAATGAACATTTTATCACTACCTTTTCATTGCTGGTAACATTCAATTGACTTTTTCGAAGTGTGCACACATTTTTCATCTGACTAAAATGAAGTGCTGATTTTCTTCTATTTTATAACAAAGAGTGTTTAGTGCACTGGAACAAAATAAATGCAAGATTTTCACCTCCACCCCCCACCCAACCCACTGCCAACCCGCATTAGATTAGAGTAGCTGAGATGGCCAGGCCATGAGGGACCTCTAGGAGATCTTCGAGACTGAAGTGCTATGGACCGCTATTTCTGTAAGGAAGTTGCATAACAGCGGAAACAACATGCTATGGATGGAGTGAAGAGGTCCTAGAACTAATGGATCAGATCAAAGCTCTGCAGTCCTGCCACATCCCATCGTGAATGGTGGTGAACAATTAAACAAGTAACTGGAGGAGGCTCCACAAATATCCTCAATGATGGGAGGGTCCAGCACATCAGTGCAAAAGACAAGGCTAAAGTATTTGCAACCATCTTCAGCCAAAAGTGTCAAGTGGATGGTTCATCTCAACCTCCTCCTTAGGTTTCCACTACATTCATGCATGCCAGTTTTTAGGTAATTCAATTCAATCCATATGATATGAAGAAACAGCTAAAGACACTGGATGCAGCAATGTCTATGAACACTGACAACATCCCAGCTGCAATACTGAACACTTGTGCTCCAGGGCTAGCAATGTCCTTAGCCAAGCTGTTCCAGCACTAACACAGGCATCTATCTGACAATGTGAAAAATTGCCCTGTGTGGAAATGTGCCCTGTCCAGAAAAGCAGAACAAATCCAATCTGGTCAATTACCGCCCTATCAGTATACTATCAGTCATCAACAGTACTTTAAATTGGCACTTACCCAGCAACAACCTACAGAGTGATCTCAGCAGCCATCTTTAATGTTAGCAGCCATTTTAGCAGCTGATGCAACACATACAGTGGTAGTTAAAACAGCCATGATTCATTTAAGACAGGCTTAATAGGTATCCAAGAGGGGTATGGGCATGAATGGAAAAAGGTAATCACATTTGGAGGAGGCACATGTGGAGAATAATCATCTGCATATACTAGACAGGCCAAATAGTCTGTTTCTGTGCTGTTGTTTCTATTTAAGTGCTTATATTCCAAGCCAATTAAAAAAAGTAAACATTCCAAGCATATTGATTCCCTCTGTTCAATCATAAAGTGTGAGATGTGACTCTGAAAGAGTTACAGCTTATACTTAACCAGTAAATCTTAACTGAGTTGTAAACAATCACATTAGCATTCACCTGCACTTAATTTGATTATTTATTCTCATTATTTGACCATCTGTGCCCTAAATTGTTCTCAGGATCCTTTTGGCTAATAAGTACACTGCCTTTAACTCAATTATCTGAGCTATAATTTAACTATATTCATTGTGTTTTTTTCTCAGCATATTTTAGGGAATCCATTAAGAAGTGACTACTTGGCTTGACTGTTTATTCATTGTTCAGTTATTGACTCTAGCTTTCCTACCAAGATACTTTAGAAACAATTGGTGTATAAATTGGAAATTTCAGCCATTATTGGCTGAATTGTGCTGGAAAGTTGTTAATGAGCGTCCTGCCTGTACACATGTAGAACTCCTTTGGTACCAAGCTAGGTGATATTGTAGGGGTTTCCTGGTAAGGATTATCAAAGGCACAAGGTGAATCTTGTATTTTATTGAAGCTTACTTTCAACTATTTGCAAAGTCCACACTGAATTGAAAAGTTAAGTTTCATATTAAAAAAAAGAAAATGAAGCAAACATTAATAAATTTAGAAACCAAAATTCTCCTTGATTTGGGAGGCTGACTTCAAAGCATACTTTTTCTATTTCTTGCAAGAAAACTGATTTTCCACCAAAATATACAGTGAAAAAGAATAAAATCAATTATTTCAGTTTGCACATTAGTCAAATCTTCTTTGTCAGTTCTCTGTTCGAAGGCAGACCTGCCCCATAGCATCAAAACCTCCACCACATGTAGGGCAAGGAGGCAAATGCTGAATCCACCTCAGCTGGAATGGAGAATCAAACCCTGTGCTGTTAGCATCTATCTGATCCAAAACGGCCATTCAGGGAACTGCCCTCCAACCCCCACAAAGAGTCCAAGTTGCTACGGCCACGTGCATTTTTACATGCATGTTGTTCGTGGATTCTCCCATCATTCAACGGATGGGTGTTCAGCAAAGGAAAATGGCTGACAGCCTAGTTTGATGTCATCTTGTGTGGTATTAAACCAAGTCTCAATTTGCATAACCGATTGCAAATACTACATATGAAGTTAATGTTGGAGGGATGGATGGAGGCACTGACTTTGCACTGCGCTCAGTTGTCCTGAAGCCCTCCTCAAATGTTGAAATCACCTGATGACAGAGGCTTCCCCATTTTGTCTGTCCAAGTTTATTTTTTCCCATATATTGGGATCCAGCTTGGAAACTTTGTGGTTGACTTTCAGAACGTCTTTATATCTACATTTGAGGCATCCAGTAGTGCAGGTTCCCATGCTCAGCTGACTGTAGAGTAGAGCCTTTGGCATGTGGGGATCCTTCATGCCAATCACATGACTGATGCAGCAAAGCTGAGCTCTGATGAGCACGCTCTCGGTGCCAGGTATGCAGCACTTTGCTAGAACCTCTGTGTTGGGGATTTTGTTCTGCGACCTGATGTTCAAATAGATCTCAGACAGCAAAGATGAAATGCTTCTGGTTGTTTTATGTGATGCCAAGTCTCGCACCCATAAAGAAGTGATGTAAGAACCACTGCCTGGTAGGCTTTGATCTTTGTTCTGAGATCAACTCAAATTCTTCCCAAAATGAGCCTACCAAAAGCTGAGCTTGCTTTTGCTAGGCGACACTGGAAAAACTCAGCAGGTCTGACAGCATCTGTGGAGAAAGAAACAGAGTTAACGTTTCGAGTCCGTATGACCCTTCTTCAGCGCTGAATAGAAGTGGAAATGTGATGAAATTTATACTGTTTAAGGGGGGGGTGGAGCAGGTGAAGTTGGATAGAAGACCAGCGATTGGTGGGACAAAGGAGGGATTGACCAAAATGTCAAGAACTATAGGACAAAGGGTTAATAATGGTGGTAAGGGCTAAAAAGGTGCTTATAGTGGCATAAAGGAGAATGTGCTAATAGCAGAACAAGGGTAAGCATAGTGTGAAAGAACAAGATGGAACAAGTAACAGTTGGCCCTGTAGGGGATGGGGCAGGGGAAGGGGCGATGGTGGGGAAAAAAGGATAGAAAATGGGATAGAAGGGGAGATTAAAAAAGGATACAGCCATGGATGAATGAACACAAAATAAAAATAAGTGGATAAAAAGTAAAAATGAATGTAGAAAAAAGGGGATTAGAAAAAAGGGGGTGGGGTTGGAGGAGGGAGTTCATGGTTTGAAGTTGTAGAACTCATTGTTAAGTCCAAAAGGCTGTAAAGTGCCTAATCAGAAGATGAGGTGTTGTTCCTCCAGTTTGCGTTGGGCTTCACTGGAACATTGCAACCGGCCAAGGATGGACATGTGGACATGAGAGCAGGATGGTGTGTTGAAATGGCAAGCGACAGGGTCATGCTTGCGGACAGATCAAAGGTGCTCTGCAAAGTGGCCACCCAGTCTAGTCGATCTTCTCTTTGCTTCAGTCCTGTTATGGGAGTATGCAATGGATTTTGGAGGCGAAATCTTGGGTAGCAGCCTGAATTTTATTAATTCTCATGGAAAATGTACAGAAAAGCCAACTTCACTCAAGTCACCAATTATAGCATACCTGAGGGTTGCAAAATAAATTGAAGGAAAATGGTGCCAGAACACTTTTTATCCCTGAGGATTCCTTCTGGCCAGCCACTTTGCCAGCTTCTTGCTCACCCCACCACTTCTGGCATTTTCTGGTTGAACATGGGCAGACATTTAATTACACATAAGTGGTGGGAATACACCATGTGACATTTTAAGCCATTTTCATAATGTAAAGGACTCCTCAGCAATTCTTAGCATCCAGTGTTCTAATGGGTGGTAGAGGAGCCAATTACATTTTAAATCCCGCAACAAGGGTTGACTTGATTATAGGGTAGTCAGTTCAACTACCCACACTATTGATTTGCAATGGTTCCAGGTGTAAAATTCTGGCTATAGCACAAACAGGCTTAATACAAAATGTAAGTTTAAATCAGAAAGACTTGAGGTTGGATTTCCCCAGCAGAAGTAGGAATTGGGAGGCAGGACTGATCCCACATTGCATTCCTGCCTCCCTCTCCAGAAAGCCATGAAGCACAATTTTCACGGGGTTCATGGCCTTAACGACCTGAGACAGGTCTGCCACCCAATAAGTGACCAGGGCTAAGGTGGGAATGGAGGCGGGACACCAGGGAATTGGACCATATTCTGGCAGGAATCAGCATCCATTACTGTGGCTGCTGTCTGTGTGTTGTCTTACAAAAATGAGAGATTGTCATCTTCAAAATGGTAAGAGTAAATGGACAGCTGGGGCCGGGATAGGGTAGGGAAAGATTAGTTATTAAAATTTTATTGCTGCTCAATAGTTTTTATCCAAACATTCAGTCTTTTGCATAAAATAAAACTGTTTTAGTATAGCCACCCTCTACCTGCCAGGCTGCAGCTGGCAAGCTTCAGAGAGCTCCTACCACCTACTCCCTCCATGCAACTCTCAGGAAATCAGAAGGCAAGTTCCTAACAAGCTCCCTAATGACTTCAACACATCTAATTAACGAGGCAAATGACTTTACTTCCCTGAATGCCCCCTGCAGTCCCTCTTCCCCCTTCCCCACCCTCAGGAAATTCATCAGAGTCAGGCATAGATGTGGCAGACAGGCACGCACTGACACCATTCTTTTGGCATTCCATCTCTGTTCTGCCCAGATTCAGGACGGGAAAATCCAGCCCTGAATCTTTTGCCCACCTCTTCTTATCAAGGATAAAATAAAAAAAAGAATCACCCTGACTGTTGAGGGGTTCTGGAACTCACTGTCTGAAAGAGCAGTAGAGGCAGAAACCCTCAACTCTATTAAGGTGTCTGGATATGCACCTCAAGTGCCATAACCTGCAGGGCTGCCAAATGCTGGAAAGCAGGATTAGGCTGAGTGGCTCATTTTTTGGCTGGTGCAGACACGGTGGGCCAAGCGGCCTCTTTCTGTGCCGTAAACTTTCTATGATTCTACGATTCTAAAGTAAAACTAAAGAACAGTCAGTGCTATTCAACTTCCAACTAATTGTTCCAAACCTTTAAGTACTGTCTCCATAGGTTGTACTGTAGTTCATCACCTTATCAATATGGTACATTGCCTAATTATATTACGCCTCAACTTCATCATTTTTGTTATTAGATTTTTGTCATTGTTCTATTAGCATTTGTATTTTGTATAAACCCAAAATTTTCAATGAATAAACTGATGCCAGGAATGAACAGAATGTTGCTAAGTACATTCTGGAAGACATTTGCTATACATTCAAATATTTATATTTCTCTTTATGTTAAAAATGATCAATGGTAAAGAAAACATCGAATAGAAAGTTTTCAGGTGACACAAGTCTGGATTATGTATTGAAATTAATGGTGACACTTTGCAAATCTGCACTGCTCAATTAAATGTGGAAATTGGAAGTTATGATCCAAGTTACTTGTCTCCTCCAGAGTCTGTTCTAAAACACTGCCACACTGGGTTTTGAAATTAACTTAAGGGGCCTGGCCACTTTAATGAGTTGAGCATAGTTGAGTAAATGCAAGACCGTTAGGTGAGCAAGAAGCCTGCAGTTGTTGCTGCTCCATGGTGCAGCCAGGGTTGTTAGGTTAAACTAGCAGTAATCTCAATCCATGCATTGTTTTGGAACTGACAGTCTGACTGTCACATAGCCCTCCATTTAATTTTACACATGTGGGTTCTTATTCTTTCAAAATTTAATTATTATTGAAGGTTAAAATGATTTTGTTTTTACTTTCTTGTATGTCTCTTTTATCTTTCTCTAGTTCAATCTCCTGTTTTCTCTCTCTTTATTTTACTTTCTGTACACGAATTAAAGTTAATTTATACTTCCTGGTTTACATTTCCTGGTTTAGACCCTGGGGGATGAAATGTGTTGATGAGGTGCTGCTTCTAGTGGTGCTTTGCAAATTTACATTGATTTCCCAGGCTAAGCAGCGCCACAGGCCCATGCAATATTCTTCAATTATATCAATGGAGAGTGGTCTGCACGCCACACAGGCCGCAGCTTGCGGTGCTGCCTTATCCCCAGGAAATTTACAGTAAGCCTGCATAGCACCGATAAAGCAGCACTACGTAAATGAATTTCTCAACCTTCATGTCCCAGTGAGGATTCTTCAAAAATTATTTGTTAAAGAGGGGGCCAATTGGCTAGATGGCTAGCCTGTGATTCTGAATAATACAGGGGAGGTGGTGCTATAGTGGTATTGTTACTGACTAGTATTCCAGAGACCCAGGGTAATGCTCTGGGGACAAAAACAAAAATACCTGGAAAAACTCAGCAGGTCTGGCAGCATCTGCGGAGAGGAACACAGTTAATGTTTCGAGTCCGAATGACCCTTCAACAGAACTAAATAAAAATAGAAGAGAGGTGAAATATAAGCTGGTTTAAAGGAGGGTGGGACACTAATGCTCTGGGGACCTGGGTTCAAATTAGATAAAATCTGCAATAAAAAGTCTGATGACAATTGTAAAAAGCCAACTGGTCACTGATGTCCATTAGGGAAGGAATCTGCTGTCCTTACCTGGTCTGGCCTACAATGTGACTCCAGAACTACAGCAATGTGGTTGAGTCTTAAATGCCACCTGAAGGATGGACAATAAATGCTGGCCGACCCAGTAATGCCCACATCCCATGAATGAATAAAAAAAAACACTAACAGCACAGGTTCAATTCCCACAGCAGCTGAGGTTGACTTGATACCTGTCTCGTCTCCCCCCCTCCCCTCTCCCCTATCATCCCCCTCCCCCCCTCTCCCCCCTCCCCTCTCCCTCCTCCCCTCTCTCCTCTACCCCCTCCCCCCTCTCCCCCCCCCTCCCGCCCCTCCCTCCCTCCTCTGCCCCCTCTCCCTCCCCCTCCCTCCCTCCTCTGACCCCTCCCTCCCCCCTCTCCCTCCCCTGCCACCCCTCCTCTGCCCCCTCTCCCAACCCCCTCCTCTGCCACCCCTCTCCCACTCTCCCAACCCCCTCCCTCCCTCCCTCCCCCCTCTCCCTCCTCTGCCCTCTCCCTCCCCCTCCCTCCCTCCTCTGCCCTCTCCCTCCCCCCTCTCCCTCCACCCCCCTCTCCCTCCACCCCCTCTCCCTCCCCTCCCTCTCCCCTCTCCCTCCCCCCTCCCAACCCCTCCCTATCCCCCTCCCCCTCTCCCTCCCCCCTCTCCCCCTCCCCTCTCCCCCCTCTCCCACCCCTCCCTCCCTCCCTCTGCCCCCTCCCTCCCCCCTCTCCCTCTCCCACCCCTCCTCTGCCACCCGTCTCCCAACCCCCTCCTTCCCTCCCTCCCCCCCTCTCCCAACGCCCTCCCTCCCCCTCTCCCTCCTCTGCCCTCTGCCCCCTCCCTCCCTCCCCCCCTCCCTCCCTCCCCTCCCTCTCCCCCTCTCCCTCCACCCCTCTCCGCCCCTCCCTCTCCCCCTCCCCCCTTCCCTCTCCCTCCACCCCTCTCCCTTCTCCCTCCCCCCTCTCCGCCCCACCCCCTACCACCTCCCTCTCACCCGCACCCCCCTCCCCCCTCCCCTCGCCCCCCTCCCCTCCCTCCCCCTCCCCCTCCCTCGCCCCCTCCCCCCTTCCCTCCCCCTCCCCCCTTCCCTCTCCCCCTCCCCCCTTCCCCCTCCCCCTCCCTCGCCCCCCTCCCCCCTTCCCTGCACCCTCCCCCCTTCCCTCTCCCCCTCCCTCTCCCCCCTCTCCCCCTCCCTCTCCCCCCTCCCCCCTTCCCTCTCCCCCTCCCCCCTTCCCTCTCCCCCTCTCCCGCTCCCCCCTCTCCCCCCCTCCCCCCCTTCCCCTCCCCCTCCCTCTCCCCCTCCCCCTCCCCCTCCCTCTTCCCTCTCCCCCCTTCCCCCTCCCTCTCCCCCTCTGCCCTTCCCTCTCCCCCTCCCTCGCTCCCTTTCTCCTCCTCCCTCCTCTCCCCCCTCTCCCCCCTCTCCCCCCTCCCCTTCCTCTCCCCCCTCCCTCTCCCCCCTCCCCCTTCCCTCTCCCCCTCTCCCTCCTCCTCCCCCCTCCCCTCCCCCTCCCTCCCCTCCCCCTGTGCCCTCTCCCCCCTCCCCCTCCCTCCCTCTCCCCTCTCCCACCCTCCCCTCCCCCTCCACCTCCCTCTCCCTCCCCTCCCACCTCCCTCCCTCTCCCCTGCCCCCTCCCTCCCTCCCTCTCCCCTGCCCCCCTTCCTGCCTCCCTCTCCCCCTCCTCTGCCCCCCTCCCTCCCTCCCTCTCCCCCTCCTCTGCCCCCCTCCCTCTCCCCCTCCCCTGGCCCCCACTCCCTCCCCTGGCACCCACTCCCTCCCCCTCCCACCCCCTCCCTCCCCCTCCCCCTCCCTCCCTCCCCCTCCCCCTCCTCTGCCCCCAGTCCCTCCCTCTCCCTCTCCTCCTCCTCCTCTGCCCCCCTTCCCTCTCCCTCTCCCCCTCCCCCTCTTCTGCCCCCCAACCCTCCCTCTCCCCCCCTTCTGCCCCCCTCCCTATCCACCTGCTCTGCACCCCTCCTTCCTCTCCCCCTCCCTCTCTCTCCCCCTCCTCTGCCCCCCCTCCCGCCCTCTCCCTCCCCCTCTTCTGCTCCCCCTCCCTCCCTCTCCCCACTCCCCTCCCCCTCTCCCTCCCACCCTCCCTCCCTCTCCCCACTCCCCTCCCCCTCTCCCTCCCACCCTCCCTCCCTCTCCCCCTCCCCCACCCCTCCCCCTCCCTCCCTCTCCCCCTCCTCTGCCCCCTCTCTCCCACCCTCCTCCCCTCCCCTCCCTCCTCCCCCTCCCTCTCCCCTCCCCCCTCTCCCTCCCTCCCCTCCCACCTCCCTCCCTCTCCCTCCCACCTCCCTCCCACACCTCTGCCCCCTCCCTCCCTCTCCCCCTCCTCTGCCCCCCTCCCTCTCCCCCTCCTCTGCCCCCCTCCCTCTCCCCCTCCTCTGTCCCCCCTCCCTCCCCTCCTCCTCCTCCTCTGTCCCCCCTCCCTCCCCCTCCCCTGGCACCCCCTCCCTCTCCCCCCTCCCCTGGCACCCCCTCCCTCTCGCCCCTCCCCTCCCCCTCTCCCTCCCACCCTCCCTCCCCCTCCACCTCCCTCCCTCCCTCCCCCTCCACCTCCCTCCCCCCTCACTCTCCCTCCCTCCCCCTCTCCCTCCTCCCTCTCCCTCTCCCCTCCCCCCTCTCCCCTCCCACCCTCCCTCCCTCTCCCCACTCCCCTCCCCCTCTCCCTCCCACCCTCCCTCCCTCTCCACCTCCACCTCCCTCCCCCCTCCCTCTCCCTCCCTCCACTCCCACCTCCCTCCCTCTCCCTCCCACCTCCCTCCCTCACCTCTGCCCCCTCCCTCCCTCCCTCTCCCCCTCCTGTCCCCTCTCCCTCCCTCTCCCCCTCCTCCTCCCTCTCCCCCTCCTCTGCCCCCCCTCCCTCCCTCCCTCTCCCCCTCCTCTGCCCCCCCTCCCTCCCTCCCTCTCCCCCTCCTCGGCCCCCCTCTCTCCCTCCCTCCCTCTCCCCCTCCTCTGCCCCCCTCCCTCCCTCCCTCCCTCTCCCCCTCCTCTGCCCCCCTCTCTCCCTCCCTCTCCCCCTCCTCTGCCCCCCTTCCCTCTCCCCCTCCTCTGCCCCCTCTCCCTCCCTCTCCCCCTCCTCTGCCCCCCCCTCCCTCTCCCCCTCCTCTGCCCCCTCCCTCCCTCCCTCTCCCCCTCCTCTGCCCCCCTTCCCTCTCCCCCTCCTCTGCCCCCTCTCCCTCCCTCTCCCCCTCCTCTGCCCCCCTCCCTCTCCCCCTCCTCTGCCCCCTCCCTCTCCCTCTCCCCCTCCTCTGCCCCCCCTCCCTCCCTCCCTTCCTCCTCCTCTGCCCCCCCTCCCTCCCCTCCTCCTCCTCCTCCTCTGTCCCCCCTCCCTCCCCCCCCCTCCCCCTCCCCTGGCCCCCACTCCCTCCCCCCCTCCCCCGCCCCCCCTCCCTCCCCCTCCCTCCCCTGCCCCCCACTCCCTCCCTCCCTCCCTCTCCTCCTCCTCGGCCCCCACCCTCCCTCGCCCCTCATTCCTCCTCCTATGCCCCCCTCCCTCTCCCCCCTCCCTCTCCCCCCTCCTCCTCCTCCTCCTCTGCCCCCTCCCTCTCCCCCTCCCCCTCCCCCCCTCCTCCTCCTCCTCCTCTGCCCCCTCCCTCTCCCCCTCCCCCTCCCCCTCTTCTGCCCCCCACTCTCCCTCTCCCCCTTTTCTGCCCCCCCTCCCTCTCCCCCTCCCCGCTCCCTCTCTCTCCCCCTCCCCCCTCCCTCTCTCTCCCCCTCCTCTGTCCCCCTCCCGCCCTGTCCCTCCCCCTCTTCTGCCCCCCTCCCTCCCTCCCTCTCCCCCTCTTCTGCCCCACCCTCTCCCCCTCTTCTGCCCCCCCCTCCCACCCTCTCCCCCTCTTCTGCCCCCTCCCACCCTCTCTCTTCCCCCCTCCCGCCCTCTCCCTCCCCCCCTCCCGCCCGCCCGCCCTCTCAGAGGAGGGGGAGGGACACCCTTCCCCCCTCCACCCCCTCCTCCTTCCCCCCTCTCCCCTCCCCACTCTTCCCCCCTCCTTCCCCTCTTCCCCCTCCTTCCCCCCTCCCTCCCCCTTTCCCCCTCCCCCTCCCCCTCTCCCCCTTTCCCCCACCCCCCCCTCTCCCCCTCCCTCTCTCTCCCCCCCTCCCCCCTCCCTCTCTCTCCCCCTCCCCCCTCCCTCTCTCTCCCCCTCCTCTGCCCCCCTCCCGCCCTCTCCCTCCCCCTCCCCCTCCTCTGACACCCTTCCCCCCTCCACCCCCTTCTCCTTCCCCCCTCTCCCCTCCCCCTCCCCCTCCTCTGACACCCTTCCCCCCTCCACCCCCTCCTCCTTCCCCCCTCTCCCCTCCCCACTCTTCCCCCCTCCACCCCCTCCTCCTTCCCCCCTCTCCCCTCCCCACTCTTCCCCCCTCCTTCCCCTCTTCCCCCTCCTTCCCCCCTCCTTCCCCCTTTCCCCCCTCCCCCTCCTTCCCCCTTTCCCCCTCCCCCTCCCTTCCCCCCCTCTTCCCCCCCTCTTTCCCCCCCCTCCCTCCCTCCCCCCCTCTTTCCCCCCCCCTCCCCCCTCTTTCCCCCCCTCTTTCCCCCCCCTCCCTCCCTCCCCCCCTCTTTCCCCCCCCCCTCCCCCCTCTTTCCCTCCCTCCCTCTCCCCCCTCTTTCCCTCCCTCCCCCCCTCTTTCCCCCCCTCCCTCCCTCTTTCCCCCCTCCCCCCTCTTTCCCTCCCTCCCTCCCCTTTCCCCCCCACCGTTCCCCCCTCCCCCCCTTCCCCCCCTCTTTCCCCCCCTTCCTCCCCTTTCCCCCCTCCCTCCCTCCCCCCTCTTTCCCCCCCCTTCCTCCCCTTTCCCCCTCTCCCTCCCCCCTCCCTTCCCCCCCTCCCCCCACCCTTCCCCCTCCCCCCCTTTCCCCCCTCCCTCCCCCCCTCCCCCTCCCTTCCTCCCCCCTCTTTCCCCCCCTCCCTTCCCCCCCTCCCCCCACCCTTCCCCCTCCCCCCTCTTTCCCCCACTCCCTCCCTCCCTTCCCCCTCTTTCCCCCCCCTCCCTCCCTCCCCCCTCTTTCCCCCCCCTCCCTCCCTCCCTCCCCCCTCTTTCCCCCCCTCCCTCCCTCCCTCCCTCCCTCTTTCCCCCCCTCCCTCTTTCCCCCCCTCCCTCCCTCCCTCCCTCTTTCCCCCCTCTTTCCCCCCTCCCTCCCTCCCTCTTTCCCCCCTCTTTCCCCCCTCCCTCCCTCCCCCCTCTTTCCCCCCCCTCCCTCCCTCCCCCCTCTTCCCCCCCCCTCCCTCCCTCCCTCCCCCCTCTTTCCCCCCTCCCTCCCTCCCTCCCTCCCTCTTTCCCCCCTCCCTCTTTCCCCCCCCTCCCTCCCTCCCTCCCTCTTTCCCCCCTCTTTCCCCCCTCCCTCCCTCCCTCTTTCCCCCCTCTTTCCCCCCCCTCCCTCCCTCTTTCCCCCCCCCTCCCTCCCTCTTTCCCCCCCTCCCTCCCTCTTTCCCCCCTCTTTCCCCCCCTCCCTCCCTCTTCCCCCCCCTCCCTCCCTCCCTCCTTCCCCCCTCTTTCCCCCCCCCTCCCTTTCCCCCTCTTCCCCCCCTCCCTCCCTCCCTCTTTCCCCCCTCTTTCCCCCCCCCTCCCTCCCTCTTTCCCCCCCCCTCCCTCCCTCTTTCCCCCCTCTTTCCCCCTCCCTCCCTCCCTCTTTCCCCCCTCCCTCCCTCCCTCTTCCCCCCTCCCTCCCTCCCTCTTTCCCCCCCCCTCCCTCCCTCTTTCCCCCCCCTCCCTCCCTCTTTCCCCCCTCTTTCCCCTCCCTCCCTCCCTCTTTCCCCCCTCTTTCCCCCCTCCCTCCCTCCCTCTCCCCCCTCCCTCCCTCCCTCTTTCCGCCCCCCTCCCTCCCTCTTTCCCCCCCTCCCTCCCTCTTTCCCCCCTCTTTCCCCCCCCCTCCCTCTTCCCCCCCCCTCCCTCCCTCCCTCTTTCCCCCCCCTCCCTCTTTCCCTCCCCCCCCCCTCCTCCTTCCCCCTCTTTCCCTTCCTCTTTCCCCCCCTCCCTCCCTCTTTCCCCCCTCCCTCCCTCCCTCTTTCCCCCTCTTTCTTTCCCCCCCCCTCCCTCCCTCTTTCCCCCTCCCTCCCTCTTTCCCCCTCTTTCCCCCTCTTTCCCCCCCCCTCCCTCTGTCCCCCTCTTTCCCCCCCGTCCCTCCCTCCCTCTTCCCCCCCATTTGACACGTCTTCCTCCCCTCCCTCTTTCCATCCCTCCCTCCCTCTTTCCCCCCCTCCCTCTTTCCCCCCTCCCTCCCTCCCTCTTTCCCCCCTCCCTCCCTCCCTCTTTCCCCCCCCTCCCTCCCTCTTTCCCCCCTCTTTCCCCCTCCCTCCCTCCCTCTTTCCCCCCTCCCTCCCTCCCTCTTTCCGCCCCCCTCCCTCCCTCTTTCCCCCCCCTCCCTCCCTCTTTCCCCCCTCTTTCCCCCCCCTCCCTCTTCCCCCCCCCCTCCCTCCCTCCCTCTTTCCCCCCTCTTTCCCCCCCCTCCCTCTTTCCCCCCCCTCCCTCCCTCTTTCCCCCCTCTTTCCCCCCCTCCCTCCCTCTTTCCCCCCTCCCTCCCTCCCTCTTTCCCCCCTCTTTCCCCCCCCTCCCTCTCTCTTTCCCCCTCCCTCCCTCTTTTCCCTCCTCCCTCCCCCTCTTCCCCCTCTTTCCCCCTCTTTCCCCCCCCTCCCTCCCTCTTTCCCCCTCTTTCCCCCCCCCTCCCTCCCTCCCTCTTCCCCCCCTCTTTCCCCCTCTTCCCCCCCTCCCTCTTTCCCCCCCCTCCCTCCCTCTTTCCCCCCCCCCCTCTTTCCCCCCCCTCCCTCCCTCTTTCCCCCCCCTCCCTCTTTCCCCCCCCTCCCTCTTTCCCCCCCCCCTCCCCCCTCTTTCCCCCCCCTCCCTCCCCCCTCTTTCCCCCCCCTCCCTCCCTCTTTCCCCCCCCCTCCCTCCCCCCTCTTTCCCCACCCCTCCCTCCCCCCTCTTCCCCCCCCCCTCCCTCCCCCTCTTTCCCCCCTCTTTCCCCCCCCCTTTCCCCCCCTCCCTCCCTCTTTCCCCCCCCTCCCTCCCTCCCTCTTTCCCCCCCCCTCCCTCCCCCCTCTTTCCCCCCCCCTCCCTCCCCCCTCTTTCCCCCCCTCCCTCCCTCTTTCCCCCCCCTCCCTCCCCCCCTCCCTCCCCCCCCTCCCTCTTTCCCCCCCTCCCTCCCCCCTCTTTCCCCCCTCCCTCCCCCCTCTTTCCCCCCCTCCCCCCCTCTTTCCCCCCCCTCCCTCCCTCCCTCTTTCCCCCCCCCTCCCTCCCTCCCTCTTTCCCCCCCCTCCCTCCCTCCCTCTTTCCCCCCCTCCCTCCCTCCCTCCCTCTTTCCCCCCCTCCCTCCCTCCCTCCCTCTTTCCCCCCCCTCCCTCCCTCCCTCCCTCTTTCCCCCCCCTCCCTCCCTCCCTCTTTCCCCCCCCTCCCTCCCTCCCTCTTTCCCCCCCCCTCCCTCCCTCCCTCTTTCCCCCCCCTCCCTCCCTCCCTCTTTCCCCCTCTATCCCCCCTCCCTCCCTCCCTCCCTCTTTCCCCCCCTCCCTCCCTCCCTCTTTCCCCCCTCTTTCCCCCCCCTCCCTCCCCCCCCTCCCTCCCTCTTTCCCCCCCCTCCCTCCCCCCCTCCCTCTTTCC
The DNA here is from genome assembly GCF_017639515.1 of Carcharodon carcharias. Classification (NCBI taxonomy): domain Eukaryota; kingdom Metazoa; phylum Chordata; class Chondrichthyes; order Lamniformes; family Lamnidae; genus Carcharodon; species Carcharodon carcharias. The sequence goes on along the minus strand of NC_054468.1, from coordinate 175,920,670 downwards.
CCCCTCCCTCCCCCCTCTTTCCCCCCCTCCCCCCCTCCCTCTTTCCCCCCTCCCTCCCCCCCTCTTTCCCCCCCCTCCCTCCCTCCCTCTTTCCCCCTCCTCCCTCCCTCCCTCCCTCTTCCCCCCCTCCCTCCCTCCCTCCCTCTTTCCCCCCCTCCCTCCCTTTTCCCCCCCCCCTCCCCCCCTCCCCCCCTCCCTCCCTCTTTCCCCCTCCTCCCTCCCTCCCTCCCTCTTCCCCCCCCTCCCTCCCTCCCTCCCTCTTTCCCCCCCCTCCCTCCCTTTTCCCCCCCCCTCCCCCCCTCCCCCCCTCCCTCCCTCTTTCCCCCCCTCCCTCCCTCTTTCCCCCCCCTCCCTCCCCCCCTCCCTCTTTCCCCCCCCTCCCTCCCCCCCTCCCTCTTTCCCCCCCCTCCCTCGTTCCCTCTTTCCCCCCTCCCTCCCTCTTTCCCCCCTCCCTCCCTCTTTCCCCCCTCCCTCCCTCTTTCCCCCCCTCCCTCCCTCCCTCCCTCTTTCCCCCCCTCCCTCCCTCCTCTTTCCCCCCCTCCCTCCCTCCCTCTTTCCCCCCCTCCCTCCCTCCCTCTTTCCCCCCCTCCCTCCCTCCCTCTTTCCCCCCCCTCCCTCCCTCTTTCCCCCCCCCCTCCCTCCCTCTTTCCCCCCCCCCTCCCTCCCTCTTTCCCCCCCCCTCCCTCCCTCTTTCCCCCCCCCCTCCCTCCCTCTTTCCCCCCCCCTCCCTCCCTCCCTCCCTCTTTCCCCCTCCCTCCCTCTTTCCCCCCCCTCCCTCCCTCTTTCCCCCCCCCTCCCTCCCTCTTTCCCCCCCCCTCCCTCCCTCTTTCCCCCCCCCCTCCCTCCCTCCCTCTTCCCCCCCTCCCTCTTTCCCACCCTACCCTCCCTCCCTCCCTCCCCTCCCTCCCCACTTTCCCTCCCTCCCCTCCCTCCCTCCCTCTTCCCCCCCCTCCCTCTTTCCCCCCCTCCCCTCCCTCCCTCCCTCCCCTCCCTCCCTCCCTCTTTCCCCCCCCTCCCTCCCCTCCCTCCCTCCCTCTTTCCCCCCCCTCCCTCCCTCTTTCCCCCCCCCTCCCTCTTTCCCCCCCCCTCCCCCCTCTTTCCCCCCCTCCCTCCCTCTTTCCTCCCCCCCTCCCTCCCCCCTCTTTCCCCCCCCCTCCCTCCCCCCTCTTTCCCCCCCCTCCCTCCCCCCTCTTTCCCCCCCCTCCCTCCCCCCTCTTTCCCCCCCTCCCTCCCTCTTTCCCCCCCCCTCCCTCCCTCCCTCTTTCCCCCCCCTCCCTCCCTCTTTCCCCCCCCCTCCCTCCCCCCTCTTTCCCCCCTTCCCCTCCCTCCCTCCCTCTTTCCCCTCCCTCCCTCCGTCTTTCCCCTCCCTCCCTCCGTCTTTCCCCTCCCTCTCTCCTCTTTCCCCCCCCCTCCCTCCTCTTTCCCCCCCCCTCCCTCCCTCTTTCCCCCACCTCCCTCCCTCCCTCCCTCTTTCCCCACCCTCCCTCCCTCCCTCCCTCTTCCCCCTCCCTCCTCTTTCCCCCCCCCTCCCTCCTCTTTCCCCCCCCCTCCCTCCTCTTTCCCCCCCCCCCTCCCTCCTCTTTCCCCCCCCCCTCCCTCCTCTTTCCCCCCCCCCTCCCTCCTCTTTCCCCCCCCCCTCCCTCCTCTTTCCCCCCCCCCTCCCTCCTCTTTCCCCCCCCCTCCCTCCTCTTTCCCCCCCCCCTCCCTCCTCTTTCCCCCCCCCCCTCCCTCCTCTTTCCCCCCCCCCTCCCTCCTCTTTCCCCCCCCCCCTCCCTCCTCTTTCCCCCCCCCCCCTCCCTCCTCTTTCCCCCCCCCCCTCCCTCCTCTTTCCCCCCCCCCCCTCCCTCCTCTTTCCCCCCCCCCCCTCCCTCCTCTTTCCCCCCCCCCCTCCCTCCTCTTTCCCCCCCCCCTCCCTCCTCTTTCCCCCCCCCCCCCCTCCTCTTTCCCCCCCCCCCCCTCCTCTTTCCCCCCCCCCCTCCTCTTTCCCCCCCCCCCTCCCTCCTCTTCCCCCCCCCCCTCCCTCCTCTTTCCCCCCCCCCTCCCTCCTCTTTCCCCCCCCCTTTCCCCCCGCCTCTTTCCCCCCCCCCTTTCCCCCCGCCTCTTTCCCCCTCCCTCAACAAATTAATTCATTCATGTGTGCTCTGCCTGAAGGCAGGCCCTTGCCTATTGTCTGCTGATATTTCACCCTGAGCAGTTTTCTTCAGAGGTAGTTTCTCATTCCCTTCCATTCTCAGGGGGAGGAGGAGAGGGGAGGATTAATTCATTCATAAGCCCTTCACTGTTGCTGGCCCTGATCACATGTAGCACAGATTCCTTGTCGAGGATCTTTTGGATTAGAAGTGATAACTATTAAGCTCCTGACAGCCAGTTGGTGAAGTAGAAAACCAGGAGCCAATCTTTACTCAGTTTTAGATTTATCCACAGATTGAAACATTACAAGGGAATAGCTCCTCCCATGTATTGTGTCAGTAAGTGTCTCTTTACATGTCCTCAATTAATCATCTAATCATTGTCCTCCATCTGTATGCACTTACCTTAATTTATATAATTAACAGTAATAAGCCTCTTTTCCAAAGGCTAAGAAAACATAGTGAATGGCAAGCGCCTTTTTTTCCTGTTGACCTGTTTTTAATATTTTAGGATCTGAATGTACTACAGTTAAACCGGATAGCTTCTTTATACCAACAGTGAAATTTTCTTTTGTCCTTGGCCATTTGAGAAGCAATCCAACTGAGTCCATCACCACTAAAGCAGCTGGAATAATTGTAAAATGTTCCAGGTTAATTTGTAATATATTTGGGGCAGAATTTTTCGTCCCGTGGGCAGGTGCATGCCCGACCCAAACAGGAGTGAAATAATGTGTGATAATGTTGGGCGAGTGTCCCAACATCATTGCGCACTCTCGCAATCTTTCAGTCGGCGGGCACGAGCAGCACAAGAGGCGGCAGCACAAGAGGCGGCAGCACGCCCACCGACAATTAAGAGACCTATTAAGTCCATTAAGTAGTTAATTAAGTGGCATTTTTCACTGCCCGGTCAACTGTTCAGTTGGCAGGCAGGCAAATAGGCCAGGCAGCCTTTGCATTTTTAACAAAACCTCATCCAAGGGTGGGATGAGGTTTCTAATGGTTACTAAAACAAAAAGCATTTTTTTAACATCCTTTTTTACATGTCCCTCTTCATGTGACTGAGTCACATGTAGGGACATGTTTATATAATATGTAAAGAGCTTATTTTTCATTTTAAAATCCGTCAGCTCCCTGAGGCATCTCTGTGCTTTCAGTCTGTGCACGCTCTCCTGTGCATGCGCACACTTCAGCGCTTTCACTCCACCCGCACCCTGCACCCTGGCAGTATTGAGGGTCTTAGCATGCCTTTGATGTTGGCTGGCCGCTGGTTTTCCAGGCAGCGTGAAATCGCAGTCGGGGCCCAATTGCAGGCAGCAGTCGGTCTCGTGGCTGTTCCCAGGCCTGTCCACCACACCTGCCCGACGAGGAGAAAATCCTGCCCTCGGTCTGTTTTTAAATTTATTCTTTCATGACGATGTGGGCATCACTGGCTAGGCCAGCATTTATTGCCCATCCCTAAATGCCCTTAAGAAGATGGTGGTGAGCTGCCTTCTTGAACTGCTGCAGTCCAATGTGATGTATACCCACAGTGCTGTTAGAGAGAGAGTTCCAGGATTTTGACCCAGCGACAGTGAAGAAACGGCGATATATTTCCAAATCAGCATGATCCGTGGCTTGGAGGGGAACTTGCAAGTGGTGGTGTTCCCATACATCTGCTGCCCTTCTCCTAGATGATAGAGCTCACTGGTTTGGAAGATGCTTTCGAAAGAGCTTGGTAAGTTGTTGCGCTGCATCTTGGAGATGGCACACACTGTGCATCTGTGGTGGAGGGAGTGGATGTTGAAGATGGTGGATGGGATGCCATTCAAGCAGGCTGCTTTGTCCTGGATGGTATCAAGTTTCTTGAATGTTGTGGGAGCTGCACTCATCCAGGCAGGCAGAGAGTATTCCATCACACTGCTGACATGTGCCTTGTGGATGGTGAATAGGCTTTGGTGAGACAGGAGGCGAGTTACTCATATAATAGAGTGGTTCAAGAGATTTAGCCTTCTCTGTGAACAATGGGAACATGACCTAGTGCTTAGAATGATTATTATAGGATAGCAATACCAATGTTACCCATTTGATGACATGTATATTTCGGGCATATGTGTCAGAAAGGAAAAGGTTAAACAGTAGGTTGTTAAAAAAAATCACCTAATGGAAAGATATCCCCCATGAGACAGATGTAGCAAAATCCAAAACAGACTTTTTAAAAGTAGGTTTACAATTTTGCAGCAACAAATGTATGGAGGCAATTTCTTTCCCCAAGATTGTCATCAGGTACAATGTAAGTTCCATATCTGCCTAAATTATGCCTTTCTTTTTTCCAGGATTTAATTGTATTGATGTTAATTGTACACAATTCTTTAAATGATCTAGCACAGTGATAACCTTTCTGCGAACAGACACAAGTCTGTGTATTCTGTTCAGTAACTATAACTCAAAAACAACTGTTATCTACCTATGAGTTATTGGATTCCCAGTTTCTACAATATTTCTCTTTGCTGATTTATCTAAATATCATTTTAACTTACACATCTCAATCGCATTATTTTCAATATTTCGCATCATATCATTCCGGAATGACCGAATTACAGAATTTTAAGATGGTTTATTAAACATAACACTAATCACACTGTGAAACTTATCAACACAAAGCATTTTCCCAATAGACCCAATAACTGAACATGCTTATGATGCAATAAAATGAACAGGCTTATGATTTCTTTTTGCCCTTTGGAAAAGCAATGGGAAATTATTCACAGCAACAAAAATGGGAATAATTTAGTTCACTACATTCTTAAATTTGTATAATTAAACTAGTTTAGTAGCCTCCAAAATTTTACAAGGGATTACATATATCTCTGAATAGGCTCTCCTGTAAAGTAAATTTAATCAGTCATAGGAAAATGATAAAGGTTCCTCCCTATTTCATTAATAGTGTGCCTGAAGACAAATCACTACAAAGGTCACTGCACTGGAAGAAAGTAGCTCCTAGGTTTTTTCACACTGACAGAATATACAGAATTGCCATTTAAAAGCCAGCAGGTTTTAACAGTAATCCCTCAGCAAGGTTTAACTCTAATCCTGCAGAAGCTATTGGTATCGATTTCCTGTTTTATTGTTCTTTGATTTCCATTTTTGTTATTTAAGGAAAGGATGATGGATTCTTGACCTTCAGCATGCTCGCTACCAAGGCTGGTATTTTTTCATGTCCTGTGATCCAATACCCTCAGGGTCTGCTTCTTCCATATATAATGCATTTCATCCTGATGAGAACATATTTAGAGAGTGCAGATAGCTTGAACTATAATCCTTGGTTTAGGTTTTGAGTTTGTTCCATCTCACTATGGATCAGCCCACTGTTTTTGCAGCCCATCTCTCTACACTACATGAATGTAATCAGGTGCCTGGTAGTACATATGAGGCTGCTGATGTTACTTCATTATTTTATCCCAGATTAATTAGGGTTTCTATGACAGGTACAACTCTATATGTCTAAGTTTAATTTTCAGGTAAATGAAAGTTTAGCAAGTGAAAGTAGACAATTCAACAAACCAATAAAAGAATCATTAATCACCCCATTAATGCACCATTGTTATGTAAAGTTTCTCCTCAGACGAGGTAACAACAGGAGTATGAAAGACATCATTGTGAATTTTAGTGGTTCTTACTGGCTTGAAAGAGCAATAGACTTAACAGCCCAGATTTTCCTGCAAACATGGATTGTTAGAATGGCACATTGTTATCATAGAGACCCTAGTATGTAGCAAATGAAAGAGGAAATTATGGAGTTAGTGTCTTTAGCATTTAATTATATCATTACATGTTTTCAAAGACTTGTGCACAGAACTGTTGTTAACCTCGCTAAAAACAGTTCGAAAGTAATTAGACTTGCTCCAGCGCACTAAAATTGATGGTGGTGAAGAATTCTCTGCATTTTTGCCAGTTTGTCTGCCACTGCCACTCAGCCTGAAGAATAATGAAGCAAGTAACCTGGTGATGGCATGATTAATTAACTGAAGAGAAGGGTCATGTGAAAAATCTCATAACACTTGTAACTTAGAAAAGCCAATCTTGTATAAGTTAAATTCAGAATGAGAAGAATTGTGTAACTAGCTAGCTGGCTGCACATGTTAACCTATAGTAAATCATTTGGATTATAAAATGTGAATTTAGAAATTTAAGTTTTACCATTTCAATGTTTGCCCTTTCAACATGCTTCACTGAATTTAATCCATTTGCACCCTGCAGACACCAGCCTGTAAGTTTTGTAAGGGCCAATCCTTTCAGATTGGCTCAATTAAATTTTGCTGAGAATGAACAAACCAGTCTGATTTAATTTAAGGGTAGCAAAAGACAGCCATATGCAGAGGTTCTCATACATTATAGGTATGCCTACGAAATAATAAACAACCCCAAGCCTGTAAATGCTCTTTGGCTTTGTTGCTGCTCATTTTCTGCTATGGTCACTGCATTGTGGTCTAACCAGAAACCAGAAAATTTGGAGTAATTCAACACGGTCATCATGTTGGAAGGTAAAATTTACAGCATATGTTGCCAATCTCACTATTGCATGAAAAGCTACAAATCAATTGTTGAAGTTGTCACAAAAGTGTAAGCTTACCCTGCCATTTGATGAAGGCACAGGTTAGAATCCTAATTGTATCCAGCATTTAAATTTGAGCGTCTTTTGTCAAAATGTGAATTTCACTACTTTTGGCTGCACCTCAGGGCAATGACATCTTTTTCCACAGAGCCCACCCATCTATCACTAAGCCATGGTGTTCTTATATCTATAGCAGAGGTTCTGAAAGAGATGAATTTCTGACTGAAGAAGATACTGTGAACTGAGAAGAGAGGAGGTGAAAATTGTCTATCATGTGGTAGGTTTAGTATACGAAGAAGGTAGAAGGCACAATCCATCTAGCAATTGTAAAATAAATTGGTATTGTTGCTGACACATTTAAGTGTATGTCAGGCAGTGAAGTCCTACGACCAGAGGCCAAGGTTTGAAATGGTTCCTTCAATTAACTACAGCTTGTTATATTTTATTGCCTTTCGTACTGAATATAACAGACCATCTTGACTGCTTCCAATTACGGTGATAAAAGGAAAATGTGCAGCAATTTTACAACTAATATTAAAACAAAATCATAAATTCTTCAACACACTTTCTACAAAATATATTAAAAATGCTGAAGCACAGTTGTTCAACATTAAATTCCCCAGCATGCGAATATTGAAGAGTGCAACACACAAAAGATAAAATTTGGAATTTAATTCACACATTGGGAGTACCTGGCCAATTCAATGTTGTGGTAACATTTACAGCCAGAAGCAGAGTGTGCTGTTGTGGAAGCTGGCTCACTAGCGCACGGGTACATTGCCAGAGGCAGCCCTCACTGAACTAGGTGAACAATCCAGAAAACCAAATCCACAAAGTGCCAAATTCAGGATATATTCTATATTTGAAGCTTCGTAAGAAGCATGTGAAAAGCTTAATGAGACCGCTAATGTAAAGTACTCTCATGAAAATTGGTCCCTCATCAAAGTGATTTGGCACCTAGCTGCCCTTGTCACAGCAACTGAATATGCCAGGTGAGCCCTGCTGCACACGGGGCTCTTTGTTGTTGAATTAATGTCTCCTCAGAACTGACATTGAAATAATTTCCACTGCTGTAGCAGTTTTGCCCCTGCAAGTGGAAGTTCACTTAATATTACCACAATCAGCAAAGATACATTTCAGTGAGAAAGAGAAGCTCAAGGAGACGGATACACCATCTGTGGCTAATTAAGGAAGTTAAAGATAGTGTAAAATTGAAAGAAAAAGTGTACAATTCTGTGAAGATTTGTGGTGGGACAGGAAATTGGATAAAAGTCAAAAACCAGCAAAAAAAAACTTTCTAAAAAGGAGGGAGAAATTAGAGTATAAGAGAAAGCTAGTTAGAAATAGAAAAATAGATAGTAAGGCCTGGATTTTCACCAAGTCTGGTTGACTTGAAGACCCTTTAAAAATTGCTTGCAGGTTCCAATTCCAGGATTCCCGACCCCATTAATGGACTGTGCAATTTTTGCGTGTGCCTTTAAAGGGTGCAGTCTGCTTCCTTTCAGAAGCCCGCATCCGGCACTCCTGACCTGGCCAACTCCAGAGATACCTATTGAGAGCAGAAGTTGGCCATTCAATAAGATTATGCCTATTCTGATTGTGGCCTGAATTCCACTTTCTTTCCTACCCACCTTGTCACCTTTTTAAATGCCTACTGGAAATCTAAGTACACCACATCCACAAGCTTCCCTTTATCCATGTTGCTTGTTACTTCCTCAAAGAACTCCACTAAATTAGTCAACACAATTTCCCTTTCATAAAACCATATTGACTCTGCCTGAATGTGTTGAAACTTTCTAAGTTCCCTTCTATAACCTGCTTTATAATAAATTCCAGCAGTTTCCCTAAGATGTCAGGGCAACTGGCCTGTAGTTTCCTGCTTTCCATCTCCCTCCTATCTTGAATAGAGGAGTTGCAATCACTATTTTTCAACCTGATGGGATCTTTCCAGAATCTGGGGAATTTTGCAAAATTAAAACGAATGCATCTACTATCTCAGCAGCTACTTCTTTTAGGATGTTAGAATGAAGTCCATCAAGACCTGGGGACTTGTCAGCTTTTAACTCTAATAATTTTCTCAGTACTGTTTCCCTGGTATTTGTAATTGTTTTGAATTCATCCCTCCCCTTCATCTTTTGGTGCACACCTATTTCTGAGATATTACTTGCATCCTCTACAGTGAAGACAGAAGCAAAATGTCTGTTCAATTCACCCACCATTTCTTTATTTTCCATTATTAATTCCCAGACTCACTGTGTAGAGCATCAACATTCACTTTACTTATTCTTTTCCTTTTTAAATACCTGCAGAAGCTCTTACTATTTGTTTTTATATTTATATTTGCTTTTCTCTCATACTCTAATTTCCCCTCATTTTTTTTTAGCCATTCTTTGTTCTGTCCAATCTTCCAACCTGCCACTGATCTTTCTGGAATTATATGGTTATTTTTCAATTTGATACTGCCTTTAACTTCCCTAGTTGGCCACAGATGGTATTATCCTTCCGCTAGAGTCTTTCTTTCTCACTGGATTGTATATTTGCTGAGAGTTATGAAATATCTCCTTAAATGTCTGCCGCTGCTTCTCTACTGATTTATTAATTAATTTAGGGCTGAATTTTCTGTCTGGTGGGGTGGGTTGGGGGGGGAGGTGTGGAGCGGGAGTGGGCGCAGACCCAATTGCTATCCGTGATTGGGTCCGCGTCGCCATTTTATGCGGGTGGGCCAATTAAGGCCCGTCCAGTGTATTTCCCGACTCCTGTGGATAGCAGGAGTGTGCGGGCTGCGGCGGGCATTCACAGACCACTGGGTCCAATGGTGACCCGGCGGTCTGTTTAAAAGAAGGCCTGGCAGCCTCCTGTAGGCTGCTCACAATGGCCAGTTCCAGGCTGTAGCAGAGGGGTTTGGGTGTGCAGGCCAGGCTGGAGGTGGCAGCACAGCAGGAGGTGTTAGTACCCTAGGATGGAAGGAGGAGTGCCCCCCCCCCCCATCTCAACATGACCAAACGTACCTGGGAGGAGCTGGCGAAGGTGGTGAGCTCTTGCGACCTGGCGCGGCGCACCTGGATCCAGTGTCGCAAGCACTCCAACAGTTTGTTGCGCTCTGGCAGGGTGAGCACCATGTTGGCATTGGGCATTTAACCCAGCAGGAAGCCTTACGCTTTGAGGCTCCCCCCCCCCACCACCCCGGTGGGGGGGGGGGGGGTTTCAGTGCCATGACTGCATAGAATCATTTAGGGCACTTTTCCCTTGCTGGGTGGGCAAGCAGATATTGCCCATGCTGAGGTCAGCCTTAGTGGGTCATGAGGAAATGTGTTTTACACCACAGTATGTGTTGATCTGAGTCCCACATGATTGGTTTGGGGGCAACCTGGAGGAGTTGCAGCTTGGCGCAGACTCAGAACTCCAGCATATGTCCTATTCAGGGTGATGAGATGGTGGAAGGGGAGTCTCAAGGTGTTGTGGCAATGAACCATCGGATCCCCTCCACGCTGTATGTGATTGTGCCTCCTTGCTATGGAAGGAAATACCGTGTGGTTCCTAATGTGATGTACGCAGCATGTGTCCAAGGGGACATTGGGGAGTGGGGAGCAGGTCTAACATCTTTGTCTGTGTAATCAGCAGCAGCAGGGAGAGGAGGCACTGAAGGCCTGAGATGTCCCACTTTGGTTGGGGTGTGGCGTGCATGAGCAGAGTCCACGTGCAATTTGCCCTAATCAATGGTCTTCTCTATTTTTCAGGAGAAGAATGTGTAGAACACAGCCGAGCTTGTGAGGACAGGAGGTGGCCAGGCACAGCTCTCCATATTAAGCTGCTTCGAGCAGGAGGCCCTTTAATTAGAGAGGCACCATGCACCAAGGTCTACTGGTGTCGGTGAGGCTAGGGTGCCATCTCCAGTTATTTAAGGCCAACAGTGAGGTCTGCATTGTCCTCCCAACAGCCATAGCACTGAAGATTGTTAAATTAGTTATTGTTGCAACATTGCTGGGCCATCGGTTATGGAAGGTTGAACACAATGAGCTGTGGGCACAGGGATGAAGTTTGTCAGTGTGTGCACGCTAACTGATCCACTGTCCATATTCTCCCTTTCAGCATCAGCTGAGCAGGGCCAGGAGGAGGAGCAGCAAATGCCCCCTCTCATGCCCGAGGGTCCTGAAGAGTCACCAGCGTCACACCAGTTCTGCGAGGCAGGCACCAGCACAGATACTAGCACCTTGGTGGGAATTAGAACAATGGCTAGTGTCCCAGGACACAGTGGTGATGGCACTTCACAGTCACTGGAGGAGCTGGCAGAGACAGAGAGTGCCCATGGTAGCAATAGTCAGAGGACGGCAGGGGACCAGGCACATGCTCAGTTGGTGCCTGATGATGTGCCTCTGAAGTCGTTTGCGACGCAGCAGCTGCAGGAAATGTGGCCAGGTGTGCGGGAGCATCTGGGAGTGATACATGAGGCTATGCTTCGCTTGGTGTCCATGGTGGAGGAGTCTACGCGGACGCTCGCCGAAGCACTGAGCCACATGTCCGAGTGTCAAGCATCCTCCATGGAGAGAGTGGCAACTCTCGTGGAGAGGTTCCTCAAGGAGACATGCCAGAGCTTCTGACCTGCAAGCCCTCACATCAGCAATTACTCAGCTGGTCACTGCCAGTGTGGGAGATGGTGTGGGCTTCACGTTTCCCAATTCGTTGCCCATCCATCGATGGTGAGCAGGGATGTCCGAAGTGACCTCACTTCGGCACAGCAGCTGCCTGTTGTCTCTACGGGCTCCTTTCAGGGCGCTCCGGTTGAGGGTGTCAGCTCCTCCGCCCCTCTCCCAGTGACCGTATCATCTGGTGAGGCTGCGACAACTGGGGAGATGCCAGCTGTGGAACTGGCAGCTCCCTCCCAGGTGGGGCCAACACAGGCTCCACGGGCCAGGGCATGACCAGCAAGGTCATCCAGGCCAACAGGACAGCAGAGTCAGCAGGCTGTCTCACAAGCCACTCCGAGCAATGGGGCAGTATCAAGACGTAGCACCCGCAAACGTAAGCATAAGGCACTTTAGGCACACCAGGGGTTTCTCACTGGTGCTTTTGTGTTGGCCTGAAATGAGGACCTTATGATTTCTTTTTGATTGTTTACGCTATTGTTTTCCTTTTGGGATAAGTTCTTCTGCTTCACAAATTAAATGCAAATGTGTGACCATGGCTGTGGGTGCCTCATTTCTATTGCATGTGTATGGTTGACAAAAGTGTAATGAGTGATTTGTTGAACATTCAGCTTTAGTTACAAGGCCCTTAGTTAGTGCTGCTGGCCTGGCAGATTTTGCACTTAGGTGTCGAGTATCGAGGCGGCAGTCCAGGCTTGTCCTGGTGATCCATCTGTGGTGTGCTAGCTGAAGGTTCATTGGATTAAAGCCTCCCGGATGTCCCTGCCTCCCTGGATTATGCCTGGGTCATCGCCTACCCCATCAGTATTTCCCTGTGCGTGCTCATCCTCGGACTCACTGCAGACACTGCATTGATGTCTTCATCGTCCACTGCGTCCCCCCTTTCCAGCACAAGATTGTGTAGAGCACAGCATGCAACCACTATCACAGAGACATGATCTGGGGGGTACTGGAGTGTGATCCCTGAGCGGTCCAGGTACCGGAAGCGCATCTTGAGAAGACCGATGGTTCTCCCCACCATAGCCCTTGTGGCTCCTATTGTAGCGCTGCTCAGCTTCTGTTCTTGTGTGGCAGAGAGGTGTCATGAGTCACCTTCGCAGGGGATAGCCCTTGTCATCCAGCAGCCAACCATCCAGCTGGGCTGGAGCACTGAAGAGACCCGGCACCTGGGGGTGTCTGAGGACGTAGGCGTTGTGGGAGCTGCCTGGGTACCTTGCACAGACTTGTAGAATCAGCATCCTGTGATCACACACTATCTGCATATTCATGGAGTGGAAGCCCTTCCTGTTGACGAAGGCACCGGGCTCACCTGCTGGCGCCTTGATGGCCACATGTGTGCAGTCTATTGTACCCTGGACATGGGGGAAGCCAGCAATGGCTGTGAAGCCTCTGGCTCACTGTGTCTGGCTTGCCTGGTCACAGCGGAAGTGGATGAAGGTCAATGTACGTCTGAACAGAGCATCTGTAACCTGCTTGACACAAGTGTGGACAGCTGATTGGGAGACACCGCAAAGATCAACCACCGAGCCCTGGGAGGAGTCAGAGGCACAGAAGTTGAGGGCAGCTGTGACCTTCAGAGCCACTGGCATGGGGTGTCCACCCACACAGTTAGGGGAGATCTCAGTCCAATCATCTGAAGATAGAGTTGACTGTCTCCTTTGAGAAACAGAGCCCCCTTCAACACTGCACCTCAGTCATATTGAGGTAGCTGCTTCACTGCCTGTATACCCTTGCAGCAGGATAGTGGCATCTTCAACGGCCCCTTCCGCCTTGGACTACTTCTTGGCCCTGTGCCCCTTGTGTCTACACCTGTCCTCCCAAAGGTGGCTCCCCTGGAGGCTGAATGTGCACTCCTGGCCTCCTCCCCCTTCTAGCTCTCCCTTCCTTCTCAGAGGAGCTGCCTCCAGTGGACAGATCAGCTTCCACTCCCAGGCTAAGGGAAGGCTCCCTGAAACCTGCAGGCCTGGAAAAGATTCCTCACTGCAAAGTGCTGACCTGAAGGTTAAGAGTCCAGAAAAAGCAGCTGAGATGCATTCTGAAGTACTGCATATCACACAGGCAAGTTTGAAAAACTTTCAACAATAAATACTTCACAGAGCAGACTCACGACCCCACTGAGCCTTCTTATCCTGCCCGCGGATGAGGCTAATACAAATGTGTCCTACCTGTCTGCCCAATGCACCTGTGCGCCAACCCGTACTTCACACGGGCGCCGAAAAATCGGCGTCGATTGTAGACTAAAGGGCCTTAAGTGGCCCGTTAATTAATGGCGGGCGCGCATCGGACTTCATCGCGTGCTCGCCCAGCAAAATATTGCGACGGCACGCAGTGACATCGTGACGCTCGCCCGACGTCACCGCACGTCCTTTTACCCGCGGACGTACGGGGCCCGCCCCCTGCACATCAAACAGAAAATTCTGCCCCTAATTTCCAAGTTCACTTTCTCCAGCTCTGTCTTCATCCCTTCATAACTGCCCTTACTTATGTTCAAAATGCTGGTCTTACAGTTCCCCTTCTCTTCATCAAACTGAATTCAAATTCAGTCATGTTATGATCACTGCCACCTGGGGGAACCTTCACTACGAGGTCATTAATTAACCCTGACTCATTGCACATTACCAGATGCAAACTAACCTGCTCTTTGATTGGCTCTAGCACATGCTTCTCAAGAAATTGTCAAAAAAACACTCTATGAACTCATCTTCCAGGCTACCTTTGCCAATCTCAATCGCCCAGTCTATATGTAGATTAAAATCACCCATGATTATCATTGTACCTTTCTCACAAGCCCCCATTATTTTTTCCTGTATAATCAGTCACTGTCTTCACTGTAAAAGGCACAAATTCACAAATAAGACCCCAGAAACACTTGGCAAATCAAGGGGTGAAAGGAAGAGATGAACTCAAACAATTATAATCACCAGGGAAAGGGTACTGAGAAAAACTCTTCGAACTAAAGTCTAAAAAGTCCCGAGGACCTGATGGCCTGTATCCCAGGGTCTGAAAAGAAGTGGCTGTGGAGATAGTGGATATACTGGTTATAATTTTCCAAAATTACCTAGATTCTGAAAAGATCCCATCAGATTGGAAAATAGTGAATGTAACTCCTAAGTTCAAGAAAGGAGGGAGACAGAAAGCAGGAAATTACAGGCCTGTTAACCTAACATCTGTAATAGGGAAAATGCTAAAATGTATTATTACGCAAGTTAAAGCAGGGTACTTAAAAAATATTAATGCAATCAGGCAGTGTCAATATGGTTTTGTGAAAGGGAAATTGTGTTTGAATAATTTACTAGAGCTCTTTGAGGAAGTAACAAGCAACATGGATAATGGGGATCCTGTAGCTGTAAGTGTACTAGGATTTCCAAAAGCCTTTTTGATAAGATGCCACATCAAAGGTTGCTACACAAAATAAAAGCTCATGGTGTAGGAGGTTACATATTAGCAGAGATAGAGGATTGGTTAGCCAACAGAAAGCAGAGAGTAGGGATAATTGGGTCCTTTTCAGCTTGACATACTGTAACTGGTGGAGTGCCCCAGGGATCAATGCTGGGGCCTCAACTATCTACAATCCATATCAATACTTGGATGAAGGGACAGAATGTATGGTTGCTAAATTTGCTGATGATATAAAGATAGGTAATAGAATAGGTTGTCATGAGGACATAAGGAGTCTGCATAGGGATATGGATAGGTTAAATGAGTGGGCAAAAGTTTGCCAGATTGAGTATAATTTGGAAAAATGTGAACTTTTACACATTGGTGGGAAGAATAGAAAAGTAATATATTATTAACATGGGGAGAGGTTGCAGAACTCTGAGGTATAGAGGGATCTGGGACATGAATCACAAAATGTTGGTATGTTGTAAGCAGCAAGTGACTAGGAAGGCAAATGGAATGCTGGCATTTATTGCAAGGTGAATCGAGTATAAAAGTAAGGAGGTTTTGTTGCAGTTGTACAGGGTGGTGATGAGACCATATCTGGAGTACTGTGAACAATTTGGATCTCCTTTTTCAAAAAAGATTTTTTTAAATTCATTTGTGGGATGTGGGCATCGTTGGCTGGACCAACATTTATTGCCCATCCCTAATTGCCCTTGAGAAGGTGGTGGTTTGTTGCCTTCTTGAACTGCTGCAGTCCCTGTGGTGCAGGCATACCCTCAGTGCTGTTAGGGAGGGAGTTCCAGAGGTTTGACCCAGATATATATACATTAGAAGCAGTTCAAAGAAGGTTCAATTGATTGATTCTTGGAAGGAGGGGTTTATCCCATGAGGAAAGGTTGGATAGTCTGGGCCTGTAGCCATTGGAGTTTAGAAGAATGAGAGGTAATCTTATTGAAACATGTAAGATTCTGAGGGGACTTGATAAGGTGCATGCCAAGACAATGTTTCCTCCTTGTGGGAGATACTAGACCAAGGGGACACAGTTTAAAAATAAGGGCTCTCCCATTTAAAATAGAGATGAAGGGAAATGTTTTCTCTGAGCGGGTCATTAATATGTGGAATTCTCTACCCCAGAAAGCAATGGAGGCAGGATCATTGAATATTTTAAGGCTGAGTAGATAGATTTTTGATTAACAAGGAAGTTAAAGGTTACAGAAGGAGCAGGAAAGTAGAGTTGATGCCACAATCAGATCGACCATGATCTTATCAAATGGTGGAGCAGGCTCGAGGGCCTACTCCTGCTCCTAATTCATATGTTGGTCTGTATATTCATATGCTAATCAGTCCTTCAACATTATTATCAGGGACATTTTCTAAATCAGTTACTCTTCAGTGCATTGTTGCATAAAACAAGTCACAGAAAGTCATGCTTACCAGGGGAAAAAAATGTCATCATTGTTCTGAAAGAAAGATATAGGATTTTAAGCCGGTGGAAAGTTTCCCAAAAATATAGAACACAATTAATGGCATTGATGTGGCTAACCATGAGCCTAACAACAAGCTTACAGCCTGAATGTATATAAAAGCCTTGCATCCCTTTTACTTACACATGATTGTGCACCAGGAGAACTGAATAAAGTAGGAAAATATGCTATACACAGCGGGCAGCCTCATTGCCTTAGCTTTACACGTGTCTCATGCCACTGTCATTTGAGGAAACAGAGGGACTGGAGAGGGAACTAGTAGGGAGCCAAGGATATGCAGAGGTGCTGTCTAATGGCCTCCTTGAGAAATCATGATCACACACAGATACAATAAAGCTCATGGGTGAACCAAAATTCTGGTGGAAATTCAAACTTAAGATGATGAAAGGTTTCAATAGAGTAGATAAAGAAAAACTATTCCCTCTGGCGAGTGAATCAATAGCCAGAGGTCATACATTTAAATCCATTGGAAAAGGATGTAGAGGAGAGATGAAGAGGATTTTTTCACTCAGCCAATTGTCAGGATCTGGAATGCTCTACCTGAAAAGGTGATGCAAGCTGATTCCATAAATAACTTTAAAAGGGAGCTAGACAGGTAGATGAGGATGAGAAAGTTAACAGGTTACAGACAAAATACTGGAGTGTGGGTCTAAATGTAACTGCTCTTTCAAAGAGCCAGCACAGGCATGACAGGTAGTAAGTTTCTTTGATACATACAATCACAGAATGGTTACAGCATAGAAGGAGGCCATTTGACCTGTCGTTTCTGTGCTGACTCACTGAAGGAGCAGTTCTCCTAGTACCACTACCCTGCCTTATCCCCATAGCTCTGCAATTTTTTTTTCCTTTTCAAAGAATGATTCAATTCCCTTTGGAAAGCCTCATTTGAATCTGCCTCCACCGCACTCACAGGCAGTGCATTACAGATCCTAACCACCTGCTGTGCGAAGAAGTATTTCCTCAGGTCATCATTGCTTCTTTTACCAATTACCCTAAATATGAGCCTTCTGGTTCTTGATCCTTCCACCAATGGGAAGTTTCTCCATATCTACTCCGTGCATTCCTCTATCAATTAGATAATAAAACTTACTACTTAAAAAAGAAAGATTCACCAGCTACCCTGTTCTCTTCTGTTGTCACTGAAATATGGCAAGGTTAATTGAAATGTTTTACTTAACTCTCAATCTCAAAAAAAAATTGAAATTTTGAATTTCTCAGCTCCTTAGACTAACTTCCTAACTTTGGAGGAAAAAGCCAAAGCTACTGTACTCATTGCTCATATATTCTACAAATATTCCATTGCCATGATCAGGTATAGAATATATTGTTTGGATCTTAAGGTTTCCTGCTGTATAGTGCTGCCAAGATTTTGAAAATCATAGCAACATGCTACATGTTGCACAATATTTCTATCCAAGGAGGAATAACCATGCAGCAGGAAGCCTAAGAGTAGTACCCTCAACCTTTGTCAGAGGAAGAAGAAGTGGAGGAGCAAGAAATAACCATTGGCAACTTAGACCAGCAAGGATCAATTGTCAGTCATGAATTGGCAGGACCTTCATCAAAATTCAGAATCTGGCCATACACCAACAATCCTAATCTTGACCCCAACACAGTGGCTGCATAAAATCCATGCCCTCCATTACAGTAACTCTACCTCAATGATTGTTAATGCCCATCAATCCATTGCTTCTTACCTTAATACTTATCTTGTCAAAAGCACTCTAGGAGTATAGAAATACAGAGGCAATGATAACTTTGTGAAAACATTGATTAGGCCACAGTTAAAGTGCACTGGGTAGTGTTGGTGCTCCATTACAGAAAAGACATTAAAGCCATAGCTAGCATATAGCGTAGGTTCACCAGGATGATGTGAGGAATGGGAAAACTATAGTTAAGAGATATTGGGACTAACACAATTGGTCTAGAGAGGGTTCTGCAGAGATTTATTAGAGGTTTTAACACTAAGAACACCAGGAATTCCCTCTAGGGTTTCCTAGTTTTGCCACCATAATTTTGGCAGAATCCCTGTTTACATCATAAGCAAGCATTTCGCTGACCTTTTGAAGAAGTTATGGCTGCAGAATGGACGAAATTCCAAGGCAATTCCTGGTTGTAGCACTTAATACAATGAATAGGGATAGAGGAATTCCTTCTCTTGGGGAGTCAGTGATAAGAAGCAGAATTTTTCCGCCATCGGGAGGGTTGTGGGGGGGGGTGGGTGGGAGGGAGCGGGCGTGAACCCAATCGGCACCCCCAATCGGGTCTGTGCCGCCATTTGACATGGGTGGGCCAATTAAGACCCGCCCAGCGTGATGCACACCCAGAAGTGCTGTGCGCTCCCTGTGCAGGCGGAGGGGGTTTCCCTGAGTCAGGTCCTGTGCTTTTTTAAGCATGCACGTGAAAGAGCACAGAAATCTCTCTGAGGCATGGAGGTGCCTCAGGGAGATTAGTTAAAGTTTTTAAAAACTAAATACCGAAAAGAATACATTATAAGACATGACCCCTCATGTGATAGTGTCACATGAGCTCTGACATATCAAGGAAAACTTTATTTAACTTATAAAAACTTCATGAAACTTCATCCCGCCTGTGGATGAGGTTTCATGAAAAATGCGAAGGCCGCCTGGGCTCTTTGCCTACCTGCCAACTTTAAGATTGGACGGGCAGCACATTTAACTATTTTAATTAGTTTTTAACAGGCCTCAATAGGCCCTTGACAGTCTGGCGGGCACATAGCCGAGTCGGCTACCCGCCCGCCGAACTGAAAATCTAAACGACGTGCAGTGACGTCGGGAAGCCCTCCCGTCATTTTACGCATCGGCAAGCGGGCCTCGCCCCCCCCACTCGCTGACCAGAAAATTCTTCCCATGGTTTAATTTTAAATTGTGACTACAGGATTGAGGATAGAAGTTAAGAGAAATTGCAAGTCTGAAGAAGAGTCATAGGGACTCAAAACATTAACTCTGTCTTTCTCTCCACAAATGCTGTCAGACCTGCTGAGTTTTTCCAGCATTTTTTGCTTTTGTTTCGGATTTCCAGCATCCGCAGTATTTTGCCTTCATCTAGGAGAAATTTCTTGCTGCAGTTGGAGCATAGAATTCTTTGCACAGGCAGCAGTTGAGGCAGAGACTACTACAACTTTTAAAGAAAGAATGGATAAATATTTGAAGCAGAGGATGATACAGGACTATGAAAGACAGTGGAACAGTGCATTTAGTTTTGATTTGCTCTAGCACCAGAGCCAGCACATACATAATCGATCAAATGGCCTTGTTCTGTGCTATAAACTTCAATGACTCTATGGTAGGTGGTACTAACTATGACTAGATTTGTGAAGCACCTGATGATCATGACAAGGGAGGCAATCGCCACTGGGTAATAAGAGTCCACAAAAAACAGATCACCATGGTGAATGTTTTCAAAAGGATAATGCTACAAAATTTTGGAGCGATCCCAGGTTCAGCATTGCTATTCACTCCCATAAGTGGCTTCTTCATCTTATGGTCCAGACAGTGCCCATTGTGCTTACTATCTAGCATAACACAGGGATGTAAGTATAGCAGTACCCTCTATATTCCAAAGTGGATATTGTTTCCTTTGCAAGCTCCTTTGTGGAAGCTGGAATTATATTTATGCAGAAAGTTGCTAGGACTTAGAATCATTTAATCATTTTTAAAAGGTAAGTAGATAAATATTTGATAAGATACATTTAAAAGGGTACTGGAAAATATCAGTGAATATGACAAAATGGAATGCATACTTTCAAAGAGCTGACACACATTCAGTGGGTCAAGTGACATCCTTTTATGTTGATTCTGTGTTCCAAACAACTCCGAACCACTGCAAGTGACCATGCACTGTGGGGAAGCCCTGAACGTATGAGCATATTCCACATTTGAGGAGATAGACAGAACTAATTTTAGTGTTACGTCTTTGGTCAGGGAAAATTTGAGTGCTACCGCATTCCAGCAAGTATCCTCCCTATTTCTATCCTTACTCACACTCTCAGTCTATAACACAAACAACAGCGGCATCATATCCCTATATCATCTGAACCAATTTGACATAGTGAAAGTTAGTATTCCAATGTTTTTATCCTTCTGAGCTATGATTTTTTCTTTAAAAAATACATAATATCCAAATAAATAAACTAAAATTAATTTTATGACCTTGTGCTCCTGACATGGAGCCCATTGGCAGCACATATCGATAATTCAGGGGCAGAGGTCAGCAGGCTGCATAAGAGTATCAAGCGAGGCCTGCTGATCTCTACACCTGAGTTCTCCATGTTGGGAGGGTCAATTTGTAAAATTACCACAAACATTCTATTTTTGGGGCCTTCTTTGGGTAAAACTTACTTTTTGAAGCCTTATTTCATTCACGAAGATCCAGGAGAAATCATAATTCTACTGAGATATTGGGTCACCATTCTTTTGCTTTAGAGTCTAAGGCTTTTTTCCATCAGTTGTTCCCTGTGACTGAGAGGAGTTTACCTTATTCTACTGTAAGCATGGATCAATTTTCATATAGGAATCTATTGAAAGAGAAGAGGGCCAGGATTTTACCGTCTGCGAGCGGGAGGTGGGGCCTGCTCACCGATGCGTCCTGATGTCACCACACCTCATTTAAATTTTCAGGTAGGCGGGGGCTCAGCAAATTCAGCTGTGTGCCTGCCGACCTGGCAATGGCCAATTGAGGCCATTGACAGAATCATTTAAGTAATTAATAGGCCTGCCCGTCTAACCTTAAGGTTGGCGAGCAGGCCAGGAGCCCTGATGGGCATTAGAAAAAGCATGAAATCTCATCCACGGGCGGGATGAGGTTTCATGTAGGTTTTAAAAAATTTAATTAAAGTGTTTTTAAAAGTTATGGACATGTCCCAACTCATGTGAGAGTGCCACATGA
The DNA here is from genome assembly GCF_017639515.1 of Carcharodon carcharias. Lineage (NCBI taxonomy): Eukaryota > Metazoa > Chordata > Chondrichthyes > Lamniformes > Lamnidae > Carcharodon > Carcharodon carcharias. The sequence continues at coordinate 175,899,531 of NC_054468.1, read as the reverse complement.
GGGGACATGTCAGGGATTTTTTTTTTTCTATTTTAAATATTTTTTAATGTACAGCCGATCTCCCTGAGGCAGCGCTTAGCCTCAGGGAGAGGAGTGAACTCTTTCATGCGCATGCACGAAAGAGCACACTCTCAGCTGAGGGATTCCCACCGCCCTCCCGCTGCACAGGGAGTGCATAGCGCTTCCGTGTGGACGTCACGCTGGGCTGGCCTTAACTAGCCAGCCCACGTAAAATGACGGAGAAAATATCTGCCCTAGGTTTTAATCAAAAGGCTGAATCATACCTTCCCTCATGAAAATACTTTAGCAAATTTGGAGCTGCCATTTCTGAGATACCACTGCTCACTATAAGAACACGAATGTTGGCATCAAACACTACACTTCTTCTGGCAATCGTTAATGGGGAAGATTTCCAAAGTTGAGTAAGAAAGGTTGACAGAGGTCAAAAGTTAATTCAAAATTATAAGAGCTTTTAGTTTATTAAAGTAAGTCATTCCACTTGACAGACAGCTAATGTTGCATACAGTCAGATATAAGCTGTTGAATATTAGAAGAGTTTGGAAGGAGTACATAATGGCCTGAATATGATTTGGGAATTTTGCCTAGGTAGATGGACTGGATCTTTCTCTGCAACAAGTTCATCACAACAGGGGAGGTGAGGTGAGGCAGGATTTCCATCACCTTTCTAATTCTCACCATCTCCATGAGCCATTAGAATGGGAACTCATGACAGAGAGGAGCAGCTTCCCAGTGGCTTCACGGACACCTAGGAAGCAGCCCACCATCGTGGAACCAACCTGATGGAAATGCTGCTGGACAACCTTTACGCCACCAACAAAGCAAGAGGCACAAGTAAAAGGGGCAGAAAATGCCCTCTCGGTTTTACCCCAAATTCAGAAAAAGGGTTCTGACTGAGAGGATATAAAAGCATACGTGAGGGAGAGATGTTGGTAAGCAGGCCTTCTCCCTTAGAAGTGCCATGAGCAGGTTTATTACCACTGACCTATCATCTGATGCCAGATCTTACCTGCCGGTAGCTGGGGTTGGTAGAATTTCAGGCTGTAGGAAGGAGAATCCGACACTCTTCCTGGTCCTAGAACTCCATCCGCAATGTTATTTAAATGCAGCAGAATGATTAAAGATTGAGTGGCCAAGCTTCCTGTGGGGAGAGGCAGGGAGGAGAAGTTCCAGCCACAATTGCAGTTGTGCAAATCTGGTGACCTCCTCCCTCTTTCAAATTCTCCTTCTCCTGCTGGAACATCCACTCTTGGGAGTTATATCAGAGAAAACACCAGTGCAAACAATTATTACATTGGATGTTGAAGATGTAAGAACATACAAGTGCTCACAATTGTTGAAGGAAGTGCAGCTTGTTGGCCTGTTTTTAAACCGCAACAAATTACACAGTTCTCCAAATAAAAACTAAACTTACCTACAAAATTGTACATTTATTTTGCAGCTGCCCTGCCAAACTCTATTTGTGTATGAGGGAAATGCCTTAGGAGAATTGTTCATTTCAATTTATCACAGATGCAAATATGAATACTCGATTGTGAATGTTTTTGTCAGAACAGCGCAGGTTATAGGTTGATATAAGAAAGGTTTATTTTAAGTTATGAAAACATTGGAGAGTGTAGGTAGGAGCAGATTATTTCCAGTACTTGAGGGATTAAGAAGAAGAACCCACTGATACATGATTAATTTCAAGAGATTTAAATCAGAGGGCAAGAAAATCTTATTCACACAGAGTTGTGAGAATTCACTTCTAGGATTGGTTGCTGACCAAAAAAGGGTCAATATTCAAGATTAGATTGTATAGGTGGATGAAGAAAAACGGGCCAACAGAATATGGGAAAAGGATCGTTAAATGCAATTAGAACAGATGTTTGGTAGGACGGAGCTTGAATATTGCTGAAAAGAGAGACATGTTGGCATTCATGTGTTTGTCCTGATGAGTGCAAGGCAAAAAGCCTTGGCAACATGTCTCTCTTTTCAGCAATTAGGACTAACTGCTTATGTGGAAGGTGAACACAGACAGACTGGTTGGATCTGAAGTGGGATAAATGAAATGATTTTTTTTTATTCGTTCATGGGATGTAGACATCACTGGCTGGGCACTTGTTGGCCATCCCTAATTGCCCTTGAGAACTGAGTGGCTAGCTAGGCCATTTAAAAATCAACCAATTTGCTGTGGATCTGAAGTCACATGTAGGCCAGACCAGGTAAGGATGGCAGATTTCCTTTCCTAAAGGACATTAGTGAACCAGATGGGTTTTTATGACAATTGACAATGGTTTCATGGTCATCACCAGACTTTTAATTTCAGATTTTTTATAGCATTCAAAGATTGCCAGCTGCCATGATAAGATTTGAACCCTGGTCCCCAGACAATTACCCTGGGTATCTGGAGTACTAGTCCAGTGATAATACCACTAAGCCACCATTCCCCCTAACTTCTATTAAGATTGATATTAAAACATGTGTTAATAGCTTTAGAATAGACAAGTGTAGTTATGAGAGGTCTTTCTAGGCATGATGGGAAATTTAACCAATACTATAGGCATGATGGGTCCTTGGTCAAGGATGGTTCCAGAGGGAGCTAGCCCAACAGTTTTAACAATAACTGCTTTCACAGACATTCATTGCTGAATAGGATGAGGAGATAAGGTGGAGCTGAAGGCCATACCCAAGGCTGAGGCCTGAGATAATGGGAACATCTGCTGATCGAATAGCATGGTTAGTTAAGAAATTAATGAGAAACATTATGATGAAAACTAGTAAGATTAAAAATTATAAATATGAGCTACAATGCCTGTATCAGAGAGAGAAGCACCATAGCAGGCTATGGTTCTCTCATCCAGCATATACTTAAACAAAACCTTTACTTAATTGAAAACTCTCAGATTGAGAGTGGTTGTTCTGACCACAACAGGTCAATTGGCTGGTTTCTATGCAAGATTTTATGAGGTCTGCAAGAGTGGGAAACGTACCAGGCAAGGTGACTTAATTATTCACGAGCTGAAATTTTGCTTTCCCAATGGCAGGTTCAAATTTAGAGATTAACTCAGCGGCGTGTTTGTGGGTCAGTGGTGGGTGGGGGGGGTGGGGGAGGGGGTGTGCATCTGGTGGTGCATGCGGAGTGGGGTCAGGGGCATGGAGGAGTGGAAGAGGGATCCAAGGGAGAGCAGATGGAGGAGTGAGGTAGTAAGGGCCCGGCATCCGGTGTGTGGTGGGGAGTTGGTAGGAACAGTCAGTCAAGGTAAGAAAATGAGGGGCCGAAAAGTGGTGTGAGTCCTGTGCACATTGTGTCCATTTCAAGGGGTTGGCTGGCAGAGTCCTTGCAGGGCTTTGAGTTCACCTACAATATTTGAATTATCCCCACTGAGAGTGATCTGGGACAATGTCCTTATCAATGCATAGAAGGAAGGAAGGCCAGCTGAACCTGCATAGCCTTTGTATAAAACTGGATGCGGTGCAGGTGCAAACATCCTTCCACTTTGCACAGTGAAATGTATGTACCCACAGACATGGCAAGTCAACCACTGCCAAACTTACCATGTGCAGCAGCCTAGAGATTCTATCCCTGGGACGACGAAGACCACAGACCACAAGGAGCACCACTGGAAACCCTGTGCTTACACTTGGAAAAGCTCATCTAACTACAACACAGATCATCAGCCAACAGGTTACATGACACTGCACCAAATACAGATAACCATTCCGAATTTGAAAACTTCATACTGTGGATCCAACACAGAATTGCTATTTGGCAGACAAGGGTGAACAACACTCAGCAATCATCACTCATCAATACCCCAGGAGCACATGGGGCAGATGAAAGATGGATGTGACTGGCATCACCAGCAACCCACGAATTACTGAACCTGAAAATTGGACAGTAAGTTCAAGTACAACACTCAACTGATGGCACCATCAGAATCCAACAGGAATTGTCAGCATATGCCCAGAACCTAGATCATATCAAGTACATATATCAAATGGCATGTCAGTGTGACAAAATAGATACCAAATCAGAACAGCACCAGGACCAGAAACAGTGTGTAATCCTATTGCAAACAGAGCATGATCTAAGATAAAAGCAAAAAACTGTGGATGCTGGAAATCAAGAACAAAAACAAAAATACCTGGAAAAACTCAGCAGGTCAGGAAGCATCTGTGGAAGGGAGCACAGTTAACGTTTCGAGTCCGCATGACTCTTCAACAGAAATAAGGATAAATAGAAAAAGGGTGAAATATAAGCTGGTTTAAGGGGCGGGGGTGGAGGGGGGGTGGGGGTGGTGGGACAAGAGAGCTGGATAGAGGGCCAGGTGGAGATAACCAAAAGATGTCACAGACAAAAGGACAAAGAGGTGTTGAAGGTGGTGATATTATCTAAGGAATGTGTTAATTAAGGGTAGAAAGCAGGACAAGCAAGGTACAGATAGTCCTAGTGGGAGTTCGGTGGGGTGAAGGAATCAAAATAGGCTATAAGGTAGAGATAAAACAATGGATGGAAATACATTTAAAAATAATGGAAATAGGTGGGAAAAGAAAAATCTATATAAATTATTGGAAAAAACAAAAAGGAGGGGGAAAAATTAGAAAGGGGGTGGGGATGGAGGAGAGAGTTCATGATCTAAAATTGTTGAACTCAATGTTAAGTCCGGAAGGCTGTAAAGTGCCGAGTCGGAAGATGAGGTGCTGTTCCTCCAGTTTGCGTTGAGCTTCACTGGAACAATGCAGCAAGCCAAGGATGGACATGTGGGCATGAGAGCAGGGTGGAGTGTTGAAATGGCAAGCAACAGGGAGGTCTGGGTAATGCTTGCGGACAGAACAAAGGTGTTCTGCAAAGCGGTCACCCAGTCTGCGTTTGGTCTCTCCAATGTAGAGGAAACTGCATTGGGAGCAACAAATGCAGTAGACAAAGTTGAGGGAAGTACAAGTGAAATGCTGCTTCACTTGAAATGAGTGTTTGGGCCGTTGGATGATGAGGAGAGGGGTAGTAAAGGGGCAGGTGTGGCACCTTCTGCGGTTGCATGGGAAGGTGCCGTGGGAGGGGTTGAGGTGTAGGGGGTGATGGAGGAGTGGACCGGGGTGTCACGAAGGGAACAATCCCTATGGAATGCTGCCAGGGGGGTGAAGGGAAGATGTGTTTGGTGGTGGCATCATGTTGGAGTTGGCAGAAATGGTGGAGGATGATCCTTTGAATGCGGAGGCTGGTGGGGTGATAAGTGAGGACAAGGGGGACATGTTTCTGGTAGGGAGAAGAAGATGTGAGGGCGGATGCGCGGGAGATGGGCCGGACACGGTTGAGGGTCCTGTCAACCATCGTGGGTGGAAAACCTCGGTTAAGGAAGAAGGAGAACATCTCAGAGGAACTGTTTTTGAAAGTGGCATCATCAGAACAGATGCGATGGAGTCAAAGGAACTGAGAGAATGGGATAGAGTCCTTATGGGAAGCAGGGTGTGAGGAGCTGTAGTCGAGGTAGCTGTGGGAATTGGTAGGCTTGTAATGGATGTTGGTGGACAGTCTATCACCAGAAATTGAGACAGAGGTCAAGGAAGGGAAGGGAAGTGTCAGAGATAGACCATGTGAAAATGATGGAGGGGTGGAAATTGGAAGCAAAAGTAATGAATTTTTCCAGGTCCAGACGAGAGCATGAAGCAGCACCGAAGCAATCATCAAGGTACCGGAGAAAGAGTTGTGGGAGGGGGCCGGAGTAGGACTGGAACAAGGAATGTTCCACATACCCCATAAAGAGACAGGCATAGCTGGAGCCCATGTGGGTAACCATAGCCACACCTTTTATTTGGAAGAAGTAAGAGGAGTTTAAGGAGAAATTGTTCAGTGTGAGAACAAGTTCAGCCAGACGGAGGAGGGTAGTGATGGATGGGGATTGTTCAGGCCTCTGTTCGAGGAAGAAGCGGAGAGCCGTCAGACCATTCTGGTGGGGGATGGAGGTGTAGAGGGATTGGACGTCCACGGTGAAGAGGAGGCGCTTGGGGCCAGGGAACTGGAAATTGTTGATATGATGTAGGGTGTTAAGGAATCACGAATGTAGGTGGGAAGGAACTGGACAAGGGGAGAGAGAAGGGAGTCAAGATAGCGAGAAATGAGTTCCGTGGGGCAGGAACAGGCTGACACGATCAGTCTGCCGGGACAATCCTGTTTGTGGATTTTGGGTAGGAGGTAGAGGCGGGCCATCTGAGGTTGGGATACTATCAGGTTGGAAGCTGTGGAAGGAAGATCTCCAGAGGAGATGAGGTCAGCAACAGTCCTGGAAAAAATGGCTTGATGTTCAGTAGTAGGGTCATGGTCCAGGGAGAGGTAGGAGGAAGTGTCTGCGAGTTGACGCTCAGCCTTTACGAGGTAGAGGTCAGTGCGCCGGACAACAACAGCACCAGCCTTGTCAGCAGGTTTGATGATGATGTCAGGGTTGGACCTGAGAGAACAGAGTGCAGCAAGTTCAGAGAGAGAGAGATTAGAATGGGTGAGAGGAGCAGAGAAATTGAGACGACTAATGTCGCGCCGATAGTTCTCAATGAAAAGATCAAGAGCAGGTAAGAATCCAGAGGGAGGGGTCCAGGTGGAGGGAGAATATTGGAGGTGGGTAAAAGGATCTGTTGAACAGGGAGAGGACTCCTGCCCAAAGAAGTGAGCATGGAGAAGAAGGCGGCGGAAGAAGAGTTCAGCATCGTGCTGAGCCCGAAATTCATTGAGATGAGGGCATAAGGGTATGAAACTTAAGTCCTTTGCTGAGCACTGAACGTTCAGCATTGGAGAGGGGAAGGTCAGGGGGTATAGTGAATACACGGCCGGGGCTGGGATTGGAAGATGGGGTGGGGACAGACGGGCAGGCCGGGGTGGAGGGTCCTGGATGGGTATTGGTGTCGATGAGTTATTGGAGCTTGCGTTCCTTTGCACCTGAAAGAAAGAGACAAAGCTTCTTGTTGAGGCGTCGGATGAGACGAAGAATAATATGAAATTGGGTGCTGCTGGAAGAAGAGGTCGAGTGTGTTCATATGGCAGCGCATAGCACTGAGTGTGGATTTCAGAATGTGACGAGGACAGCAGTCCGAGGAGCGTTATATGTCACGGAGATACCTGTAATCCTGGGTGTGTTCGAAACATGAGGGATGGAACCTCAGTTGAAATCCACGTGGGGTAAGTCGGAGACGGAGACAGTCACTGAGAAAGGAGATATGGCTGTGAAAGCGGGTTTTAGTAAACACCTTGTCAAACACCAGGAGAGAAATGGAAAGCAATGAAGGTGAACAAGGCAAAAGAGAGATACGAAAATCCTGACGGAGAGAAGAGCAAAACTTCTTCAAGGTAGGCATTCCTTGAAGAGAAGTGGCAGTCAATTAAACACTAAGATAAGAGCATGGTCTAAGATGGAAAACAAAGCATCTCTAACCAGCATTCTGAAAGTGTACAGCAGCCTCCAGCAAAGATCACCACAACTAAAGCTGGATGGATAAGCAAACTGCTAATATGTTTCAGAGACTTGTAAATATTTTGCTCTGTATTAAAGTACATTCAGACACAATGTTATTTTTGTTTGCTGTCATGTAAATAGTTTTATTTTTTAAGGGTAAAACTTCAGTTTAAATAAAAGGGGCATGTTGTGATATGATGTACATGCACCATATCTTAAATGACTGTGAATCATTACACACCTCAACAGGATATGATGTATTAGTCCCATGACTTATAGTCTGTCTGCAAGCAGCAGTGGTACAGGTTAGATGTACTATTATTAGTCTTTTAGTTAAATCTAGCTGTATATACTCTTATCTTCAAATAAAGAACCCCCTTTATTATTTCACCAACCTTTGTGTATGATTGTTATTTTTCATCAAAGAGAAGAACATAATAGGTTTCACCGGTGACAAGTTTCCCCCGCTGCATGACTGTATGTGCCTGCCACACATGCCACTGGCATTTTAAGTTTTAATTGGAATTGCGTGGGAACCAGCAAAAAGCAAGAGAGCGGAAGTGGCGCCTGCTTCCTGTTCTGCCATTGCGAATGGAGTGCCATGGTTAAAATTCGGCCCTATATATATCTGCTTCATATCAGCATCCAAACAGATGAATGCAACATGCAGCAATTCTAGGTCTTTTTCATTGGCTTTGTACAACCTGACCTTCAATTTTCTTTATAAGTAGCACACAAAGCACTGGGCAAGACTTTAACTCACTCAATACCCATTCACTTACACAGACTTAAAATCAGGCCCAATATTAAATCTAAAGCCTTCTGAATATTGATGAATGCATTGAGAAGGTGACATGGGGAATGAAATAACTCGATATTAAGACTGATATTAAGATGTACATTAACGGCTTTTGAAATTGGTGAATGTAGTTTGAATATTAACAGCTTTAAAGTAGACCAGTGCAGCCACGGGAGCTCTTTTCAGGCATGATGGGAAATATGCCAACACATAGACATGATGGGTATGGTACTGTGGGAACCCAGCTAACAATTACAAATCATGAAACCTAATGGCCTTCACAGCTTGAGTAAACAAGGCATTAAGAAGATAACAAAACAGACAGGGAATCATTATAACACATTCCTGCTGAGGCAGGAATGCCACAACTTTTAAGATAACAGGGGACATCTTTGGAAGGCTTTTGATTAAGTGATGTATGCGTAAGACATTGGGTGGGATTTTCCAGTCCTGCCCACCACCAGGATCATCCAATAATCAATGAAGCTATGGCTGGCCCGCCACATCCCACATAGTGGCCCCACCACGGCAACGTTATAAAATCCCAGTCATCGTATTTTTCTCTTACCAAGAGCTGTAAATTGTGTCACAGGCTTTTTATTTTGAGAGAGGTCCTTGGAAAGGCAGCAAGGGCTGATCTCCTAGTATATGCTTGAATAAACCTTTGTTTGCTAGAAAACTCACAGATTTGAGTGGTCTCATCTTTTTAACCACAACAGCAGGGTTCCCTTGATCATCCGTGATCTTGTATAAATCCACTCCCATTTCTACACATGACTCACAAAATTTACATGCTAGCTATTTCTTTAAGCTCTTGACAGAGCAGTCAGGTTTCAGCAAGAAATAGATAAGCTTTATTACGGAGAGCTTTTCAGGTGTTACATGCTCAAACAGGGCTCTCCTCAAGTAGCCCCATCCCCCATATGCCCGCGCTTAGGACCCATTGGTCGGAGCATCCCAAACATCACATACCCCGATAGATACAGGAGAGGCTATGCCCACAGTTACTACATTTCCTCCCCTTTAGTTTTTTTTTTACAATTTCTATTTACAGGAAACATTAAATTATCCAATAACGTATACACATATACAAATTCAGATGATTAAAGATCAAGTGCTTTGAAGTGCTTCCCTAATTCAGCCAGAGCAACGTGACTCTACCACTTGAGGTTCCTCAATGGGATTGACAAGACCTGGGATTGCAGCATGAGACACATCCTTGTGGCAGTTCTGGGTTTGGCAATACTACAGAGACATCAGTCATGTCTATTCTAGGTCAATCTGTCACCTCAGGAATTGACAGTTCAACGTTGATCATAGGTGAAATAGTTGGTTGTTGGAATGTCTCTCTAACACGAATATGATCTACGTGCTTACAAACGATTCTATCTCCCGCTTGTACTTAGAAAGATAACGGACCAGCCACTTAGACAATGGTTCCAGGAACCCAACAAGGTCCACTTCCAAAATTTTGCATGAGCACTGTGTCACCGATACTGAATATGCGAGCTTTGTTGTGCATATCGTGGTTCAATTTTTGGTTATTCTGATTCTGATCTACCTTCCCCTCTAAGTTGGAAACACCATGCTTAATCGTGTATATAGGCAGAGTTTCATCAATAATTCAGATGGTGTTGAACCCATATGAGGCGTTGTATGATAACTGAGAAGAAAGCAGCAAAGTCGAGATTCTACAGTACCTTCTGATAATCTTTTCATACTAGACTTGAAAGTTTGTGCAGCTCTTTCAGCTAAAACATTCGATGAGGGGTGGTAAGGGGCTGTTTTAATATGTCTGATTCCATTCAGATTCATGGATTTCTGAAACTCTGTGCTGGTAAAGGCTGTACCATCAGGCTGTACCTGATGATTTCAGGTAGGCCATGTAAGCTAAAACAGTAACGCAGCTTCTCGATAGTCATGCTCGATGTTGGCGATTTGACTTCAAATACATCCATCCATTTAGAATATGCATCTACAATCAACAAAAACATGGTACCTAAGAATGATCCAGTTTAACCCAGGGTCGACCAGGCCACTCCCACAGATGCAGTGGCACTGAAACAGGCAACTTCTATTGTTGCTGACACTGGGGACAGTGCTTGACCATGTTATCAATGTCACTGTCAATACCTGGCCACCAGATATAGCTTCGATCAAGCATTTTCATCTTTGATATGTGTGGATGTGCACCTTGAAGCTCTGTCAAGAGTGGCTCTCTACCCTGCAATGGGACGACAACTCTTGATCCCCACAACAAAATTCCATCTTGACAACTTAACTCTGTGTTTCTGTTTCATGGAATGGTCTCAAATCTTCAGGTACAGGTAAATTTGACCATCCTTGCAAAACAAAGTCTCTGACTTTCGACAATATTGGATCTCTATTCATCCAATTTCTAATTTGCTTCGCACACACAGGCGAAGAATCCAGGAAATTCAGCAATAGCACAACTTCTTGTGCGACAGAAACATGCATAATGCTATCTGGTAACAGGAAACAACTAAGTGCATCCGCATTTGCAATGTGTAAGCCAGGGCAGTACATAAAAACCTAACTGGGTCACTAATGTCATTGAGGGGAGAAAATCTGCTGTCCTTACCTGGTCTGGCCTATATGTGACTCCAGACCCACAGAAATGTGGTTGACTCTTAAATGCTGTCTGAACAAGGGCAATTAGGGATGGGCAATAAATGCTGGTCTATCCAACGATGCCCACATCCCATGAGCGAATATTAAAATAAACTCATACACAGACATTATCAAAGCCCAGCATTGTATTCTTGCTGAGGCTATTGGTGGAATGTTCCTATCTTCACTGAGTAAACCCATTAATGGTTTATGGTCCGACACGATGGTGAAATGTCACCCATGTAGGCACTGGTAGAGTTTCTTCACTCCGAATACCACCGATAAACTTACCTTTTCTAGCTGGGAATAACCCTTCTTGGCTGTGGAGAGGGTCCTTGAGGCATAGCCAATGGGCCTTTCCGATCCATTTTCCATTCTGTGTGATAGCACTGCTCCTACACCATAAGGAGTGGCAAGACATGTTAATACCAATTGAGTCGAAGTGTACCAATAAATCTGATTAATGCAATAGTTCCTTTATTTTCACAAAGGCTTCTTCCTGTTGTGAATTCCACAACTAACGGTGATTATTTTTTAACAACAAGTGTAATGGTGCCAACACAGTTGATATGTTAGGCAAAAAGCGGCTCTAGTAGTTGCTCATACCCAGAAAGGACTTATGTTTGGTTACATTGGACAGCGAGGGTGCATCTTTTATTGCCTGAACTTTCTCTTCTACCGGATGTAAACCCATGGAATCCACCCTGTGACCCAGGTAAGTAACTTCTGGTGATTGGAAGATGCATTTTTCCTTCTTTAGCCGTATCCCGGCTTCCATGAACCTTCTTAGAACCTCCTCCAGGTTGGCCAAGTGTTCAGTCACAGGTGACTCTGTAATCAGAACATCATTTAGGTATACTACCACTTGGGAAGTTCTTGCAAAAGACTCTCCATTGTTCTCCAGAAGATTGTGCATGCAAACAATACTCCAAAGGGTAGGCGAGTGTACTGATAAAGACCCTTGTGTGTGTTAATAGTCATGTGCTCTCTCAACATGCTATCTAGTTCTAACTGTTGGCAGGCATGGCTCATATCTAATTTTGTATAGGACTTGCCTCCAGCCAGCTTTGCATATAAGTCGTCTATCCTCGGAATTCAGTACTTGTCTAGTTTTGCTGCCTTATTTACAGTCAATTTATAGTCCCCACAAATGTGTATGGTTTGGTCAGGTTTAACGGCTGGAGCTATGGGTGCTTCCCATTCCAGGAATTAGACAGGTTGGATGATGCCCAGTTTTTTTTAACCGGCACAGCTCTGCATCCACCTGCTCCTTCAATTCATAAGGCACAGGTCTGGCCTTAAACAAATGTGGTATCGCCTGAGGATCCACATATGTCTTGACTTGCATGCCTTGTAACTTCCCTAATTCATCCTGAAATGCCTCATTGTATTTCATAAGCAGTTCAGGAACTCCTCCTGTTTTCAAGTGAAATATCTCAGACCGGTCTAGCTTGATTTTCTGTAACCAGTCTCGGCCCAAAAAACTGGGTCCTTCTCCTTTCACTATTATCACTGGCAGCTGGGCTGTGCGTTGCCTGTAAGCCACTGGTACTCTGGCAATGCCCTTTACCTGAATAGATTCCCCAGTGTATGTTTTTAATTTAGCAGTTGTCTGCTCCAGGTTTACTGGCTTTCTACCTTCATTGAGGTATTTGAAAGTGTGCTCTCCCACCACTGTATTGAGGCACCCATATCCACCTCCATGACTAGTCGCTTCTCATTAACTTGGATCGTGACAGAGATAGGTTTGGTTTTTAAAGTGGTTACGTTATATGGGGAATAAATGTCAGCAGCTTCAGATTCTGCTGTATTCTTTTATTCAAACATGTTGGTTTGCTGGCTATTTCGGCTATTTCGGGCTATTTCGACTTTGCCCTGCATTGCCTTACTATGTGACCTTTCTTATAACAGTAATGGCATTCTGCCTCCTTGAATTTACAGATGTCCAATCCGTGATCAATTCCACATCTATAACAACTTAATCTTGGAATTGCTGCTGAAGTGTTTCTCCTCAGCCTTTTCATGTTTCTAACAGTGGACATTGCCTGTCACTTCGATGCTGTGGGTCTGATTTTCACACCACGCTCAACAGTAGGTTCCCATCTCATGTGAAGAATAGCGCCATGTTGTATGTGTTGCAAAGACTGCGAATCTCTCGCAGCACTTTCCATGGAGAGGGAGATTCCTAGGGTGCACTTAAAGTCAATGACGACCTCAGCGAGTAAATGACAAACCACAAACTAGTCAATCCCACAGTCATTTATTGTGTCCCCGAAGTTGCAGTGTCCTGTCAACTGCTTTAGGTTCACTACATAGGTTGTGATGGACTCTCTCGGGGCCCTAACTTTGGAATTAAACTTAAAACACTGCATTATTACAGATGGCTTCAGCTGGAAGTGCGTTTTCACGAGGTCCATCGATGCATTTTAGGATTAGAATAGGGCTTAGAATTGGGTGCATTCAGGGCCATCAGGTTGTGGATGAGATTGTATATCTTACTGCCACGTCCACTCTCCAGACTGACTCCAGTCTTCCATAGCCACATCATAAGGATCGAGTTTGTCAAAGAATGGCATGACTGGTAAGTAGTCTTCCTTTTTCTTACAATTCGATGTACTCATGGTAACCAGATGAGGTGCAGCGTTGGAGCTATTTTACCCTCGTCGCCAAATTTAATGACTTGATGGAGCGGACAGGTTTCAACAAGAAACAGATAAACTTTATTACAGAGAGCTTTTCAGGTGCTACATGCTCGATCAGGACTCTCGTCAGGAAGCCCCACCCCCCAGATTGCCCGCACTTAGGGCCTATAAGGCGGAGCCTCCCAGAACATCATGCAACCCCTGATAGTCAGCAGGAGAGACTATACCCACAGCTACTACAATTTCTTTCTAATTGACTGTACAGACCTCCAAAGTATCTGATTCATGTACCACAACAACAAAATACAATCACCTTAAAAGCTTGACATAGTGGAGGACGTACAGGTGTGGGTTTTCATCAAGAAATGCAGACATATGGAAACTGTGCAGAAGTGCTGGTAATTGGTATATTAAAGAAAGAACTTGCATTTCTATAGTGTATTTCACAACCTTGATGCTCCAAAAACACTTTACAGTCAATTAAGTACTTTGGAAGTGGAGATCTGGGTTGTAATATAGAAAACATACCCGTCAATTTTGCACCAAAGAGATACCATAAACAATTATAAGATAAATGACTAGGAAAGCTGTTTTAGAGATGTTTGTTGAAGGATAAAAACTGTCCAGAACTGGGGACACTCAAATAAAAACAGAAAGTGCTGGAAAAACTCAGCAGGTCTGACAGCAACTGCGGAGAGAGAAACAGAGTTAACATTTCAAGTCCAATTTTACTCTTCTTCAGAATGCGGAAGAAGAGTCAGCTCCAAAGACAAGTCATTTTGGACTCGAAACATTAACCCTCTTTCTCTTTCCACAGATGCTGCCAGACCTGCTGAGCTGTTCCAGCACTTTCTGTTTTTATTTCAGATCTCCAGCAACAGCAGTGTTTTTCTTTCATTATACTGGTGAGAACGCTCCAGTTCTTCAAATGGTGCCATGGGATCTATTGTATTCACTGAAGAGGAAAGAAGGGGCTGCAGCTTAACATCTAATCCAAAATATGGCACCTCTGATTGTGCAACATGCCCTCTGTTCTGCACTGAATATTGAGATTATGTGGCCAAGTCGCTAAAGTAGGATTGAACCAACAACCTGCTGATTGTGTAGTAAGAGTGTAACCACTGAGCTAAGGCTGACATTTATCATGGTCTGGTTTTATCACAATGTTGTTTGGTTTTACAGTGTGTTGCACTTATATTGAGTATCACAATTGGGTTAATACAGTAATATTATCATATTGCTGTGAGTTTTATAGTACATTTTTATGGTAAAATTATGGTTTAATTTTATGTTACAGTTTTATTGCATTGCCTTTTGGTTTTATGGCATTGCTGTTGGGTTTAATAGTAATTTTACTGCGTTGTTGGAATATAATGCAATTTTATGATGTTGACAGTTTGTTTTAAATCCAGTTTTATAGCACTTCGGTCAACTACTTTAGTTCCGCTTTATAGTTTTTAGTTAAGTTTTCTGGGAAAGTTTCCTGACATTCTATACCTTCCATTCTTTGCTATGGAAACATGGAAGATATAGTGTTTGGACAAACAAAACAATTTTTACCATTGTTTTGTAATATCGTATCACCGTTTTATTCTCCAGGTAAATATTTATATCAGTGATGTTTTCCAGTTCACACGTTTCGCTTCAGGTAAATACTTATATCTTTGGTACTTTCCAGTTCACGCACTTGTGGTTAAGCATTCTAATGTCATTCTATAATCTAGAAAATCCCAAAATCCAGAAATGACTTTGTTCCAAGCACCTGGACTGGGGAGGTTACAGTGTATTATTCTGTACCTGAACACATCCTCTCAGGAAAAATAGCTATCAATTTTTTTTAACTTATGTAAACTCTAGTCCTCTGTCAAGAGTATGAGTGATTTCTTCCATGTTCTGGTTTTAAAAACAAATTAACCCTGAATTTCCACTGGTTTCTCCCAAACTCCTGCTCTCATGTTAGCAGAAGGTGAACATAAATGCTGGAACATTTACACTGTTTTCCAGGGATTCCACCAATGTCGCCATCAGAGAACACTCCTTTGGAAGTTCCAACTGTATGTCTTCTAAAAGAAATAAATCATTTGAGGACCTGCAAATCAGTTAACACTCTAATTCCTTAGGTGAAGCAATAGGACATGGTCCCTGTTGTTACACATCCTAAATCCACTGAGGAAATAACTTACTCTCTATATAGCGGACTAGACTTTCATCTTGGGCAATAATCTGGCAGAGCAAATCACCCACCTGCAGTGTATTAGTGTTTTGAAATTGCATTATGTACATATTAGTTGCTTGAAGCTACCATACAGGATTGTAATAGCTGTTAAGACCAGGATGGGAGGAGTGTGCAGATTATCTAGCCCCACTACTCCACAGGCCACACCATTAGCTTAAAAGTCTAATCTGCTCACCAAAATGGCCAATTCTTTACCTTTGCTACTGTTAGACACAGAATAAAAGAGACTTTAACCAGGCTTCTTTCAATAAACTCAGAATGATTGATTTATTATAAAACATAAATTATTTTTTAAAGCAAGTTGCAAGAACTGGTTAACACACAATTGTACTCTTGAAGTACAACTATCTATCGCTTTTAAAATTCCCCAGCGCAAAAACACACACACACGCACACAAATACAGGGGAAACAGATAGGGTCTCTGCAAAGATGGGCTTTGGAGGATAGGCTTTATAAAATAAAGAATAAAGTTTACAGAGTTTTGATGCTGTCATTCTGGATCTCCCTCGTGTGAAGATTGGCCCCAGTATTTACCATGGAGGAGAATATAGCCAGATAAATCCTTCTTGTCTCAGACTCTTGGCTTTCTAAAGACAGATAAGTTCCACTGAAATGAGGATTCTTAGCTGGATACTGACAACCATTTTATTTCAGGCAAGGAGAAGGTGAGCTGGGCAGATTTTTACTTTCTCAGTTCAGTCCCAACTGAATTCAAAAAAACAAAGTCCCAAAACTTAAAACTCATCCCTATCATGTGATTTCCAGTAAATCACTAGCCTTTGCCTTTAAATCAGTTTTTTTTTTCCATCCATTAAAATAAACAAGCAAACAGCTCTTCCACATCAAGTACCATGCTGATCAGATGATTTCTTGGAAAAAGTACACTTGCTCCCAGTTCAAAGATGAAGTAATGACCTTTTTGTAAAAAAAATACAAGTGACCAAATAATGCAATGTCTTTCCAAATTTTAAAAGAAAAATACAGTTTGTGAAAATATGGTTTTCCAAGGGGAATCTGCAAACAGAGGCAGAGAATGAAGAAGCTGGATTATTAAAAGAAGCCATTGTGCTCATTCTCTTTTATTTCTGGTCTGTCTCTGGCTGTTTCTGGCCCCAAGAACTTCAGGCAAAAAGGATAATGCAAAATCAGAAGATACAAATCTTTTTGGTGGGTTTTGCTTATCCTTGGCAGAGAAAATACCATTTTAAGTTGCAGACAGCATTTCAAGCTGCAGACTTAGAGAAACATTCAGGCTGTTACAAAGCTCACAAGTGTAGTGGCATTGTCACTGGGCTAGTAATCCAGAGGCCCAGGGTAATACTCTGGGGACCCAGGCTTAAATCCTGCCATAACAAAAACAGAATTACCTGGAAAAACTCAGCAGGTCTGGCAGCATCAGCGGAGAAGAAAAGAGTTGACGTTTCGAGTCCTCATGACCCTTCAACAGAACTGAAGACCCTTCTGTTGAAGGGTCATGAGGACTCGAAACTTCAACTCTTTTCTTCTCTGTCGATGCTGCCAGACCTGCTGAGTTTTTCCAGGTAATTCTGCTTTTGTTTTGGATTTCCAGCATCCGCAGTTTTTGTTTTTAAATCCTGCCATGGCAGATGGAGGAATTTGAATTCAATTAAAAGTCTAATGATGACCATGAAACCATCGTCAATTGTTGTAAAAACTCAACTGGTTCACTAAAGTCCTTTAGGGGATGAAATGTGCTATCTTTAGCTGGTCTGGCCTACTCCAGACCCACAACAATGTGTGATTAACTCCTAAATGCCCCTGAACAAGGGAAATTAGGGATGGGCAATAAATGCTGGCCTAGCCAGCGACACCCGTATCCCATGAATGAATAAATAAAAAAGCAGGAAAGCTTTAGAGGCAAGTTTCACTGCAATTGCTGATGAGAATAGCATTGTTAATGTCCAATCTTCCCCTTTTGCAGTATATCCTCTGTATTCTCATGTTGGCAAAAGTGGCTGTGATGCTTTGAATGGGTAATGGCAGGTTTTGCCAGCACAGATGATAAAAGGAAAAAGTATTGCTTTTCCGCTATGACAGTGAAGAATTAGAAGACATTTTTGAAACACTTACACCTGAGCAAAATGACTACGACTCAGCTACAAAGGCACTAGCGTCCTATCTTATGCCCAAGAAAAACACAATATACGAAACAATCATCTTCAGATGCACAAAGCAAGAAGCCAACAAGACAATGGATCAGTCATACCTGCACTTGAGGCAACTAACAACCAAATCTGACTTGGTGATATGGAACAGGTTGAAAGGGAGTGAAAACACAAATCATTGAAGGCTGCCTCTCCAGCCAACTATGCCGGAAAACACTTGAGAAAGAAAGAAACATGTCAGAGCTGTTGAAGCCAGCAAAATCACTATCGCTTTATGAGTCCAGAACTAAGGAAGTTGAAGCTGCCAAATACCACACTCCAAGTTCAACTCCTGTGAACACCATTCATTGCTCAAGTGCCAGGGAATCACCTGCAAAGAAACAAAGTTATGATGCATCTGAACACTGTTTCCACCGTAGCGGTGCTTACCCCAGCAGACAGTGTTCTACTACTAGTAAACAGTGCAAAGCATGTGGAAAACCCAACCACTTTGCTTGTGTTTGTCATATATCAGAAAAATAAACTACCATGAACCTCACTGTTCCCATTATAGAACCCAAGCAATTTTCATTGTATTAAAATCAATGGTGGGTTTAACAATGGGCAGACTGTCAGCCTGATTACCAACCTGGCTGTGAAGATGAAAATATTCCTCAATGTTTTTTCATATCTTCACCATTCTTTCAGAAATGTTGTCATGATAATTGTTCTCTCATAATTGTGACCGCATACTACTCCTTTTCTCACATGCCATTCAACATTGAGGAGCTTCATTAATTCTGAAATAAAATTCTGTTCTTTCAGTCGTAACCATATACATAAACATCATCCCTTGGAGACATTTCAGAAGTTAACTCTCAGGAATTATTTCCATACGAGGAGGAGAAATATTCGATGGGGGCAGAGGTACAACTGTTCAAAAAGAAAGCACTTTCCAAAATGTATGAAAATATTTGAATTGTTTTTCTCTCACATTTCAGGCAGAAAATTTTGCAACTAGAGCCAGAAATATTTGACACGTAATACCCACGTCTAACATATAGGTAACTAAGCTTGCATCTGTCTTTAGCTACAAGCCAGATGTTGCCCAGACCACGGTGACAGGGGAGGAAACTCAGTCACTAGAAGGGTTTAAAATTGATAAGGGGGAGGTATTGAATAAGCTGTCGATATTTAAAGTTGATAAAACACTGGGACTGAATGAGATGCATCCAAGAATATTGAAGGAAATGAGGGTGGAAATTGCAGAGGCACTGGCAATATTCTTTCAATGTTCCCTGGATTTGTGGGAGGTGCAAGAGGGCTGGAGAATTGCAAACATTATGCCCTTGTTCAAAAAATGTTATAAAGATCTGCCCTGCAAGAGACTTGATAGGAGTTTTCAAAATCATGAGGGGTCTGGACAGAGTCAATAGGGAAAAACTGTTCCTGCTCATAAACGGATCGAGAACCAAAGGGCACAGTTTTAAAGTGTTTTGCAAAAGAAACAAATGCTAGGTGAGAAAAACTTTTTCACACAGCAAGTAGTTAGGGTTTGGAATGCACTGCCTGGAAGTGTGGAGGAGGCAGGTTCAACTGAGGCATTCAAGAGGACATTGGATAGTTATTTAAATAGAAACAATGTGCAGGGTTACAGGGAAAAGGCAGAAGATTGGCACGATGGGCCGAATGGCCTCCTTCTACACCATAACAATTCTGTGATTATGTGATAATGCGACTCAGTTGATTGCATGATAACGAGGAAAGGTCAATTTTGGGAAATTACCTACTGGGAAGTAATGGGTGCTCTCTCCAGTGTACTTCAATTATAAGGGGCAATAAACCATTGGAACATACCTGTGATTTCCTGCAGGCACTCTACTATTTATTTAGGACTGTTTAATGGCTTCAGTAGCAGGTCTGAGTATTTTACCTCTCAGGGAGTTAACACATACTGCCCTATAACCAGCTATATAATATAAAGCATCCTGGATATAAAAAGTTTCCACTGATCTGTCTATTCATATCTTGGCGCAAACATTTCTTTGATTCTCCAAAAGTAAACCAAAGAAACATTTGGTGTGATGGTACCAGATGTAATTAATAAGCCACAGTTTAGCAAGGTCATTAAACATCAAGCCAAGCACTATGAACACACAAACAATGAGCAGAAGCAGGCCATTCAGCCCCTCGAGACTGCTCGGCCATTTAATAAGATCATAGCTGATTTGATAGTAACCTCAAATGTGCATCCTACCTACCACCTATCACCTCCTTGCTAACCAAGAATATATCCACCTCTTCCTTAAAAATATTCAAAGACTCTGCTTCCACTGTATTTTCAGGAGGAAGAAAATTCCAAGACTCACGACCCTCAGACAAAAAAAATTGCCTTATCTCCGTTTTAAATGGGCGACCACTAATTTTCAAACAGTGAACCCAAGTTCAAGATTCTCCCACAAAAGGAAACTTCCTCTCTACATCCAGCCTGTCAAGTCCCCACAGGATCTTAAATGTTTCAATCAAGTCCCCTCTTATTCTTCTAAGCTCCAGCGGATACAAACCTAGCCTGTTCAACCTTTCCTCTTAAGACAACCAGCCCATTCCAGGTATTAGCCTGGTAAACCTTCTCTGAACTGCTTCCAATGCATTTACATCCTTCCTTAAATAAGGTCACCAATTCTGTACACAGTACTCCAGATGTGGTCTCACTAGTGCTCTGTATAACTGAAGCATAGTCTCCCTACTTTTGTATTCAGTTACCCTCACAATAAATTGTAACATTCTATTAGCTTTCCTAATTACTTGCTGTACCTATATATTAACCTTTTGCGATTCATGCACTAAGACACGCAGATGCCTCTGCATCTCAGAGCTCTGCAATCTCTCACCATTCAGATAGTATGCTTCTATCTTATTCTTCCTCTCAAAATGGACAATTTCGCATTTTCCATATTATACTCCATTTGCCAGATCTTTGCCACTCGCTTAACCTATCTATATAAGACCATAAGACATAGGAGCAGAAATTAAGCCATTCGGCCCATCGAACCTGCTCCGCCATTCAATCATGGCTGATCAGTTTCTCAATCCCATTCTCCCACCTTCCCCCCGTAATCTTTGATCCCCTTACCAATCAAGAACCTACCTATCTTGGTCTTAAATACACTCAATGACCTGGCCTCCACAGCCTTCTGTGGCAATGAATTCCATAGATTCACCACTCCTCATCTCTGTTCTAAAAGGTCTTCCCTTTATTCTGAGGCTGTGCCCTCAGGTTCTAGTCTCTCCTACTAATGGAAACATCTTCCCCACGTCCATTCCATCCAGGCCTTTCAGTATTCTGTAAATTTCAATCAGATCCCCCCTCATCCTTCTAAACTCCATCGAGTATAGACACAGAGTCCTCAAGCGTTCCTTATATGTTAAGCCTTTCATTCCTGGGATCATTCTCATGAACCTCCTCTGGACCCTCCCCAGGGCCAGAACATCCTTCCTGAGATACAGGGCCCAAAATTGCTCACAATATTTTAAACGTGATCTGACCAGAGCCTTATAAAGCCTCCGCAGCACATCCCTGCTTTTATATTCTAGTCCTCTCGCAATAAATGCCAACATTGCATTTGCCTTCCTAACTACCTACTCAACCTGCAAGTTGAGAATCCTGGACTAGGACTCCAAAGTCCCTTTGCACTCCAGATTTCTGAATTCTCTCCCCATTTAGAAAATAGTCTATGCCTCTATTCTTTCTATCAAAGTGCATGACCTCACAATGCCCCATGTTGTATTCCATCTGCCACTTCTTTGCTCATTCTCCTAACCTGTCCAAATTCTTCTGCAGCCTCTCCGCCTCCTCAATACTACCCGTCCCTCCACCTATCTTTGTATCATCTGCAAACTTAGCCAGGATGCCCTCAATTCCTTCATCTAGATCATTAATGTATAAAGCGAAAAGTTGTGGTCCCAACACTGACCCCTGCGGAACTCCACTAGTCACCGGCCGCCATCCTGAGAAGGACCCCCTTATCCCCACTCTCTGCCTCCTGCCAGACAGCCAATCTTCTATCTATGCTAGTAGCTTGCCTCTAACACCATGGGCTCTTATCTTACTGAGCAGCCTCCTGTGCGGCACCTTGTCAAAGGCCTTCTGGAAGTCCAAATAGATAACATCCATTGGCTCTCCTTTGTCTAACCTACTCATTACCTCCTCAAAGAATTCTAACAGATTTGTCAGGCATGACCTCTCCTTGATGAAACCATGCTGACTTTGCCCTAGTTTACCTTGCACTTCCAAGTATTCTGAAATCTCATCCTTAATAATGGACTCTAAAATCTTACCAACGACCGAGGTCAAGCTAATCGGCCTGTAATTTCCTGCCATTTGCCTCACTCCCTTCTTAAGCAGGGGGGTCACATTAGCGATTTTCCAGTCCTCTGGGGCACTCCTTGACTCCAGTGATTCCTGAAAGATTACCACTAACGCCTCCACTATCTCTTCAGCTATCTCCTTCAGAACTCTGGGGTGTTATCCATCTGGTCCAGGTGATTTATCCACCTTCAGACCTTTCAGTTTTCCTAGCACCTTCTCCTTGGTAATGGCCACCGAACTCACCTCTACCCCCTGACACTCTTGAACTTTGGAGATGTTACTCATGTCTTCCACCGCGAAGACTGACGCAAAGTACCTATTCAGTTCCTCTGCCATTTCTTTGTTCCCCAGTACTACTTCTCCAGCGTCATTTTTCAGCGGCCCAATGTCCACTTTTGCCTCTCTCTTATCCTTTATATATCAAAAAAAACTCTTGCAATCTTCTTTTATATTACTAGCTAGTTTACCCTCATATTTAATCTTCTACCTCCTTATTTCTTTTTTAGTTGTCCTCTGTTGGTCTTTGTAGGCTTCCCAATCCCCTGGTTTCCCACTGCTCTTCGCCGCATTGTATGCTTTCTCTTTAGCTTTTATGCTGTCCCTGACTTCCCTTGTCAGCCATGGTTACCTCGTCCTCCCTTTAGTATGCTTCTTCTTCCTAGGAATGAATTTTTGCTGTGTCTCCCAAATTACTCCAAGAAACTCCTGACATTGCTGTTCCACTGTCTTTCCTGCTAGGCTTATCTCCCAGTCAATTCTGGCCAGCTCCTCCCTCATGCCTTTGTAGTTACCTTTATTCAACTGTAATACTGTTACATCTGATTCCAGCTTTTTCCTCTCAAATTGCATGGTAAATTCTATCATATTATGGTCACTTCCTCCTAAGGGTTCCTTCACCTTAAGCTCCCTTATCAAATCTGCCTCATTACACATCACTAAATCTAGAATTGCCTGTATCCTAGTGGGCTCCACCACAAGCTGCTCCAAAAAGCCATCTCATAGACATTCCACAAATTCCTTTTCTTGGGATCCACTACCAACCTGATTTTCCCAGTCTACCTGCATATTGAAATCCCCCATGATCACTGTAACCTTTCCTTTCTTACACGCCTTTTCTATCTCCTGGTGTGTCTTGTGCCCCACATCCTGACTACTGTTCGGAGGCCTGTACATGACTTCCATTATGGTTTTTTTACCCTTGCGGTTCCTCAACTCTACCCACACAGATTCTACATCATCTGACCCTACGTCATTTTTTGCTATCAACTTAATTTCATTTCTTACTAACAAAGCAACCCCACCCCCTCTGCCAACCTGCCTATCTTTTCGATAGGATGTATATCCTTGGATATTTAGCTCCCAGTCCTGATCCCCTTGCAGCCATGTCTCTGTAATGCCCACCACATCATACCTGCCAATTTCAATCTGCACCACAAGCTCATTTACCTTATTTTGTATCCTGCGTGCATACAGATACAACACCTTCAGTCCCCTTTTCCCGTCCCCTTTCCCATTGTCATCCCTTTATCTGATGTGCTTGAAGTTAGAGTCCTAGCCCTTTCCAAACACTCCATCCTATTTTGTGTTCTGGAGACTTTTTTAGCCTCTCCTGGGCTCTCCTTTCTTTTCAGTTTTTTCATAATTTTCCATGAAGTTGAATCCACCCCCCACACACCAACCTGCTGCTTTGTTTCCCATTAGTTATACTTCTTGGAGTTTTACCCTTCCCTTCCCCCCTCACTTTCTAGTTTAAAGTCCTGTTGACCACCCTATTTACCCTTTTCGCTAGAACATTGGACCCATATTGGTTCAGGTGGAGACCGTCCCAACGGTACCGATCCCTCCTGTTCCAATTCTGATGCCAGTGCCCCACGAAATGGAACCCCTCTTTCCCGCACCACTCCTTTAGCCACGTGTTTACTTCCCTCATTCTCGTGTCCCTATGCCAATTTTCACGTGGCTCGGGTAGTAATCCGGAGCTTATAACCCTTGAGGACCTGTTCTTTAATTTAGTTCCTAGTTCCTGATAATCCCCAAACAGGTCCTCTTTCCTAGTCTTACCTATGTTATTTGTCCTGACATAGACCACAACAACTGGATCCTCCCCCTCCCTCTCCAATATCCTTTCAAGCCAGTCAGATGTCCCTCACTCTAGCACCAGGTAGGCAACATACCATGCGGGACTCTCGATCCTGCTTACAAAGGATGCTATCAACTCCCCTAATTATAGAATCCCCTACAACTACCACTTGTCTTTTTGCTCCTCCCTCTTGAAAGGCCTCCTGTGCCACTGTGTCGTGGTCAGCTGGCTCGTCCTCCCTACAGCCCTGTTCCTCATCCATACAGGGAGCAAGTACCTCGTATCTGTTGGACAAGGTCAAGAGCTGAGGCTCCTCTGTTCCTGAACACAGGATCCCTCTACCTGCCTCACTTGCAGTCACACATTGCTGACCCTGACCACTGACCGAACTTAAGGTACTTAATCTACCGGGTGTGACCGCCTCCTGAAACAAAGCGTCCAGGTAATTCTCCTCCTCCCGGATGTGCTGCAACATCTGGAGCTCGGACTCCAGCTCATCAATTCTGAGCTGGAGTTCCTCCAATAACCATTGTATCCTCCTTACGTCCTCTTCACAACTTACTTTCCTACCTGTCTTTGTGTCATTAGTAAATTTGGCAACCATCCCATCTATCCCTTCATCCAAGTCATTTATATAAAGTGTAAACAGCTGAGGCCCCAGCATTGATCCCTGTGGCACTATCACTGGTTATATCTTGCCAACCTGAAAAAGACCCATTTATGCCTACTCTCTGCATCCTGAGCCAGCCAATCTTCTATCCATGCCAGTATGTTACCCTTTATACCATGAGCTTTAATTTTCCACAATAACCTTTGATATGGCACTTTATTAAATGCCTTCTGAAAATCTAAATACAGTACATCCCCTTTATTCATAGCACAATGTTACTTCCTCCAAGTACTCCAATAAATTGATTAAACATTATTTCCCTTTCACAAAACCATGTTGACTCTGATTACATTGAACTTATCCAAAGGTCCTGCTATAGCTTATTTAATAATAGCTTGCAACATTTTCCCTATGAAGGATGTTAAGCTAACTGGCCTGTGGTTTCTCACTTTCAGTCTCCCTCCCTTTTTGAACCTTCCCCGAATCTAGGGATTTGCGGAAAATTAAAACAAATGCATCAACTATCTCAGTGGCCATTTCTTTTAAGACCCTAGGATGAAGTCCATCAGGACCTGAGCACTTGTCAGCCCAACAGTGCCACTTCTCTGGTGATTGTAATTTTCCTGAGTTCCTCCCTCCCTTCCATTTCCTGATTTATAGCTGCTTCTGGGATGTTATTTCTATCCTCTATAGTGAAGACTGATGCAAAGTACCTGTTCAGTTCATCTGCCATTTCCTTGTTTTAGATTATCAATTCTTCAGACTCACTATAGGACCAATGCTCATTTTGTTAAGAAGTTTCTTTTCAAAATATTTATAGGCACTCTTACTATATTTATATTTCTGGCTAGTTTTCTCTCGTACTCTAATTTTTCCTTCCTTATTAATCTTTTAATCATCCTTTGCTGATAATTCTATTTTGTCCAGTTTTCTGGCCTTCCACCTCCTTTTGCACAATTTTATGCTTTTTCTTTAAGTTTGATACTATCTTTAACATTTCTAGTTAACCACGGATGATGTGTCCATTCCTTGGACATTTTCTTACTCATTGGACTGTATCTATTCTGTGTATTCTGACATATTCCCTTAAATGTTTGCCACTGCGTCTCTATTGACCTACCCCTTAACCTAATTTGACAATTCACTTTAGCTAGCTGTACTTTCATGCCCTCATAATTGCCCTTACTTAATTTAAAAACATAGTTTCAGACTCACTCTTCTCTCCCTCAAACTGAATGTAAAATTCAATTATATTATGATTGCTGCTATTAGGGGCGATTTCACTATGAGATCATTAACTAATCCCATCTTGTTGCACAATACCAGGTCTACTATAGCCCACTCTATATTCTGTACCTGAAATTTGTCATAAACCTTTTTTTTCCTATTTTATTTTAACCTCTATTTTCTTTGCACCACCCCCCACACCTCCTCACCATACACACCCCTAGACATGCTGGGAGGTGGGAAAGCTGGTAAAATGGTGGTGGAAGGCCACCAGGAGGGGAGCCTGATATTTTCTCACTGCCATGGCATATTACCAATGGCAGGCACTTCAGTGGCACAGCTGCACACTTGGTGGCCAATAAAGTCAGTTAAGGGCCCAATACATTCACTTCCTGCTCCTACCAGCATTTTACCAGTGTTGGGAGGGGCCGCCACCATGTGGAAAAGCTGCCAGGTAACCTCTGATGGACTCCCAATGGATTCCTGGGGGATGAGGGTCCTTCTTTATGGTCACTCCATGACCCACAGAGGGGCTACTGGAAGTAATAGTTGATCCAGTGGCTGTAGTGCCTCCATTGGAGAGTGCTCCCTCAAAATTGTCAGGGCCTACCTATCTGGCACTCAAGAACTTACCTTCTCTTTGAGGTTATCTCAACATGGAGGTGCATGTCCTTCATCCTGCAGCCTCCATTATGGCCATCTCTGACAGTGGTGTTGCTGAGGCTGCTGAGCTGCCAGTCCTCTGATTTGGCTGGCAGCTTTCGGAGACAGGCCGCTGTCCACGATTGGATGGCAGCCCTGGCAGTGGCCTCTTACTTAGCCGGCAGAAGTAAAATAGTGCCCACAATGAGATCAGCAATGGACCACTTACCTTCACCGTTCCTTCTTATGGGAATATGTTTGAAGTGCACTTGAGCTATCTCTAGTTTGAAGGTCTGACATTGCTCATTTGCTGTTCTTCTGGCCAATCTTTATTTCCATCCAGCTGTGCTAAATCCCTTCTCACATCACTACAATCAATTCTCTTCCCATTGGGTATTTATACCTTTAATTATTCTTTATTCCTTTCCATAAACTTTAAACCTAACTCTATTATGATCACCATTATCCAGTGCCAGGATTTTACCTATGGCCGGTGGGCTGGGCGGGAGTGGGCGCAGGTGGATGCAGCCCCCGAGAACAACAGGAAGGGGCGGGCAATGGTGGGAAGCCAATGACCGCCGGGTCCGATGGTGACCCAGAGGCCTATTCAAACACGACGCAGGCAGCCATCCTATGACTGCCACTGATGTCAATCTTTTGATTATCTGCTCCTACCACTGCTTGCTTGTCCCTACAACCATACCACCCCCCTCCACTTCTCTCCCCCCACCCAAACCCCAAACACCCCTCCCCCCCCACCTTAAAGCAGCTTATATTTCACCCCTCTCCTTGGATTCAACCAGTTCTGCTGAAAGGTCATGAGGACTCGAAACGTCAACTCTTTTCTTCTCCGCCGATGCTGCCAGACCTGCTGAGTTTTTCCAGGTAATTCTGTTTTTGTTTTGGATGTTGGATAGCGCTCTCGGAGGGCAGGCCAGGCGGGAGGGCTATCGGCCCTGAGGTTTTCGGATGAGTGCCCCGCTGCCCTCCTTGAGGAGGTGGCAGCTTGCCGCAAGATCCTTGTGCCACTTGCTCGGATGATAAACCCTTCATCCCAGGAATCAGTTGAATGAACCTTCCCTGAGCAGTTTCTAATGATCATTTAACAATACCCCCCCTTTTAACAATACGTGCCTGGGAGGAGGTGGCAGAACAGGTCAGCTCCCAGGATGTGGTGAGACCCGGTTGGGTGTAGTGCCACAAGCGGTTTAATGACTTCTTGCAGTCTGGAAGGGTGAGTACCATGTTGGCATGGGTCACTTAGCACAGCGGCTAGGTCGGCCTCACCCCGGCCACCCTCCACACACCACCCCCAACTCCGAATTTTGTTTTTGCATTCATTCATTCACAGGATGTGTGCTTCGCTGGGTGGGCCAACATTTATTGCCCATCCCTAGTTGCCCCTGAGAGGGTGGTGCTGAGCTGCCTTCTGGAATCACTGCATGTGGTGCAGGAACACGCACAGTGCTGTTAGGGGGCGAGTTCCAGGATTTGGACCCAGCGACAGTGAAGGAACAGCAAAACATTTCCAAGTCAGGATGCTGAGTGACTTGGAAGTGAACTTCCAGGTGGAGGTGTACCCATCTATCTGCTGCCCTTGTCTTTCTAGGTGG
Organism: Carcharodon carcharias; assembly: GCF_017639515.1. Taxonomy (NCBI): domain Eukaryota; kingdom Metazoa; phylum Chordata; class Chondrichthyes; order Lamniformes; family Lamnidae; genus Carcharodon; species Carcharodon carcharias. The sequence continues at coordinate 175,871,137 of NC_054468.1, read as the reverse complement.
TAGTGTTCGTGGGTTTGGAAGGTCTTACAGTGTGAGTGGCACATGTGATGGAGGTAGCATCTGGGCAAGGGGGTCAGCCCTGACTGCTTGGAATGAATGTATGGCGGCTCCAGGGTCATGAATCGGATGAGCCCTGCAATGTTTCACTCAGGTGGGGTTGGCCAGGCTGCAATGGCAATGCAGGTACAGGGTGGACTAATCTATGCTCCTCTCTCCTTTCAGGAGAAGACAGCACACAATAATGCAGAGCGGCTGCGGACTGGCGGAGGGGCGGCTGCGGACTGGTGGAGGGAGCCCCACCTTCTCATCATCACCAGATACGAGCAGGAGGCACTCGAGCTGGAGAGGCGCCATGCGCCCAGGTCAACCAGCCTAGGTGAGGTTGGGGTGCTGCTGGGAGATAATAGCGCCGTGCACAGAGGTCACAATGTCTGTGAGTGCAAACATTCCACTGTTGACTTTATATCGATTTCAGCATCCAACATGGGATCCTCATTGATAATGGAAGGAGGAGTGCATCCTGATCCGGGTGCCAGGCATGCACATTAACAGTGTAACAACTTCTACTAATCAAATGTCCTGGTTCTTTCTTTCAGCCTCACCGGAGCATGCCCACGCTCATGAGGCAGAGAGACCGTTGCTGACCCCTGAGGGCCCAGGAGCTATAAACGCATCAGCATCACACCCTCTCAGCCAGGCAGTGCAGATACCACAACCTCAGTGGGGATAAGATTGTCAGTTAGTATCTCGGTGCACAGCGGTGAGGGCACTTCACACTCACTTGAGGTGCAGGCAGAGACAGAGAGTGCCCATGGCACCAGCTCTCGGAGGACTGCTGGGGACCAGGACAATGCTCAGTCAGTGGCTGATGATGTGCCTCTGAAGTCGTCCCTGAGGCAGCAGATGCTGGAAGTCAAGCAGGATGTGCAGGAGGATCTGGCAGAGATACATGAGGGAATGCGTGCCATGGTCTCCATTGTGGAGGAGTCCATGCAAAGCATAAGCAACGCAAAGTGTCTCATGGCCGAGCGCAATGCCTCCGCCATGGAGAGAGTGGTGACTCTCATGGAGAGGCTCCTCCAGGAGAACAATCAGGGGTTCCTGGGGATGCGCTCAGACCTGCAAGCCCTCACACTGGCAATGACCTCAAGTGGCCAGTGTCAGTGTGGGAGATGGATTGGACACCCAGTATCCCAGCTAGGTGCCTGTCCAACAATAGTGAACAGGGAGGTCCAGAGCAACCTCACGTTGGCGTATGAGCTGCTTGTTGTCTCTGTGGACTCCTCTCAGGGCACCCTGGATGAGGGCAGCAGCTCCTCCGCCCTTCTGCCAGTGACCATGGCATCCGATGAGGCTGCAGCGACCAGGCAGATGCCAGCCGTGCCATTGGCCGCGCTCTTCCAGTCAGGGCCAGCACAGGCTCCATGGGCCAGAGGACGCCCGCCAAGGTCATCAAGGCCAACAAGACAGCAGAGTGAGCAGGCTGTCTCAAATGCTGGTGCCAGTGAAGGGGGAGTGCCTGGATGTAGCACCCGCAAACATAAATCACCTTAGGCACAACACGGGCTTATCACTAGTGGTTTTATTTTGCCCAACATTAAAGTTGTTTTTAATTAGGTGTGCTGTTCAACACCTTTTAATAGACTGATTTCTGTATGCCAAGTTGCCAATCATTAAACGTGTTGGTTCTCAACAAGCCTCTGGGTGCTGCGGGTGAAGGGGAACACATGATGTTATAAGTGACTTGTTTGATATTGAGTTTTATTGACAAGACACATAGTTAATGTTCCTAACCAGGCAAATGTTGCTCTCAGGTATCGAGTATGGAGCCTGCAGCCCTGGCATATGTTGGTGGTTCATCCTTAGTAGGCTAGCTGAAGGAGCATTAGATCAAAGCCTCTCAGATGTCTCTGTGACCCTGGAGGTTGCCCAGGTCGGCGTCTATCCCCTCAGCTTTCTCCTGAGTGTGCTTGTCTTCGAACTCACTACTGGACTCATCAGCAGCAGCCAGATCATCTGCTTCAACATCTTCTTCCTCCACTGTGTCCGTCCTTTCCAGCGCCTGATTGTGGTGAGTGTAGCATGCAACCACTATCAGTGACACATGATCTCGGGGATATTGGAGTGCACCCCCTGAACGGTCCAGGCATTGGAAGCACAGTTTGAGAAGACCGATGGTTCTCTACCACAGCCCTTTTGGAGGCGCGGCTCCTATTGTACCGCTGCTCGGCCTCTGTTCTTGGGTGGTGGAGAGGCGTCATGAGCCACCTTTTGAGGGGATAGCCCTTGTCACCCAGCAGCCATCCATCAAGCCGGGCTGGAGCACTGAAGAATCCCAGCACCTGGGAGTGTCTCAGGGTGTAAGCTTCATGGGAGCTGCCTGGGTACCTTGCACAGACTTGTAGAATCAGCATCCTGTGATCACACACTATCTGCATGTTCATGGAGTGGAAGCCCTTCCTGTTGACGAAGGCACCGGGCTCACCTGCTGGCACCTTGATGGCCACATGTGTGCTGTCTATTGTACCCTGAACGCAGGGGAAGCCAGCAATGGCCGCAATGCCTCTGGTTCGCTGTGTCTGGCTGGTCTCATCCATGCGGTTGTGAATGAAAGTCAATGCATGCCTGAACAGAGCGTCTGTAACCTGCTTGACAGAACTGCAAATAGCTGATTGGGAGAATCCGAAAGATCACCCACCGACCCCTGGAAAGAGCCAGAGGCATAGAAGTTGAGGGCAGCTGTAACCTTCAGTGCCACTGGCATGCGGTGTCCGCCCACACAGTTGAAGCTGATCTCAAAGCCGATCATTTGACAGATGGAGGTCACTGTCTCCCTTGAGAGATGGAGCCTCCTTTGGCACTGCACCTCAGAATTATTGAGGTAGCTGCATCGCCTGTAAACCCTGGCAGCAGGATAGTGGCATCTTCTGCAGCCCCTTCCGCCTTGTACTTCCTGTTAGCCCTCCGTCCCTTGTGCCTCAGCCTCTCCTCCAACAAGTGGCTCCCCTGGAGGCTGAATATGGATTCCTGGCCTCCTCCCCCTTCTGGCCCTCTCTTCCTCCTCAGAGGAGGTGCCTCCAGCAGAGAGTACAATTCCCATTCTGAGGGTAAGTGAAGGCTGACTGATACCTGGAAGGCCCCAAGTGTCATGATTCCTCCAGAGTCCAGAACTGAAGCCTGTTATTTCTGTTAAAGCAGCTCTGAAGAGAATTGAAGTTGTCCTGTTCACACAAGCAAGTAGCAATAAGTAATTAACTAAAGTTATAACTACTTGCATCAGTGAGCCCACTCACCTCTCTTATCCTGCCCGTAGATGAGGTTTTTAAAAATGTGACCTATTCGCCTGCCCTGAACTGACGCACGAAAATTGCACAGGCTGCGAGAAAGCATTCTCAATTGCCTCAAGGGCCTTAATTGGCCCGTTAATTAATGGCGGTCGTGCCTCAGAACTCAGTGCCAGCCTTCCAAAATATTGCGGTGACGTCAGGATGCACTTCTGACATCATCGTGTGACATTTCACACATCGGCGCGTTGGGCCCTCCCCCACATAACGACCCGAAAATTCTACCCCAGATGTTTTCCAACTGCAACACTTTTCAAACTTCATTTCCCAGAATTTGATCCTCCTGCCTCGTTGGGCTCGAAACAAACATATTAAAGAAGTTCTCCCGTACACATTTTAGGAATTCATGTTAGGGGTACATCAGTTGGTTTCAGTTCCGCCTGGTTAACAAGGGGAAAATTGTGTGGGGTTCTTCTCCTGATTGCTAATCAAGAACCTCTATTTAAAGCGTATGCGAATGATTTTACCCTTTCCTGTCCCTACTGACCCTTCCAATCTCGCCTCACCAACGCTACTGACTTTCATCCCCACCCTTTCAATCTCCCAGCTCCAATTCTTCTGATCTTCCCCTGCCTCCCTTTCCTTTCATATTCCTCCTTCCCATTCTCTTGCTGTGGCCTGGAACCAAAGGCCCACCTGCCCGACAATGAAACCAGAGTTGGAACAAAACCTGGCAAATCCTTGGAGGGACAGCTGCTGTGTGGAAGACATGAATGCTTTTCCAGCACACCTTGTTGCCCAGCCTACCAATCTAACCTGCTTCCCCGCCACAATCAGCCTTTCACCCCCATGCAATCAAACATCCTCCCCATGAAACACAATCTTGTCCTAAGCAACAATGCCACCCAACTCCGAGCCATGATCTCCAACTAACTTGGCCTTTCCAATCAACTCTCCCACCCCTAATATTCCTAACACTCCCTCATACCTCTGCACTCCCTGGCTGTAGCTGCCAATCCATCCGATGTCCCTACTGATCCTTCCAATCTCGCCTCACCAACGCTACTGATTTTCATCCCCACCCTTTCAATCTCCCACCTCCAATTCTTCTGATCTTCCCCTGCCTCCCTTTCCTTTATATTTCTCCTTCCCTCCTTTCCATTCTCTTGCTGTGGCCTGGAACCAAAGGCCCACCTGCCCGACAATGAAACCAGAAGAGTGGATAGTTAAAATCAGCTGTTGGACCCACCTGCTGACGTCCCAAGCTGATCCCACAATCTACGATTTTAACTTGCTCTTTGGATCAGGGGAGAACACTTGCCAGAAATCCCTTCTTCCAATATGCCGCTGGAGGCCCAATTACATAATCAAGACCCAACTGGTATTTTAACTGTGGGCCTGAATGGGGAAAACACTGTGGCATTCTCACCAATTCAACATAGAGGAAAGAGGATTGGGGGGCAGAAGCAACCTCAATAGTTAAGTCTTATGCCTTTTACTTTTCTTGTTGGGCCCAACAGAAGCAGAAGTGTTTTCCCAAGTCTTACGGAATGTTTAGACCTCCCCTGCATCAAAGTCCCTCTCCTCCAGCTGTGAGGCCCTCCTGAGACTCCCCTCTTGTAACTTACTGACAGGCACCTTTCCTTTGGTTCCTGACAATGATCTCCTGCCACCTGACACTGTGTTCCAGCCACTGGCCAGCCATACCATCTTACCATCTGAATGGGAAACAGGAGCATGCAGATGAGGCCTGGGAGTTAAAATAACAATGTTGTTCCCTACATGACCAACAATTAGAAAGAAATATACCTAAAATTGTTGTTGTAACTCCAGACATGAGTTGTAGCCACTTGAGTTTCACTTGCCAAGTCACTAAAGAAGAATTTACAGCTGGCCCTACACATGTCTTTCAAGATACAGTTTCCTGTCAATTTCTATGGAAATAGTAGGCCATTGAAAATGGCAACCTTTTTTCAAAAAGACAGGCTCATCCAAAGCTGAAGTGATCAAATTGAGTTGCAGTAGGCCTGAAATAATTCATTTTGAGACGTTTCAGGACTACGAATCAGTATGATAGGTAAACAGGGTATAGCCTTACCTTAGAACAACTTGAGAGAAAATTTCCTCTGATTGTTATGCATTAGTAGCATTTTTAAACAAGGCCTGTCAAGTGATTAATAAATGAATTGCCATTAATCTCATGACTAATCATTTTAATCTTGGGCTTTGGGTGCATACTTAATTCATCAGTTACTTCAACCATTGTTTTATCATCATCCAGTAAAACCTGGAACAAAAACCCAGGTGATTTTTTCTGTTTTCAGTTAACATACTATGACACAAAGAAATCAGATAAAATAAAATCCATTTGTGCATCAGGAATAGATTTATTACTGAAGCATGAGCTATTAAAGGAAGATAATTTTATAAGGAAATAGAGAAGACTTACCCCTCTTCACCTGCTGTAAATTTTAAATTGTATGTTTGTCTTTTTCTCTAATATTGTTCTATTCTATTTGCCCCTCATTTCTGAAGTAAATAGCTTTCACATGCCCCTATTCTTTAGGTGCCCTGCTCCTTCTGTCTATTTAAAGTGGAAAGGTACATATAAATGTTTTAAATCCCTGAATTTCCATGAGGTACTCCTGATACACCATCATATCTTTGGTCAAAGGTCAGCAGCAACTCTGAAGTAATGATGTAGATAGCCATTTATTCTGGCCACAAATTTCCCAAAGTTGCTGCCGCTCCCTGCTGCAACTTCACCAGAAGTGTGGCAGTAATCCCATTTACAGTTGCAGAGCAGGAGCAGCTCCCAGGAAATTCCCAGCCACTGCTCCTTTGGAGGTTTCAGTGATCTCCTGCTAGAGAACCCTGGTGGAAATCGTTGCTAGCTACATTAACAAAGCCTCACTCATTTGAAATCTTCTCAAGCTTCACTTGTTACATTGGGGCCAATGATGCAGCTGCAGATTTTTAACAATTATTCTTTCATGAGATGTGAGTGTTGCTGGCAAGGCCAGCATTTGTTGTTCATTCCTTATTGCCTTTGAACTGAGTGGCTTCAAGCCATTGAAGAGTCAATCACATTACTATGGATCTGGAGTCATATGTAGGCCAGACCAGGGAAGGATGGTAGTTTCCTTTCCTAATGAACATAATGACAATCAATAGTAATTTCATAGTCACCATTATCAAGATTAGCTTTCAATTCCAGATTTTATTAAATTCCACCAGCTGCCATGGCAACCAACATGCTCCAAGGAGGAGGTTATAAACTGGATTAGACTTTTGATTTTATTTTAGTAGGATTTAGTGTGCTTGCCCAACTTGGCTATTTTGCACTAGCATGTGAACAGAAAAGAAGCCATGTTGATATTGCTAACCTTTTGTAACAAACTAACCCAATACAATACTGGGAAGTAGCCATCAACCAGCAACAGGCGATTGTATTAGAAAGAAGTACCTCAATTACCTGTGATAGAAAGATAAGTGATTAATAATCAATGGCCAGTAAGAAGTCAGATTATATCATGTTTCTGTATTTTTCCAGTGACGTCTCTATGAAAAAATTAAAAGTGCTGTCACAGTCTGGGAATAAGAAAGCCTAAGTTCCTGGGATCCTCCCTGTCAGGAACACACCAACCTTGACTGCCGAGGTTCTGACCTTAATGAATGGAATGCTTGCAAAGGCACTAAGATAATAAACATAACCTAAGGAAGGCATAGGATTTAAGACAATTTGCGCAATTAGTTATTAATTATTAATTAATGGAATTAAACTAACAACATTATTGACAATTAACTATTTCCAACAACATTCACTAAAATGAGGTTACAACACCTTTTGGTAATTTAAAAAAGGGTTACCATCTTTGTGTGCGCTAAGTGAGGAGAAATTGGTTTAGGTCTCTAGAGACTGTTGAGAGTTGTCATGTCAATGTGGAGATTGTGTTTGTAGTACTGGGCCTGGGCAGATAAGAGTTACCCTGCCAGTGTAGATCCCAAGGAAAGTATCGTGCCCTTTGGAGGCATTTGAGAACTGCCCTGTCAACAGAAAGAGTTGAGGTTGTTGTCTGATCCTTTTAGATTGAAAGCTTGAAAGCTTTGGAGTTTCATGGATAAGTATATTTTATCTTTATTTTCCCTTATTACTTAGTTGGTAAATCTTAGTTCATTGAGTAAGTTGGTTGATTACAATGTTGATGATTGATAACTCTTTGAATGATGATTGGATTGGCATTTTATTTTGCTTATGATCATAAACTTTGATATTATTTGCTAATGCAATTTCTGAGTCTTTGCCTGATTTGTCTATGTCCAACTCAAACAGCTTAAAGGGATAATTCAGGATCAAGTAATTAGGCTGCATGCAATAAATGTAATCAAGTATTAATCTTATAAAACCCTGGAAGAAAACTTACAGGGTTTTCTCACTTAAATATTTTAATGAGGCTGCATGCCTCAAAATTTATCTCCAGCTTTGGTCGGACCCTGGCAGCTTTGTTTCCCGAGTTGGAACAAAACCTGGCAACTCCTTGGAGGGACAGCTGCTGTGTGGAAGACATGAATGCTTTTCCAGCACTCCTTGTTGCCCAGCCTACCAATCTAACTTGCTTCCCCGCCACAATCAGCCTTTCACCCCCACGCAATCAAACATCCTCCCCATGAAACACAATCTTGTCCTAAGCAACAATGCCACCCAACTCCGAGCCATGATCTCCAACTAACTTGGCCTTTCCAATCAACTCTCCCACCCCTAATATTCCTAACACTCCCTCATGCCTCTGCACTCCCTAGCTGCAGCCGTCACTCCATCCGATGTCCCTACTGACCCTTCCAATCTCGCCTCACCAACGCTACTGATTTTCATCCCCACCCTTTCAATCTCCCAGCTCCAATTCTTTTCATCTTCCCCTGCCTCCCTTTCCTTCATATTCTTCCTTCCCTCCTTTCCATTCTCTTGCTGTGGCCTGGAACCAAAGGCCTACCTGCCCAACAACGAACCAACCTCTCAATCAAGCAAAGAGACAAAAAATATTACTTAGATCCAGTCCAGTAAATTATTTAGGACCTAAGAGAAACCCATTCTTCCAGGTTTCCTCAACGCAAGACTGCTCATGTTTCCTTCCTGCCTCTCCATAACTATTGGGCGCTATGTGCATTGGTTAGACCATACCTGGAGCACTGTGAGCAGTTCTGGGCACCACACCTTAGAAAAAATATATTGATCTTGCAGGAAGTGCCAGGTAGATTTACCAGAATATTACCCGGACTCCAAAGAGAGAGCTTTATTTCCTGGAATTTAGAAGGTTGAAGAGTGATTTGATCATAGTTTTCAAGATATTAAGGGAAACAGATAGGGAAGGAAGACTAATTCCATTAGCTGCAGAGTCTAGAACTAGGCAGCATAGTCAAAAGTTGCAGACAGACCCTTTAAGACTGAAACTAGGAAATAAATCTTTAGGCTGAAGGTGCTAGAAGTTTGGAATCTCTTTCACAAATAGCAGTTGATGTTAGATCAATTGTTAATTTTAAAGCTAAGGTTGATGGAAGCTCAAAAATTTACTATTCCAAGCTGCTTACAGAATGAGTTGTAGTCTGATTGATGGAATATCAGAACATAGGAACAGGAGTAAGCCATTCAGCACCTTGAGCCTGCTCCACCATTTAAATAGATCACAGGTAGTTTGTATCTTCACTCCAACTACCCATCTTCGTCTTTAACTCTCAATACCCTTGCATCACAAAAATCCATCAGTTTCAGATTTGAGATTTTCAACTATTCTAGTCTTACCAGCATTTTGGGAGAGCTCCAGATTTTCGCTACCTATTAAATGCTTGCTCACATTACCACTGAACTAGCTCTAATTTTAAGGTAATATCCCTTTCTTCTGGACTCGCCCACCAGAGAAAATAAAAAGGCCAACTGTTTCTGGTGATACAATTCACAAATGACTTAATTATGAATGTTTGGCTGAACTCCAAAACTCTTTACCATTAACCTCATTACCATTAGCTCAGCAGGGATCCATTTTCACAGGTGGAAGCAGTATGTTTGCTTACATCAGCTGACATCTTTATGACATTATAACAAGTCCTTCATTCTTTGAACTCTCTCTCTGCATGTTTATTTGGAAAAAATTAAGGAGCATAAAGTGAGATAAAGCTTCTGTTATTGATACTATAATGGCCCTGGCTGATTGATGCTTTTATAAGGTTGTAAGAGTAGCAGTTTTAGAAAAGAAGATTTCCAAATTCATTAAGTGCATTTCAAGACTTGCCATGGTTATTATATAGTTCATTGGTTCTTTAGTGCCTACTGAGTCAGGGGGCCATGGAGGTGGCATGGGGTATAGAGGTGGCATGGGGGTAAAAAGGAGGCATGGGGCCATGGAAGCAGCATGGGGGCATGGAGTAGACAGGGGGGGCATAAAGGTGTCATAGGGAGTGGGTGAGGGTGAGGGGTTATGAGGGCTGTGGTCTAGAGGATCTAACAACCTTTAATGCAACTGGGAGGAAGTTCCAGAGAAACAAGGTGAGCATTCTAACCTGCATGCCTTGGCACTCACCCACTTCTGTGGCCATCTCCAAACTGCCTCCAGAGATGCCCAGTCCAACTCTATCCCATCTCCCCCACAGCCCCAGAATAAAAATATGGTGGGCGGGGGACCTTTCAAAAGAGATTGCCTGCCAAGTCAGGAAATTTCCTCACTCGAGCTTTCCACATCCATTACAGAATTCCAGCCTGTAATTTCCACTCCTTTGTATTCCAACTGTCTTAAAATAAAGACCAACATCCCATTCACCTTTTTAATTATTTTGCACCTGCCCACTAACTTTTAACAATTGTTGTACATGGAATCTTAAACCCGTCTGCTTATTTACAGTTCCTGGTCTCTCATTATTCAGAAAATACCTTGATCTATCTTTCAGATCCAAACAGTCTCACTTTCCCATAATGAACTCCATCTGCCATTGTTTAGCCCATTCAATTAATCTATCAACGTGCCTTTGCAACTTTCTGTCCCACCTGTAGTCTTTACCATGTCATCTAGCTTCAAGTCATCAGCAAACCTAAAATACGCATCTCTCTATTTCTTCATCCACGTCATTGGGAAAAGCTGAAGCCCCTGTACTGATCTTTGGGGAACTTCACCAGTCACCACTTGCCAATTTGAGCACAAACCCAATATAGTTACTAATCTCAGTGTTTCCTTAGCATTAGATTATTGACTAATTCAGGCTAATTACTACTGTTATTAAATCTAAGATGGCCTGATTTCTTGCTGTTTCAAGAACATATTGTTCCTGTTCCAAATTCTCTCAAGAAATTTGCTTTGCTTGGGCTTGAGCTGTTCAGCTTCTTGCAATTTATGTGAAAATTAAAGTCACCCATTATAATTAATAAGTTTTTGCAACAAATATCTCTGATCTTCACATTTACACTCCTGCTGCTTTGTCATTACTATCTGGAGATCTTTGAACAACTCCCAGAGCAACATTTGTCGTTCTGCGGGTGGGCATGCTCCCAACCTGGTTGGGAGTAAAATAGCGTGCAATATTTCACTTGGCGGGCATGCGCGGGTGCCAGAGTGCTATTAGTTAACAGGCCACTTAAGGCCCTTAACAGTCCAATTCATTGTGATTTTACCTTACCTGGGCGATTTTCTGCTTGTCGCATGGGCAAAATGGGCAGATGCCAGCTGACATTTTCACAAATCTCATCCAAGGATAGGATAAAAATGGTCAGCAGCATTGCCAGTGTGAGTAGTGAGCAGTTTTAGAGATATTTTGCAGCTAGCTGCTTATTGATACTTGGCAGTTTCATCTCTGTTTGGAGATTCATTCTTAGCATTTCTAGACTTCATTTCAGGACTGATTGCTGTCTGCCTGGCCCCCGGAGAATTCAGACCATGTGGACCCTTCCAGGTATCAGAGAGCCTTCCCTTACCCTTGTAATGGGGATTGTGCTCTCTGCTGGAGGCATCTTCTTTGAGGAGGGAAGGGCAGAAGGGGGAGGAGGCCAGGTGTCCCAATGCAGCTTCCAGGTGAGGGACCTGTGGGAAGAGAGGCGCAGGCACAAGGGGTGCAAGGCCAGCAGGAAGTCCAAGGCAGAAGGGGCCGCTAAAGGCACCACTATACTGCTGCCAGGGTTTATAGTGCTGATGCAGCTACCTCAATATATCTGAGCTGCGATGCCAAAGGAGGTTCCACCTCTCAAGGGAGACCATGACCTCTATTTGCCAGATAATTGGGCCTGAGATCAGCTCCAACTGTGTGGGTGGACACCCCATGCCAGTGACTCTGAAGGTCACAGTGGCCCTCAACTTCTATGCATCTGGTTCTTTCCAGGGGTCAGCAGGGGATCTTTTTGGAGTCTCCCAATCAGCTGTCCACTCTTGCACCAAGCTGGTGACAGAAGCTCTGTTCAGACGGGTACTGACATTTATTCTTTACCGTACGGATGATGTCAGCCAGGCTGAGTAAGCCAGGGGCTTTGCAGCAATTGCTGGGTTCTTCCTCATTCAGGGTGCCATTGGCTGCCCACATGTGGCTATCAAGGCACCAGCAGGTCAGTTGGGTGCCTTCATCAACAGGAAGGGATTCCACTCCATGAATATGCAGATAGTGTTTGGCCACAGGGTACAGATTCTGCAAGTCTGTGCAAGGTACCCTGGGAGCTCCCATGGCACGTACATCTTCAGACATTCCCAGGTGCCGAGGCTCTTCAGTGCTCCAGCCCAACTGGATGGACGGCTGCTGGGTGACAAGGGCTATCTGTTGAAGAGGTGGTGCATGATGCTTCTTTGCCATCCACGAACAGAGGCCGAGCAGCGTTACAATAGGAGTCATGCTTCCACAAGGGCAGTGGCATAGTTCTTCTCAAGAGGTTCTTCCAATGCCTGGACCATTCAGGGGGAGCACTACGATGACCAGAGGGGGTGTCACTGATAGTGGTTGCATACTGTGCTCTCCACAATCTGGCACCAGCAAGCAAGGACCCACTGGAGGAAAAGGATCTTAACGTAGCTGCTTAGGTCACAGAGGATGATGAGTCTAGTAGTGAGTCCAAAGAGGAGCTTGGTGAGGAGAACGCTGAGGGTGTGGAACCAGACCTCGATCCAAGGAGGTAGGATCACCAGGGACACCTTGATCCAGTGGTCTTTTAGCCTGACTACCAAAGATCAGCTTCAAACGCATGCCAGGGCTGCCTCCTCCATCTCGGATGTCTGAAAGGACCTTTTCATTTGCAAACAAAGAACACTCAGTATCTGTGCAATAAAGTTCAGAGCCACTTACATCCAGCATTACATACTGGCATACCCTGCATCAATAAAATAGCAAGGCCAAGCATTGCCCATGACGACATAAACAAAATTTATCTCCTTATGACACTTCAAAACTATTTACATAAACGTTTCTGGTCTTCAATCCCAGCCCTATATAGATAAAGTAAACAGAAATTAACATAAAATCACCCATGACCTGGCTATCTTGTGCTCATGGTGCCTTTAACTTACGTTTATGAGTGCTACGTCTAGGTGCTCCCTCTTTGCTGGCAGCAACATTGGAGACAGCATGCTGACTCTGCTGTCCTGTTGACCTTGATGACTTTGGCGTTGTCCTCTGGCCAGTGGAGCCTCTGTTGGCCCCGCCTGGGAGGGAGCGGCCAGTGCCACAGCTGGCATCTCCCAGTCGCCGCAGCCTCATCAGATGCCATGGTCACTGGTGGAGGGGCAGAGGAGCTGCTGCCCTTATCCAGAGCGCCCTGAGAGGAGCCTGCAGAGATGAGAGGAATGCGCCAACATGAGGTTGCTCTGGACCTCCCTACACACCATTGATGGACGGGCACGTTGTTGGGATACTGGGTGCCTCATCTTCCCACACTGACACTGACCGTCGGAGGTCATCGCCTGTGTGAGGGCTTGCAGGTCCGAGTGCAACTCCAGGAACCCCTGATTCTGTCCCTTGAGCCATTGAGGGAGTCACCACTCGCTCAATGAAGGAGGCAGTGCACTCGGACATGACAGTCAACGCAATGCTCACGTTCCTCAAGGACTCCTCCATCATGGAGACCATGACATGCAGACCCTCATGGATCTCTGCCAGATCTTATCGCTCGCCTTGCTGGACATCCAGCATCTGCCACCTAATGGATGATTCCAGAGGCTCATCATCAATCTTCAACTGAACATCGTCCTGGTCCCCAGGAGTCCTCCAACTGCTGGTCCCTGGGCATCCTCTGCATCCATCGGCACCTCAAGTGATTGTGAAGTGCATCACCAATGTGCACCGAGATACTCGCCACCGTTATAATGCCCACCAAGGTGCTGGTATCGACACTGGTGCCTACTTCAGAGAGCGGGTGCAATGCAGGTGAAAATGATGCCTGGTCGTCCTCCAGTGTCAGAGGTGGCCCTTCAGGGTCTGCAGAACATGTCATCAGTTAAAGTCACCACACTGTCACTGTGCATGCCAGGCACCTTAGTGGGACAATAGAGAGCAGCATCATGCTGCCATTGTCGCTCAATGGGGACTCCAGGTTCGAGGCTCACATCAGTGAAAAGACTGCATAAGAATGGTTGCACAATCTGAAACTCTCACCTCTGTGCACTGCACTTTTATCTTTGTCTGGCACCCCCGCCTTTCCGTGCCGAATTGCACAGGGAATGTGCTGGCTCTCAAGCTCTAGGGCTTCCTGCTCAAACCTGCTGAGCAGCAGCAGGTTGGATGGGCCTCTGCTTATTTGCCCATTTAGCTTCATTATGGCTTGTCTTCTCCTGAAAGGACAGAGGAGCATTGATTAGTCCACTCTCTACCTGCAGCACCAATGTAGCCTGGCCAACCCCAGCTGAGGAACTCCTCGCAGGGCACACCCAAGTCATAGCCCTCAAGCCTCAAGGCACTCAGTCCAAGCAGCCAGGGCACACGCCCTTGGTCAGCTCCAGCGTCATTGACAGTTGGCACTCAGACTCTAGCACCCCTGAGGTCCATAGGGGGATAGCCACACCTTAACACATCTGCACACTGACCCATGCTAACACAGTAGTCACCCTTGCTGAGTGCAGCAGGTCATTGAAGTGCTTCTGGCACTGGACCCAGGTGCGCTGCACCATGTCATGGCTGGTCACCTGGCTGCCACCTCCTCCCATGCCCTCTTGGTGAGGTGTAGTGGCCTCCTTCTCCCATCTCTGGGAACAAGGGCATCCCTCCTGGCAGCCACTTTCTCCACAAGGACAAAGAGGCATTTATCAGAAAGGTGGGGGGCTAAGTGCCCACCCGACCTGCCCTCCCGCCTGGCATTTGTAGCCGCACCTCAACTCTATCATTACAACGGCAGACAGAAACCCTTCCCTGGCCTGGGCTATTATAAACCGGCTGCCAGGTCACCATTAGACCCGACGGTCGACAGGCCCAGGCCCCTGCTTGGCCCTTCCTGGCCAGTGCTGATCTTCATTTCACATTGAGCGGGCCTTCATTGGTCCACCAGCATGAGATGGCGGTCGGAGCCCGATCGCAGGCAGCGGTCGGTTTCATAGCCACTCCCAGGCCTGCCTGCTGTGCCCACCTAACAAGGGGAAATCCTGCCTCCACAAAAGTCCTGCATCCTTTTTCTATTTAGAAATTCTACAGCATTTCTATTGCCTGCTCATCTTTACTGATAACCCTTCTGTCTAATACTGCAATAATACCTGTTATAGATATTGCTAATCCTAAGACCCTATCCTTTCTAAAAATCTTTTAATTTGAAAAATGCATCTACCAGTACTGGGGGTTGTTTAGCTCAGATGGCTAGAATGTGATGCAAAATGAGGCCAAAGGCACAGGCCTGGACTGGCTGTGATTGTTCATGGAGACCTACCTTCTCACCTTACCACATGCTTGCAGAGTGGTACCCCTCAGGCAATATATAACCAATTGTCTCTCTCTAATAGAGAGAGATGTTTCTGGTCCCTTCTGAACTATGATTAATTACATTACAGTATCTCCCAATTATGTCGAGCTTGAAAGTAAGGGCTTGATTTTCAATTCAATGTCAGGAACATGATGCCCAAACAATTTCTGGGTCCAGATGCTGCACTGCTTGTACGTTGCTTGCTCAATACTATCTTCAAATGTAAATACCCTACTTGGGTGAAGCAAGATCAGCACCCAAATGGTTGGCACTGAACATTAGCAGGAGAAAGCAGCTACCTGAGAGTACCAGCCGCAAAGGCAGACAGCTGCCATGATGGGCTTACTGCTGCCTTGCCATTGAGAGGTGACAGCTCCTTGGAGGGCCAGCAGTCTCGCCACGCACAAAAACGGCCATACGGCCATGTGAAAGGTAATGTGCCTGATATGGTGCAAAATCCTCCAGGTCCCAAAATTTTTCAGCATTAAAGAACCTTTAACTTTTGACTGCATTGAACCTAATAGCTGTGCACTAACATGCATCAGAAAGTTCAGGTTCAGCAATTCACAAGTTGAAAATTGCCTTTTCCACCCCCGTTAACAATCTCCTCCAGGAACTTAACAGACCATTGATTGGAAGCAAGCATGTTCCCGACTCCCTCCTCCTGCCCTCACTTTGAAAATCCTAGCACAGCCCAGAGACATCACAACACTGACATGTCATCGGGGAACGCTATTTTCAAAGCGTGCCTGCTCTTGATCCCCATGGCCCAATTGAAAATCCCAGCCTAGGTCTCAATGATGGCCACTAAGTCACTCACTCCTAGCTGAATTTGTGCTTCTAATGTGCGTGGTTTATTTCTTATGCTCCGTGCATTGGTGTATAGAGGGTTTATTTTGACAGTAGACCCCCCTCTATCCTTAGGCCCTGATGTTTTTAATACAAGTTATAAATTATTGTATTCCTTGTTTTTATTTATACTTCCTATTGTATCTTGACGATTAATTTTGTTATTGTTTCCTATATTTCTCTGAACCTCAAGTATTTGTATTATCTTTAACATTACTGATGACTTGGACTCCACTCTCATCTCTTTCTTTAGCCTATTTTTATTTTTGTTTCACAGTGAGACCTTCCTTTCTGCAACCCACATCCCCTCTGCCCCAGCCTCCCAGCACCAAACTTATTGGTTGAAAATCCTTTCTATATCCTTATTCATGCTCTCAATTAAAACTTTGTTTGCAGCCCAGTCCAGATGAAGTTCATCCCAGTCATGCAGCCCCTTCCTATCCCTGTACTGAACATGAGCATCCCACAAAGTGGAACCCCTCATTTCCACAATAATCCTTTAGCCACATGTTAACTTTCCTAATCTGCTTGTCTCTATGCCAATATGCACATATCTGAGAAAATAATCTCGAGTCTATTACCCTCAATTTCCTTTTAATTTAGCTCCCATGACCTAGTATTACCTCAGCAGGAACTCTTCCCTATTCTTCCCAATGTGATTGGTCCCAACATGGAACACAATAACCAATCTCCCCACAAACATCGAGATATTCCTTTCTAAGGTAGCAGGTTGGCAATGCACCTTTGGGACCTTTGACTGTATTTCTAGAGGATGCTATCTATCTCCATAAATCTTAAATCCAGTGTAACTATGTTTCTTCTCCTTGCGCTTTACATTGTCCTCTTCTCGCTAGTTCCCAGGGAAGTATTATATCTGTCCTCCTGGCAGTCTTTCTCCTTATCCTTACAGGTATCAAGTACATTGTACGTGCTGGACAGGTCTCATGTCTGTGGATCCTCTTCCTCTACCTCCCCTGAGTTCTCCTTACCATGTTGACTGATGGTCAAACTCTCCCCTTCCTGTACCTGTGTTCTCCTCTGGCATGTGACTGTGCTCCGTAGCAAACCATCCAGAAAATCATCTCCTTCCCTTGTGTGTCAGAGTATCTCTAACTCACACTCTAGCTCAATGACTCTGAACTGCATGGCAAGCTAAAGGCAGGCACATTTCTTGTGATGTCACAGTCCCAATGTCCAAAAATCCCCTCATGACACAGTCCTAACATAGCCTGCACTGTCATTTTTAGCTTTTTTTTTTACTAATTTATTGATAATAGTAATTTCTCTCTGGAGCTAATAGGATCACTTGAGGTCTAATAATAATTTGTTGATGGATTAGTTTGATATCTAAGTAATTAGCAATTTATTACTTTGATTACTTACTTTTATTATGTGTGTATACCAGATGTTAATTTAATGCTATTTGGGTTCCTTTAATGATGGTATCTTTCACTTTACTTATTTCCTTAGATTTAATTAATGACTTGTATGTATGTATGTATTTATTTATTTATATACTTACTTTTATAACTGCAGTGGGCAGCAGTATCTATGGAAGGAAGACTGAGGTACCCAACTCAGGGCAGGGGCACTCAAGACCCTTACTGGGCTGAAGATGAAAAAAAAATTAAATGGTTTTATTCCCCACAAGGGAACATTTGAGTATCTGGCTTAAGATAATTGATCCCTCGGGAATCAGTTATACTTGATTTCATAGAATGATTGCAACACCACAAAAGGAGGCCATTCAGCCCATCAAATCTGCACCTGGTCTTTGCAAGGGCAATTCAATTGGTCCTACTCCCCTACCCTTTCCCTGCAAACCTACATTTTTTATCATCATTTTATTTTATTTAATACCCTTCTAAAAGTGACAATTTTATCTGCTTCCACTGTACTCTCAGACTGTGCATTCCCCCTCCATCCACTCACTGCATGAAAACATGTATTTTCAAATTGCCTTTAGTTCTTTTGGTAATCACCTTAAATCTGCGTCTTCTGGTTCTTGACTCCACCACCAATGGAAACAGTTTCTCTCTATCTACTCTGTCCAGGTCCCTTATGGTTTTGAACATTTCTATCAAATCTCCTCTCAATCTTCTTGAAGAAGAACAGCCCCAGCTTTACCTATCCATCCTTTCATAACTGAAGTCCCTCATCCCTGGTATCATTCTCATAAATCTTTTATGCAACCTCTCTAAAGGGTCCACATCCTTCCTGAAGTCCCAACCAGAATTGCACACAATATTCCAGTTATGGTTGAACAATTGTTTCATAAAGGTTCATCAGAACTTCTTCGATTTTGTACTCTATGCCTTCATTTATAAAGCCCAGGATCTTGTGTGTTTTTTTATCACTTTTTCCACCTGTCCTGCAACCTTCAATGATTTTTGCACATGTTCCTGCACCTCCATTAGAATTTTACCCTTTGCCTCTCCTCATTCTTTTTACGAAATGTATCACTTCACATTTGACTGCAATAAATTTCATCTGCCACACCCATTCCACCAGACTATCCACATGCTCTTGAAGTCTATCACCCTCTTCCTCACAGTTCACAATTCTTTCAAGTGTGATGTCATCTGCAGATCTTTGAAACTGCTCTGTATACCCAAGTCTAAGTCTTTAGTATATATGAAGAAAAGCAATGGTCCTAGAACTGCTCCTTGTGGAACACCAGTGTTCAACTGCCTCCAGTTGAAAAGCAACTATTCACCATGGCTCTCTGTTCCTGTCACTCACCCAACTTTCTATCCATGCCGCCACTGTGCCTTTTAGTTATGGACTGAGTTTTCTTATTAAGCTTATTATGTGGCACTTTATTAAATGCCTTCTGGATATCCAAATACACAACATCAACCATATTAATGTCATCAACCTTCAGGTCTAGACAAAAAGAAAGAAACACACGGATAAAAGCAAAATACTCCAGGGGCTGGAAATCTGAAATAAAAAAAAAGGAATGATGGAAAAACTCAGCAGGTCTGGCAGTATCTGTGGAGAGTGAAACAGAATTAATGTTTCGAGTCCATATGACTCTTCTTCAGAGCTAAAGAGAAGTAGAAATGTGATGGATTTATACTGTTTAAGAGGGGGTGGAGCAGGTGGAGCAGAATAGAAGGTCAGGGATGGGTGGGAGCTCAGGACAGATTGACAAAGATGTCATGAGCACAAGATAAAGGGAGTGTTAATGGTAGCGTTAAAGACTAAAGAATGTGCTGATAGTGGCAAAAAGGTAAAATAGCGGAATGTGTTATTAGCAGAATAACGGTCAGCGCTTTGTGAAAGCACAACATAGAAACACGTGACAGATGGCCCCGTGGGGTGGGGGAGGGGAGTAGAAGGATTTTAAAAAAGATATTTAAAAAAAAATTTTAAATAATAAATGAATAAAAATAAGTAAAAATAATGTAAAAATTTGATTTAAAAAGGGGTTAAGATGGAGGAAAGAGTTCATAGCCTAAAGTTGTTGAACTCAATGTTAAGCCCAGAAGGCTATAAAGTGCCTACTCGGAATATGAGGTGCTGATCCTCCAGTTTGCATTGTGCTTCATTGCAGCAGGCCAAGGACAGACATGTGGGCATGAGAGCAAGATTGTGTGTTGAAATGGCAAGCAACAGGAAGTCATGCTTGTGAACTGAGTGAACATGTTCCACAAAACAGTCACCCAGTCTGTATTTAGTCTCCACAATGTAGAGGAGAGTACATTAGGAGCAGCGAATACAGTAGACCAAACTGAAGGCGGTGCAATGCTTCACCTGGAAGCAGTGTTTGGGGCCTTTGATGGAGAGAAGGTAGGAGGTAAAGGGGCAGATGTTGCACCTTCTGTGATTACATGAGAAGGTGCTATGGGAAGGGGATGAGGAGTTGAAGGTGATGGAGGAGTAGACCAGGGGGTCACTGAGGGAACGGTCCCAATAGAATGCTAATGGGGTGGGGGGGTGAGGGAAAAATGTGTTTCCTCTATGGTCGAGCCTAGTGGACCCCATTACCAGGTGCACACAGCACTTTTAGGCCGTTCTCAACCCTTGATTCCTTACTGTTAATGCTGGACCAATCCACACCAACTTTAAATCATAGACCCTATAATTAGAAACACCAGCAAGAATCCCCACTGCTCCATTGCAAGTATCTGACAATGTGAGGGCTCATCCCTGTTGCCTTCCCTTTCTGTACTTATAACTGCATTGGCTTTCATTGCATAATGGCATTTCACTATCAATCCAGCTCACCTGTGCTGTAGAGGTGCTGACACAGAATGGAGCCCGTGCAACATTCATAATATGTCTGCTTGCTGTCTAATCACCTTTTAATTGATTAGTATTGGCTACCTACCACTGTCAGATCGGTAGCCACTGCCATTGATTACCCTCTCTGGCAAGATCGCCCAGGGGCAAACACATCAGGCCATTGACCCAATGCCCACATTTCAAAATTTCCTCCCAATCCCACCTTCAAGCCCAACTACGCAGGACCAGAAAGATTCCAATGACTTTTCTTTAGGGCTGGGAAAAGTTTGAAATGTAGTAGATTTGAGCAAGGGGAGGGAGAAAAAAAACAAAAAGTAAGGTCTGTTTTAGGGTGGAAGGCAGCAAGGATTAAATGACAGGAGAGTTTTTGGCACAGGGCCCAAGGGAGTGGTAATTGAAGATGTGTCTGGAGGAGACGTGAATGGAAGAATGAAGAACAGCTGCCATCCAAAAGCAAAAGTGAGAAAACAAGATGGTAAATTCAAAACAGCAAAAAAAAAGGAAATAAAATGGGGCAGGGTAGTCCTTTACATGTCAAGGAAGAAAAAAGGTTTTTGTTAAAGCATCTAATAAGCTGTTATCAAAATGCAGCACCATATCAAATAAGTTAATGTTCACTTCCATGATCCATTCATTATAAAGAAAGCCAACATGCCATCAGTCTTCCACCCTCAAAGAATAGCCATCCCAGGTATGCCACCCCAGAACACAAGATGAGAATTAGCACTATAGGTCCCCATAGTCATATTAAAATGCACCAGCAGTTTCATGGCATATTTCACGTGTTTAGATCTGTCTGGCAATGTGCTGCAATGTTGTGGTTGCCCGTTGCATGTTACACAAATTTTCATTACATCATGGAAGCCCTTGTGGAGAACTCACCAATCCTCCTTTGACAGCACCTTACAAACCTACAACCTCTGCCACCTAGAAGGACAAGGGCAGCAGACTGAGAGATCAAGTTCCCATCCAAACCATACATCATCCTGACTTGGGAGTATAT